>NC_062289.1:35413327-35717127 GCF_902655055.1 Lutra lutra | reverse complement strand
TTTAATGGGTATAAAGTTTCAGTTAAGCAAGTTGAAAAGTTTCTAGGATCTGCTGTATGACACTGTGTTTATAGTTAACAATTCTCTACTGCACACTTAAGAATTTGTCAAGAATGTGGATCTCATGTATGTGTTCTTACCACACATGCATACAGTAATCAGATCACCATCTAAGCCTGATTCTGAAAGAGATGGGGAGAAGATTGGGTAAAACTGTCCTAGATTAGTTTGAGGAAGGTTCTGCAGAGCTGCAGGGAGCCCTTAAGCCAAAGTTGGTGGATAAAAGTATTAGAAGCTAGAGCCTTTAGTCATTCATGCTCCCTGAAAGTCCCAGGGAAACAGTCTGATGACTGCAATAGTGAGGAAGGAAAAGGAAGTTGGGATTCTGAGGACAGTTTCCAGTGTCTCCCCAAGGTGGGGAACTTTGAATGTTGGCTGACTTTCTCTTTGCCCTTTGAATCATCACTTTGGGGCACAAAGTTAATCCAGTGACTAAAGCTAAAACCCAGTGGTCTCAGCTGCCCATATCCTTCCAGCCTCTGTGAGGCTCTCCTGAGGTTCCTGTTCTCGGGGGCACCCTACGGCATCCCAGAAGTTAGAACTTGGAGCAGGGAGAGAGGCTCGCAAAGTCAGTGTGGAAGGCCCGTGCTGAGCACTCTTTCTTTCTGACAATGTAGCTGTTGAAAGGAGGCACCATAGTCAGGTAAGAACACCCTAGAATCCTGCCCTTGGAAAGACTACACCAGGCTCTATTTTGGAAGAGAAGGGAGAGGAAGTCCAGGTTCTGATCATTGGTTCTGGTATTCTTTTCCTCAGCTCTCTGAGCCAGCCCTACTGGATGTGACTTACCCCCCTTGGATGTCAGCATTTCTCACCCTGCTTTCCCTCTGGTTGACTTCTGATGTTTGGAGCAGGGATCATGCCTTCATCTTCTCTTTCCTCCTCTAGGGCCAGGCCACAGGGCATCCCCCTATACTTCCTTCCAAAAAGCCCTCCTTGACCCCAAGGCGCACTTGAATCCCCTTTCAGGAGCGTTTGTGGCTTACTTCAACTGAAGCTCATTATCCCCAGGGCACTTTCAGTGTGAACTGATGACTCGGGGGTCTGCATTGTTGTCCAATTGTTTCTCTGTGTTTCTTGCCCTAGTAGTAGTCACTAGCTTTCCCAGGAAGCTGTTCCTTTATCAGATCACTCAGCACATAATAGGGGCCCTTTTACATAGAAGGAACTTCAAATGAACAGTCAACAGGACTCCAAGGTCAGGATCAATGCGAGGATTACTTTAGGAATCTAACTGGGAGACTTATTACATTGCCTCTGGAAGAAAAACCTCTAGAAGCAAAGCTAGTTTTAGGGGAAGATGGTAGCATTTTCACTATGAGTAACGTCAGAAGCATGTGGAACATTGTGGTGGAGAGTCCTGTAAGCGAAGTGGGAACTGGAGCGGCAGGTGTGGGAAGCATCATTATAGGGTGGAGATTTTTACTCCTGTCAACACATGCTGACTTAGCATAGCATCGAACCACTCTCAAAACAGTTGGGAGCATGTATCAGACATAAAAGCTCTTCTCAGAGACTAACTAATCTCTATAGAGACGAAACACTGATGTGCTGAACAATAACCTAATGTTATTTAAATGAAACTCCAAGATAACAGAAGTGATCTGCAGCCCAGTGGTAACTAGTTGACAAATGAGAGATACGGCCAGTAAGCCCTGTTTGTTCCAAAGGCTAAAATCCAAGGTGCAAACTTAGACTGACTATTTAAAAATGGGAGAGAAAAGGAGACAGTCCCTTGGTGAGTGCAATTCATTAGCAAGATGGAAGGGTGGTAGTACGCAAGTCGACTTTGGACATACTCAGAAATGCCCAGGAGATTCCAGTTATAAGGAGATTCTAAGAAAAGTGTGGAGTTACACCAGGGAGCCTTTCCTGTCTGATGTTAACATACCTTTGCAAGAAATAGTGTGACATAAGGCAAAGGTGCCTGGGTTAGAAGTCATGGCCATGAGCACTAACCCTGCTTCACCATTCACTGGTGGTGTGATCTTGAAGACAGTTAATCTTCCCAAGTCACTGTTTCTCATCTGTAAAAGCAAGCCCTGTCTATGTTAAAGGACTTTTGTGAAGAGCCAAAGAGAACACATTTGTGAAAGTCCTGCGCATGCAACAGTTAGTGGATGTTGGTCATTATTATTTTATCTGACCTCTTTAATATACACAGTGCCTTCTCCATTCTCTGAATTCTTTAAGATGGCTAATGCTTACATCATTAATTTGGACCTGCCTATACCACCAATTATTATCTCTTAATTGCTTCATCTGTTTGTAGGAGCTTCTTAGATAAAAAACTGACTGTGGGCAAGAGCCTTTTCTTAGACATTCACTAAATGCTCAGAATATTGTGGGTACATGCAAGGTGCTCAAAATATAGTTGCAGTGATTGATTTCTATATCCATGAGGACCAAAATAATCCCCAAAAGATTTCCAGGGGAAGTAGATGTTGAGGTTGACATTGATGGATGGGCCAGTTTCAACAGGTACTATTCAACAGGTACTGGGTGAGGGGAAAGATGTGAGCATAGTGGCAGATTTTAAAAAATATTTTATTTATTTATTTGACAGAGAGAGACACAGCAAGAGAGGGAACACAAGCAGGGGGAGTGCGAGAGGGAGAAGCAGGCTTCCCACCAAGCAGGTAGCCCGATGAAGGGCTCGATCCCAGGACCCTGGGATCATGACCTGAGCTGAAGGCAGACACTTAACGACTGAGCCACCCAGGCTCCGCCATAGTGGCAGATTTTTTAAAAAAAGTTTTCTGGGTGTCTAATTCCTCTAGAACATTCTACCAGGTTTTGAAGTCATTTATCACTCTGATGCTTTGTGAGAAAACCAAATGAAACAAAACTGAAAGAGAAAATATCCTTCCAGCAGCTGGACAGCTAAGTTATTTTTAGGGAAAGGAGGAGAAGCCAGGGTTTGGGACTCAGCAAAACATCCCACCCTGTTAGGGGTTGACCAGTCCCTGGAAATGCATGAGTCTAAGCATTTTCTCAGCTGTAACTCTCCAGCACATGTGTATTTGAAGGGAAACTTAACCCATCTGTTTCTAATTCATTTACATTGAACTCATCAAAAAAAGCTGTTGACACGTCCTTTGCCTGGCCAAGTTCTCCATGGGTTTTCAGGAAATCCCAATATATTATTGAGTTCTTTTTGGCATCCTAGGGTTATTGGGTCTTGTCTTTACTGGCAACCCAGGGAGAGTGGAGAATGCTCTGAACTGGAGTCATTCCAAACCTGCAAAGCTCTGTTCTTTCTTCGGAGTCTCAGTGGCTCCCAGAGTCTGATCAGCTTGGAAAAAGAACAAAGTAAATGGCACCCCAAGATTTTGTATCTCTCCTAGCTCTTAGCAGAGCCTGAAGGATGACCCAGGAGGGGATAAGAGTGTTTTAGAGGCAATTTGGCCAGTAGACAAATTACATATTGGATGAAGAGAATTTTAATTCTAGATACTTTGTGACCTTGAGTAAAAGAAATTCCTTTTCTGTTCTTCAATTCTCTAAAATATAGTAGGAGAATGATGTTGCATTTTTGAATATATGTCCTAGAGATGGCTTGTGTGGTTGGTATGTGGTTTGTGACTTTGGAAACAAATATATTGTAGTATGAAATTATTTTCCTGATGACAGCGTTGACCCCTTTGAATAGAGTGTGTTCTGGGTATCCCATTTCTAGCAATGGGATGGACAATGACTAATTGTTTGTGCTCATTCTTTCTTAGGCTTGGTGAGGGGTCTAGCTTGGGTGTGTAGCCCAAGTCCTGAGAGATGCTGACTGATCCACAAAGGGGTTAGGTTGCGGATAGCTGAGTCCCCCAGCCTTTCCACTTAATACACACACTTGGGCAGACACACCAGGAGCTAATATATAGCTAATATAGCTAATACCCCACGGGAAGAGATAAACATGTACATTCTCCAGAGAACTGAAAACTAAAGAGGAACTTGGGAGCTCACAACTCTCCTCTTTATTTTAAATATGAGGGAAATTGGGGTTCCAAGAGGCAAGATACTGTGCCCGACAGAAGACATTGATTTTATGCCAGCCTTCTGCTGAGTGTGATCATATTTAATAGCACTGGATGGAAGATATTTTTAATCCCATTTTGCAGATGAAACATCTGGGATGCAAAAGAGGCTGATAACTGGCCAAAGTCAGTCAGTGAGCAAGTTATGAACTAAAACTTGAATTCAACTCCACTAACTTCAAAAGTCAGTTGACACAGAGCTAGCTAGTGAGGCATCAGAACACAGAGTCCTGGCTCCTAGCCAAAGAATGTTCTGATGTGTAAAAGTTGGGTCATACCTCCAGTGTTCATGCTCTCCTGTCTATAACATGTCCCACTGTCTGGGACCAACCAAGGGGTTGGCTGCCCAGGGAGAAGAGGCCATTGGCAGAGGTAGAGAATGATAGAGGGTAAAGCTGAATCTCTCACCTGTTCAGAGCCAGACCCTGCGAGTGGCCTCCAAAGATTCCCATATAGCCACAATGACAGAGCAAGGTTTACAAGCCAGCAGATAACAATGACCAGTCAATTCAAAAAGGACCAACATAGCACCATACTGGTAAGACACTTGCCACTTTCCGTCTTATCTCTCTACTCTTTTTGCCCCAACACACCAAGGGTTGAGAGGATAATAGGAGATGTCCTAAGAGTAGACCAGGCTCCCCTCTTGTCTTCTTTTCCTTTAGTCTAGAGCCTGGCCAGTAACAGGGGAAGGGAGGAAATGATGCTTTATTGGATATCTGATGGAGTTCTGAGCAGGGCTCAGCTTATTTGTGCTTTTTTAACATTTGGAAGTGATTAGCCAGCAAAGAGATATGCCTGGGTTGTCATTAAAAATGGGTAAAGGGATTTGTCAGGGCTGGTTTGAAACCAGTATTGAAGTCTACGGCCATACCACCCTGAACGCGCCCTATCTCTTCTGAAACCAGTATTGAAGAAAAAGCAAATCATTTCATGTCTATGCCCCATGAATTCTAACTGTTCAATGGGCTGATTATCTTCTCTTTTCCCTACCATCTATCAGTGGAAAGAATATGAAAATGAAATGAATCTTAGATAAGATTCCTTTCTTCTTCCTCTCCCCTTGGGCATATTTTGCTTGTGCCTGCACTCCCTGGTTTTGGCCAGAAAAAAAGGACCCAGATACTGCCAGGTTGGCTGTTTCTTCCCAGAGGAGCCACTCAGCACCATAATGTCCAGACATGTAGAGAGATACAGAGATGGAGTGTGTGAGTGACAGACAAGATGTCAGGAAGGGAGAAGGACCAGGTGTATGGGATAGTGGGAAATACAGCAAAGAGGGGATTAAAAAAGTGGAAGGAGGAGGAAGAGGGGAAGGGAGTGGGGGAGGCAGGGAGAAGAGCAGAATGAAAGGGCGAGAGAGGGGTCAGGGGAGAGGCATGGGTTTTGGGGTCAGAATTGGAGCAGTTTCCTACCAGGCCCGCTGCCCAGCCGGCTGCTGGAACATCTGCCTCCTGGCGGGGGTGTTTCCAAATGGAGCTACCTCTTCCTTGGACTTCTTCCCCATGTGTTTGAGTGCCTGCCCACTTATGCCCCTCCCAAAGCACTTGCTTTTCCACTTACTAATCAACCATTCGTGCCCAAACCGCTAAATCAGCTCTGAACATGGGCGATAGGTTAGCAGTTGAGGCAACCCTGGGGTCAGCCAGGGGAAGAAGTGTTTGCTCTTGGACTTCATGAGCCCTGGAAGGGAGGGTCTGGGGACAGAGTCACTGCATGGTCTTGGTGAGTGTCTTCTTAAGTGTCCATTCCATCATTTGTAAAACAAGGAGCTGAAGTCTCTCCCTGGTGATTTTGGGAAAAAAAAAGATGCTCATACAATCTTATTTTGACATTTTTTGCTAGCTGGTTCCTGAGTTTCAGTAGAGAGCTCAGATGAGTGTTGAAAGTTGTTATTTTCTCCTCAGTGTCTTTCATCTCTCTGCGGCCTCTCAGGCCTGCAGTGGGGTCCTACCACAAGGGTCCCTGCAGTGGTGCCCATCCTCAGGGGTGCCCGATGGTTTCAGGGGTTGGGGCCGCCCTGCAACCCATGAAGGAGGAAAGCTTGTTCCCTAGGAATCCCTGACTTTTGTGGTGTCTCTTTGAGGGTCCCCATCCCTGGGTGTCACCCTTGGGCAAGCTTCCCCACTCTGCTTTTCAGCTAACAGATAATTACTCTCCACAAAGCTGCCACAGACTTGGAAGTTTCCAACAGCTAATTCTACGAAAAGAGGTTCTTGTTTAGCTCTTCTCTGGGAAATCTCACTTTTAAAGGCCACCCTGCTCTTTTCCCAGATGGCTGTTCTCCTGGCCCTTCTTTTTCCTTCTCTTTGTCTCCTTCTTTTCCCTGATTCCCACACCCCCTGAGGAAGATGTCCCAGGCCACGGGGCCAGGCTGGGCCCCCTTCCATGTCCTCATTCCTGTGGCGGGGGAGGGGATCTTGGGACCCACTCATCCCTGCTCTGGGCTAGTGCAGGTCTGGAGACCACTCTGTGCCATTTGCAAATTCATCTCTCCTGAAAACAGCACTGCTAGGCAAGCACTGTCATGCCCCCTCTAGAGGTGAGGACATTAGGGCTCAGAAGGATTATGAAAATAGCCTAAAAATTATACCACAGCTACTGGCAGAGCTGGGATTTTAAGAGGAACGTGGCATGTTTGGATGTTAACTGTCTTGGGGAAGTGTGGCAAGGGAGGAGGCACTTGAGCACTGCCTGTTCTCTGCTCCCTGTGGGTCTCCCATTACTCCCAAGTCAAATTCTTATCACTTTTCAAAGGCAGCTCCAGATTCAGCTCTGCTCGGAATGTCCCCCAGTCCTCCTTCTCACATTCTTTCTCTCCACCCACCGTTTCGACCTGGGCACAGGTTGCCCAGGAAGAACCAATTAAGTTCATTCTCCACGTGGGTCTCCTTCCTCTGTCGGGACTGGTAGCCCTGGGCTGGCCTGGATGAGGCTTTCATGGTCTCACTCGCTGGCCACTCTTGGCTGGGGTCCATGCTGTTGAAGAAACTGAGTGACCAGTATAGAAAAGCCACAGGAACTTCTGGGGTCCCCTATGCCTGGCTTTGACCTGAGCTAGCTTTGTCTAGAGCCGGGGCAAGGAGGATCCCTCTGCCTGGAGGTGCTTAGCTGGGTTCCTACTGAGGACAACAGAGGGCAGGGGAATGGCCGCTTGCCCACCTGGGCTCACTCGGCCACAGACTGGCCTGCTGCTAGTCCAACATCCCTGTCCTCGACATCAGCAAACTTGCTGGTGTTACTTCTCTTACCCTCACCTATGTATCCCAAGCTCCCTAGGACACGATGCCGGTGGGTAATAGAATCGCATTCACTAAGGCCACATGCTGACGCTCCCGAACATCCTTCTACTGAGACACTTAGCTTCCTGGATGGAATTTCACATGTCTTTCTCTGTAATTCTTGTTGGTGGCCTCATCGGGCACTGCTGTCAATACTCTGGGGAACTCCTGCTTCCCCTACCCTCGCTGCTTTGAGCGCCAGGCCTGACTTCAGTCCTCCTGTCTCAGGCACCACTGCCATCTCCTGCTGGGCAACACTGCGGCTGTGGCCACCCCCTCGGCAATACAGGTGACACCAGAGTCAGGAGATGTGTAGAGTCAGCATGCTACAGGATGCCTCCTTACCCCTCTGTGGGGCCTGCTTGTGGTGCTATCACAGGCAGAAGCCTGTCTGTGATTCCTGGCAGCATTCTTGGTGAAGTAGCTTTTTCTGAATTTTTCTCATAGTCACTTTCCCCCTTAGACTTGAGACATGGCTGGATGGGGAGGTAGGTGTATGCAGGGGACAAGAATCATGCTGCCCTCAGATGACCTTCCTTTACCAACCACTACTGCTGTGTTCCTGGGCCAACCATGGCTTCCTGACTCCTGTTTATCTCAAGAGCATTTTCTGTCAGGAAGATGCTTAGCCCCTCATGAAACAGATGTCCATTGGTTTTACCTGGTTTTTAGACCCGCCTTGATCCCGCTAGGAACCCGCTGCCCTGACCCCATGTGCCTCCTTGTCATCTCCTCTGTACTCCTTCTGCCTGTGCTTTCCCTGTACCCTTTCTCCTGCCTGGAGCGCATGGAAATGTGCTTCTGTATTGTGATGTCTTCTGGCACCTTTTCTCCACTCTAAGCAGCTAGACCTCACTTCTCCTTCAAGGCTCACCTGAACCTCCACTGCCTCGGGACTGTCCCCTTGATTACTGAGTTCTGTACCATAGCTCTTCTGCTCAGCTCCTCCAGCCTTCCTTGGAACCACCCATACAGTTATATGACCATTTTACCTGTGCTAGAGATAGAATGTTTGTGTCCTCTTAAAGTTCCTGGGTTGAAGCCCAACCCTAGATGTGGTGTTTGGAGGCGGGGCCTTTGAAAGCTGATTAGTTAATGGTGGTGGAGCTGTCATGAATGGGATTAGCGCCCTTATAGGTGAGGCCCAGAGTAGGCTCTTGCTGTGCGAGGATATAGCAGGATGATGGCTATCAGTGAACCAGGAAGTGGGCTCTCACCAGACGCAAGTCTGCCAGCACCTTGATCTCAGACTTCTAGCCTCTGGACTGTGGGCAATAAATTTCTGTTATTTTGAAGCCCCCCAGTTAATGGTAATTGATTATAGCAGCCTGAATGGACTAAGACATCCCCCAAGTTGTTCTGTACCTGATGTCATCTCTCCCTGTCTAGACTGGGTGCCCCTTGAGGTACTGGAGTATGTCACTTGCTTCTCTTGCTTTTTGCAAAGCACTCCTTGCTGGTGCTCAGCAAACCTTTGATGCCTGAATGAGTAAAAGCAAGGACATGGTTGTTGTAGGGTGGGGAGGTCCTGGTAGCCCAGCTCCGTCTAGTGATTAACCCCTTTCTTTGTGTTGCCTTAAAATCCTGACATGGTTAATTAAAATGCACTAAGAAGTCTGGGAACTGGCATCTTCTGTTTTGTAAACCATAGTTTATTCGGTTCTGCCCTCATCCCTCCAGCCCCCAACTTGGCAGCCCTGAAAGCGAAAGTGCCTGCAGGTCCCTTCCAGGTGTTGCCTCTCCACCTCTAAGGAGGAAGATTTAGTTGTATGGATTTTGGCAAAGGTTTAAATCCAGCCATAAATAACAGAAAATTCAGCATACCATCCTGCATATTTTATAACTCAGTCTAATAAAGAAATAATCCAAGATGGCACCTGCTAAGAAAACTTAGTTTATTGAAATATGACTGTAATATAGAAAGGATGGCTAATGCACTAGGCTGCAAGATATTAATGCTCTACACTTCAGCTGGTGTGTTTAAAAGAAGTCTCTCATGTATTTTATTTTATTTTATTAGGAGCCATATCATTAGCTTTTAAAGACGTTGTGAGTGAGAGAGAGAGAGAGAAGAAAAGAGATTTGAACTATTTAAAAAAAAAAAAAAACAAGCCCTCAGCAACTCGACTAGCCTTTCTCTACAGAGGAAACAAACAAACCAAAAAAAAAAAAAAAAGTTTTTTTCATAAACATTTTTTTTTTTTTTTTCCGGCTGGGATATTAGGACAGTATATTAAATTCCCCCAAAAGGAGGCCCTAGAACTATTTACATAATAATGTCTCCACTGTGGTTGTGACAGATGGGCTTCACTGACGCAGACATACTGTTAGGGGCTTAGCAATAGATTAAAAAAAACCACCACAATACTGTGTAACATAATAAAAGTGTATTGTAATGTACATCATAACTTGTGGCCAAGGTTAAATTTGCAGTCGGAGTATGAAAGTCGTATTCCATTATACAAAATAGATGTTACACGGAAAGGCATTAAAGATGAGTTGACTCAACCATTTATTTTTAGTTTATATTTTATTCCATTTGCCTCGGTCCTACTTACGCAATATTTTTTTAATCATATGAAATGACATCGTTATGTGCCCCCTGCCCCTACCTCAGAGTGGGGGGCATACTGAAATGTGTAGACTTCCTTTGCTTTGTGGATTCATGTTTCGGGGGGTTCTGAGATTTCATTTTCCTGGAAAATGGCTGTTTATAGGTTTCTTTTTTTTGCTTCATTCAAACCTTTTTGCTGGAGCTGAGACCAGCGATGGCTTCTGAGGGTGTCCTCCTTTGGTTTTTGTGGGCTTTTTGGAAGACAAGCTACCATTCCAGGGACTTTCCCACCCTATTACTCTCTTGTCCAGGGCCTGACCGCTGACTTCGACTTGATGGCTCTAGCCCATCGGCTCGCCCTGTGTCCACCAGCACTTGCTCCAGGCATTGGGTGAACAGGGTGCTCTCTTTGCCTTGTGAGGGAATATTTGTAGGTTGGGAGAGCTGCTGGAGACCTTTCATTCTAATCTGTCTTCTTAAGTCTCCAGGTGCCTTTCAGAGAAAGGAAGATACTTTCTAGAATCATAGAATTTTGGAGCTAGAACAGGACATTTGTGCAGATAATCCTCCATGTGCCTCATTTCTTTATCTGTAAAATGGGAATCCTTTGGCTCCTGTTTCATGGGGGTGCTTATGAGGTTTTAATGAAATAATATAAAGTACCTAGCATATAGTCAGTACTCCATAAATGTTAGATATTTCATATTATGATTATACATATTATCGCACTTAGAGCTGATCTTCAGGAAACTAAAAAGAGTGATGGAAGAACTGTGTGTTTCTCCCTTTCTGACTTCTTTCTCTCTTTCCCTCCCTGGGTCTCTTTTCAGGCCAGGGGTTAGCCCTTCCTTTCCTTCTTTATATACTTTTTTTCCCTGCCTCAATTTTGTTCTGTTCATCCTCTTGCTTTCTGCATTTTTCAAGTCTCTACTGAAATTTCCTCTTCTCCCTGAACTAGTTGTTCACTTCTCCAACTTGACAAGCTCCGGCCTTCTCTGAAACCCAGAGCAACTTGTATCTGTTCTTTCACTTGGTGTTAATTTGTGGATGGAAATTGGAGAGAGTGAAATGTTAGCTCCTAAGAGCTCTGAAGCAACTGAGCTTTTGCAAGGCAGGAGCTCCATGCTACTGAAAGACTGAGATGGTGGCCATGCACCTTGGTGCGGATGCTAGAGAGTAGATTACAGCATCCCAGGAGGCCGGGGTTGGAAGTCCTCTCGAGAGAGCAACTCGTCCATGCCTCACCTTTAAAATATGAGGGTCAAGGAAAGCAAGGCCCAGGAGGACAGGAGGCTGCTCTACCAGAGGCTCCATGGCTCAGTGGTGGTAGAGCGGGCCCTGAGCCTTAGCTGCTCAGTCCCCTCCCACCTGCCTCAGAGGCTGCATCAGATACGGAAATTAACTGGAAGGCTTCTAAAGTCCGAGATAAAAACCTGTCCGTTTTTGTCTTGAATTTTAGTTTTTCAGTTGTGATTTAATTTTGCTTATTGATAATCTTTCTAACCTCTACATATTCCAAGAAGGCGGGACTAGATTAACTGCTTCTGCGTACAGATCCCATGTAGTACACAGTAGGACACATTTTATTATCAGGTGGTCGGTTACTATTTGTTGATCCAACTTAATGGACTCTAAACTCGTCTGAGTTAGTATTTAAATTTAGACCTTATACGAAGCAGATGGAAAGACCCTGCAGAAGGTGCCAAAGGGAGGGAAGAATGAGAGAAGGAGCCAGAGAGCCTCTGCGTAGGGAGAGAGCACTGGATGTGCGGTAACTGGGGTTACTGTTTGCAGGGAGGTTGGTGATGCTGTCCTGCTGGCAGCACTTGCTGTTCTTGGGCCGGTGGTGTCCATGCGAGAGTGGCTCATGGAGAAGAGTGAGGTTCCAGACAGGGGCCAGAACTCTGGAGACAGGCCCCAGGTGCATCTGAGGAGTTTTACATCTCTCCATTGTTCTGGGTCTTTTGGGAGGTGTTCCCAGGAGTGGGAATACAAGGTTCTGGGTGGAGAAGGGGAACAATAGTGTCCATCTAATGGAGGCAGGCTGAGGAACTAGAAGAAAGCCCCTTTACGGAAGGCCATGTACCTCCTAGTTTTATGGTTCTCTCTTCTCCCTCCTCTTATCTTTCTGTTTTTAATAAAGTCTTGTTGGTGACCAAGTCTTGTGCAGCATGTCGTGGGTGGTCAGCATGCGGTCCTTTCTGTCCTAAGGATATAAGGCAGAGCGTAAAGGGGAAGTGATGTCATGTTTAGGCCATCTTGCTGGTAAGAATCTACACTCCTCGGGAAAAGATGAACTTCGGAGGCATCCTTAAGACTAGGGAGAAGTCCCTTGTCAGAAATGGATTCTTTTCCCAGCACAGCTCAGGAAGTTTGGTTATATATTATTTAAGGGAGGAGGCTTTTCCCTTCAAGAACCCATTCAAGACAGGCCCCAGATTCCACTCTAATCAAATATATTAACCTTGCTTTATTTTTTAATTTAAATTCAATTAGTTAACATAGAGTACATCATTAGTTTCAGATATAGCGTTCAGTAATTCATCAGTTGCGTGTAACACCCAATGCTCTCACATCACATGCCCTCCTTAATGCCCATCACCCAATTACCCCGTCCCCCACCAACCTTCCCTCCAGCAGCCCTCAGTTTATTTCCTATGGTTAAGAGTCTCTCATGGTTTTTCTCCCTCTCTGATGACTTCCCATTCAGTTTTCTTCCCTTCCCCCACGATTCTCTGTGCTGTTTCTTATATTCCACATATGACTGAAACTATATAATTGTCTTTCTCTGACTCATTTCACTCAGCATAATATCTTCCAGTTCCATCCATGTCAATGTAAATGGTAAGGTTTTTTTGATGGCTGAGTAGTATTCCACTGTGTGTGTGTGTGTGTGTGTGTGTGTGTGTACACACACCATATCTCCTTTATCCATTCATCTGTTGATGGACATCTCAGCTCTTTCCATAGTTTGGCTATTATGGGCATTGCTGCTATAAACATTGGGGTACAGGTGCCCTTTCGAATCACTACATTTGTGTCTTTGGAATAAATACCTAGTAGTGCAGTTGCTGGGTCATAGGGTAGCTCTATTTTTAACTTCTGGAGGAATTGCTGTACAGTTTTCCAGGGCAGCTGTACCAGCTTGCATTCCCACCAACAAGAAGGGTTCCCCTTTCTCCATATCCTTGCTAAATCTGTTGTTTCCTGTCTTGTTAATTTTAGCCATTCTGACTGGCGTGACGTGGTATCTCACTGTGGTTTTCATTTGTATTTCCCTGATGCCAAGGGATGTGGAGCGTTTTTTCATGCGTCTATTGGCTATATTTGTATGTCTCCTTTGGAGAAATATCTGTTCATGTCTTCTGCTCATTTCTTGACTGGATTTTTGGGTTTTTTGGGGTGTTGAGTTTGATAAGTTCTTTATAGATCTTGGATACTAGCCCTTTGTCTGATATGTCATTTGCAAATATCTTCTCCCATTCAGAGGTTGCCTTTAGTTTTATTGACTGTTTTCTTTGTTGTGCAGAAGCTTTTTATCTTGATGAAGTCCCAGTAGTTCATTTTTACTTTAGTTTCGCTTGTCTTTGGAGATGTGTCTAGTAAGAAGTGGCTACCGCTGAGGTCGAAGAGGTTGCTGCCTGTGTTGTCCTCTCGGATTTTGAAGGATTCCTATCTCACATTTAGGTCTTTCATCCATTTTGAGTCTGTTTTTATGTATGGTGTGAGTGAATGGTCCAGTTTCATTCTTCTGCCTGTGGCTGTCCAATTTTCCCAGTACCATTTATTGAAGAGACTGTCCTTTTTCCACTGGGTATTCTTTCCTGCTTTGTCAAAGATTAGTTGACCGTATTGTTGAGGGTCCATATCTGGGCTCTCTATTCTGTTCCATTGATCTATGTGTCTGTTTTTATGCCAGTACCAAGGTGTCTTGATGACTGCAGCTTTGTGAGATAGCTTGAAGTCTGGCATTGTGATGCCACCAGCTTTGGCTTTCTATTAACTTTGCTTTAAATAGTTCTTAATTCTGATATCTTTGATATCTTTTCTTTGGTTAAAGCCAGCAACCTCTTAGAAGACATAAGAGATCAGTAATGAGCATAGCCATTCCCCAAAGCACCTTGGGGAACACTAAGGCATAACTTTAACTAGAGGTCCTCTTTCAGGGGCCACACCAGGTTATCAGGAAGAGAGAGGGTTAGAGGATGCCCAGCCCAGCCCATGAGCCTGGCTCAGGGAATTTAGTCTGGGCTTGCTCAGCTGGGCTCTAGCAACCTTGGAGGCTGGAGAAGCTGACTGCTGGGGACAACTCTGGGGAGGGAAGTTCTAGAAGGACTGTTCTGAATTCTTACTGCCTCAGATAATGGGACCTCTAGCACAATCTGAGTGTATGGTTACCTTCATGGAGTTATTGAAAAGTACTGGAAAAGCACTTTTATCCATATCAGCACTGTCCAATAGAAATATAATGTGAGATATAAATGCAAGCCACATATGTAATATAGAATTTACTATTAGCCATATTTAAAAAACTAGAAAGAAGCAGGTGAAATCAGTTTCATTCATTTTAAAAATTTAATCCAATCTAAAATATTCTAATTTTAACATCATTATTATAAAAAATTAAGATATTTTACATTCTTTTCTTCATGCGAAGTCCTTAAAATGCCATATTTATTTACAATGAAAGCAAATCTCAATTGAGATTAACCACTTCTCAAGTTCTCAGTAGCCCCACGTGGCTGGTGGCCCCCTTACTGGATAGCACAGGTCTCAGTCATGTCTTTCTTCTGAAATTCTGCCGTTTGGGCTGGGGAGGCAAGTGGATTAAGGGATTGTTACCTGCTCTAACTCACATTTCCTTTTAAGTGTTCATATTTGAATTCCTTTTCAAGCTATTGACCTTTAACAGCAGTGATCAAAATTCTCAACTCTTTTCAATATTTCTGGGGTAGAAATAGGACCAAGGACTTAGTACTGTGGTGGGGGTTTTGGATATGAAGGCTAGTTAGAACACCGCCAGAGGACCATCCCTGGAAGGTATGGAGCTCTGAGGAGAACAAACAGTTGAGATGAGGCCTGGAATGGCCTTAAGGAAGGGAGAGAGTGGCCCCCTTCAGGAGAGGAGTGAGGGGAGGGGCTGGCCGGATTCCCGCCCCTCCTTGCATGACTTCAATCTAGATCATGACTCTCTCTGAACCTCTCCTTCCTTATCTGTAACGTGGGGATAATGAGCCCTTTCCTGCTTTCCTCAAAGGAGTATCATGAGGCCCCAGTTATGTGATTCACGGGAAGCAGCTTCGTGGAAACACTGAAGTCCTTTGCTCGTGTACATTGCCTGCCATCCAATCCACGTCCAATCCCGCCATGCTGCTGTGGCTCATTCAACAGAAGCAGGTTTTATGAAGGGCCTGGGTGGAAGCCAAGGACTATAAGGTGGCAGGAGGTGTCAAAGGGAAAGTACATCTGCAGTAATCTCCTGCCTCAGTTGGGAAGATGAAACTCAGATGCGAACAGTTAGAAGACAGAATATATTCCCGTGAGGTGGGCCGCATGGACGGTCTAAGAGGAGGCAGTGGAGTGGGGGTGCAGGAAGGGTCCGTGGTGGGGTGCAGAGGCTCTCAGGAAGAGGCAGAGCAAGAGAAGAGAGTGCTCCTGGTGGAAGGCACAGCACAGACGAAGGCCAGGAGTGGGAATGAAAAGTCACAGCCTGAGGGTGATGAGAAACCTCCTGATTAGGACGGAAGTGAGGAGTGGAGAGGACAGCCCCCAGGTCCCTCCCCTGTCAGCACCTTTCCCAGAGCATTAGATGTCAGGCAGAGACCACACCTGAGATGCCCAAGTCTTCTGTCTTGCCTGAAAGTGGGTCACCCGCTGCAGAGGAGACCAGCCCACTCAAGACAAATACGAAATCCAACCACAGCCATGGTAGGGATGCTCTGATAATCACAGGATGCTCTGGGCAGCTCACTGGAAGGGGCCTCTGCTCTCAGACCATCTCTCTACAGCACACGCTAGTCCCAGGAATAAAACCAGACAGAGGCCCTGCAACAAACACAAACACACAAAATTGTCAGGCATTTCCAAATTTTCCAGGGACTTCTGGCTTTTGAGTCAGTTCTTTATTTGATATGAGTTTAATATTTACTATCAGTTTTTTAGTGTCAGACTGTTTTCCAGCATGAGCCCATACGGTTTTACACACACATGCAAGTCAGACCGCACCTGCATGCACTCTGGGTGCCCCTTCCTTGCCTTAGCTAGCAAGCACGATGTTCTCGCCCAGCACATACAGGTGCACACACGTGCACATGCTGCACGACACAAGCCATGGGCACACGGAGGACAGAACTGCTCTAATTTGAGAGTAATGAATGGACGAAGACTCTGGGCTGAGCTGATGTATGAGACCGTTCATCAGACACCCAACAGGTAGCAGTAGGAGTGACAGCAGGGGCACACTTGTCCCCTCTTCTTTCCTCTCCTGTCAGTTCTCTATCCACTTCAATATCCTTTAAGCTTTGGGTTCCTTGCTTGCCTGTCACTTGTCTCTCCGTCCTTAGGTATACCTTTTTCTAGGGTTTGGTTGGGTCTAGGAATGTGGAATTTGGAAAAAAGCCAGATTACCTTTGTGATTTTTTTTTTTTATCAGTTTGTGTGGAGGTAGAGAGTTTCAAAAAGTGTTCTCTGCCCCAGCAGCTCTCTGCCCTGACCATCCTACATTTCCACATTTCCCCTTTTCTTCTCCCCAAGAGGGTCTGATAAAGTCCTCCCACACTGAAGTGGGACAGCTCCGTCCATAGGATTTGCATCTCAAGGGAGGTAGGCAGTTTGAAAGGGAAATACCTCCAGTGCTGGGACATCAGACATCTAAGTGAGGGTGAGGGGACACAAGGGTCTGATGTGGAGAGACCCTAAGTATTTGAAAAGCTCCCCTGTGTTTTGAGCCTGAGCATAAGGCAGCTTCCACGTTCTTTCCTTTCTCTGCCAGCCCACTTCCCTCTGCCCTTCCCTGTCTGGCTCCTCTGCTTTCTTGCTTTCTTTTCAGGACCCTGAGTTGCTAGGCAACTCTGGTCTGGAGCTGAGGTTCTCACTGTGGAGAGCAGCTTCCAAACAGGGCCAGGGAGTTTGATGGAGCCCATGATTATAGGTGTCTGTACGGGAAGGAAGACAACAGCAGTAACCTCCTCTCTCCCGCCTCATGGCTTCCTACACACAGACAGCTGGGAGGGAAAATGAAGCTTTGCTAAGGCCGTTTGCCATCTCTCCTTCCTGTTTTCCTGCTCCCTTTTCCCACCAATGGACTTCCTTCCATGCAGCCCCAGAATGCTCCTGGTGCTCTTGGCCTCCTCCTTCCCCACTCAGCCCGGCAGTGACCTGGACCTCCTAGGATTCGAACACCTTGCCCAGAGCTGCCTTCAGCTGTTTCTCTGTCCACCATTTCCCTCATGTCGGCAGACCTCCATGGCTTATCTGGGCAAAGGTAACTAGGCCTTGGTGGGGGTAGGGGAGTGCAGGGCCCCCCTCTATCTGGATCACCCAGAGGTGAGAGCTATATATGTGTCTCTTGTGGTCAGGTGACCCAGGGGAAGGGATGTGACCATTCATGGTTGTTCCTGGGGCCCAGAGGGGCAGCAGCAGTGCCAGACTGAGTCAGGGCGAAACTCAGAGGACAGCCTAGGAGCTACTCCACACTTCAGTGGTATAAGCGGAAATGCTGACTGTGTCCATACCTTGGCCAGGTATCACGCGTTCTTCATCCTGGGAATTCTGCAAGCATGGGACCCTTCCTTTCTGACCTCACAGAGCGAGTATTTGTAGCAAAGAAGAAAGGTGGCAAACAATAGATAATGAAGCAAATAAGGCTACTTCCAATAGTGTTTTTGAGGGTTCTCTTCCCGAGGAACTGTCCTGCTCAGAACTGAGATGGCCCTGGGTTTCCTTCCAGCAGTTTGCTCCCTGGTACCAGGGGCAAGACCCCGGAGCTTCTGGAGCCTGCCCGTAACTGGCATTTCTGGGAATAGCATCAGACAGTCATGGTGGCAGAAGTATTCCTAATTGGGAGTGCTGGCCTCTAAGGAACCCCCACTGTGTGGCGGGGACCTGATGACTTTGCAGAGGCTGAACTGGCCTCTAGAATCAGGGCGGTCCATTCAATGCAGCTCTGTGGACGGAGGATATGTGATCTAGACCTGGCCAGTCAGAACAGAACGATTGGTTAAGGAGGGGGCATGTGATCTGAGGTTAGCCAATCAGAGCCCATCCCTCACTTGGTAGGAGGGGCTGTCTTCGGCAGACTGTCCAAGCGGGACCTTGTGAGCTTGACGCTGTGGTGGACAGTCTTAGGTCTCCTTGAGGGGAATGCAGCCAACCCAGAAGAAAATTGAGTCTGGCAGAAGAGAAAGCCAGCTGGGTCTGAGGCCAGTGCACTTTAGGACCTTTGGGTTTCATAAGCCAATATATTCCATTTTATTATTTCCTTTTATTTTATTTTATGAATGTTCAAGCCAGTTTGGGTTTTTACTACTTGGCCCAGTAGGGTTTCTCTATCCATATAACTTCATCACTTCACTTCTCTCCTCCCTTGGATCCCTTTACTGCCCAAGTATCCAGGGCTGGCCTCCAGACTAAGGAGGATTTCCTTTGTTGAGGCTCTAAGTTTCAGGTGAGGGGCCACCCATCCCCTCTGCTTCCTGTCGAAACTTACTCATCCTTTGTTCCATCGCTTCAGGACCCTGCCCTTTGCTAAGGTCATTTGCTAAAGTTACATGAGGCTGTTGTTGGCTAAAGATTGCTCTGGCTATTAATAAGCCTATGCCAGTTTTACACTTGGACTGCAGTTTTCTGTGCCATAATCCGTGGAACTGGTGGGAGTTCAGGCACAGTGGCAGGCTGCTGAAGAGGATCTCATAGAACGTTTGTCCTAGTGACTCAGGTTCATTGGCTGGATATTTTGTTCCTCTGCCTGTGGCTGTGGCCAAGGGCCAACTCTCCTGGCTCACAGTGAAGTGCCTGGGCCTCTACCACTGTGAAGAGGTCATGTCCTTCTTACAGAAGGAAGGAGTAAGGTTCTGAAAGAAAAGCTTATGGAAACAGGCGTTCAATTTGCTTCTGGAGAAGCCTGTGCTAGTCTGTGAGCACAGGGGGCATTGCTCTTCTCGTTTATAAAATGCAGATGTTTTGAAAGCTGACTCCCTAGTCCTCTTCTCTCCCAACACTGATGTCTTGGGTGGGGTGTCTGTGACTCTGAGTGGCGTGTGGGCCTTCTGTGTTTTAGAGTGGAAGTGTCCCCAGTAGTAGCACGGGGCAGATTTAAGTGGATACTTCTCATGTCATGTTTCACAATCCATTCATAGTTTTCTTGCTCCCGTCCACTGGTTTCAGGCTTGTTTTGTGACTTACTCATGTTCATTCCGCACAGGGCTGCACGTGGGAAGGTGAGGAATCTAGCTCCAGTGGTTAGCACATCTGGGGGTCCAGTCCCAAAGTGGCTGCTTTCCAGCTAGCCAAGACCTTGAAAGAGATACCCACTACTCTGAGTCCCGTTTCTCATTGTAAAATGGGAGTAAGATCGCTTGGCTTTGCTCACAGTTAGTTGTGGCTTACATGACACTTTAGATGAGAATGCAATGAAAGGTAGAGACTGTGTAAAAATATCAGGGGAGCTCTCAGCTTTTGGCTCGAGGAGGTCAACTTGCAACTTTCTTTAGTTATCCTGCATCCAGGTTCATCCCACGCCAGCTGCGCCTGCCATACCACCCACGTTTGACCTCAAGGAGATTAAAGTAGTGAACCTGGGGTGCACTGTGGGAAAGTCAGTGCCAAGTCTGTCCTCAGTCCCCTGGGCTTGTCTCCAAAAAAGGCTGATGATGACATCGCCGAGGCAGCAGGTGACTGGTCAGGTCTGAGGATGACAGGGGCCTGACCATTCTGAATAGACTGGCCCAGATTGACGTGGCACCTCCTGCCTCTGCCTGATCATCAAAGTCCTTGAGGAACTACCCCAGAGACAGAAAGAAGCACAAGAGCATAAAGCTCAGTGGAAATACCACTTTTGATGCCACTGTCAGCATTGCCTGACAGATGCAGCACTGATCTTTAGCCAGAGAACTCTCTGGAACCATTGTAGGGATCCTGAGAACTGTACAGTCTGTGGGGTGCCATGTTGATGGCCATTGCCTTCTTGACATCGTAGATGACATCAACAGTGTGACGTGGTGGAATGCCCAGCTAGTTAGGAACTACAAAGGAAATTATTTATTCACTTATTTTTGAAAGTGTCTTAATAAAAGATCATTTGACAACGAGAAAAAACAAATGCCAAAGGAAAGTGTTTAATTTCTGTAATGCACATGGGGAAACAGGGCTAGTCTCCTGCCATACCCAGAGAAGCGGTGATAATGTAGAGCTCTTTCTCTGACAGTGGGAGATGAGATAGGGACTCAGAGAGGGGAGGATATCAGCTGAATCTCACACAGCAAGTCTCGGGACTGTGGTTTGGTCTATGGGCAGAGAAGGAGGCCCTCCTCCTGGTGTCTTGTTGGCTTGGTCTCCCCATTTTCAGGTTAGAGATTTGAATCAGATACAAAGCAAATGCTTAGGCAAGGAAAAAAATGTTTCGCCAGCTTGCTCCACAGGGAAAGAGAGTCCATGATATGATATGAAGCTGAAAATAGAGTGCCCTAGGAAAGAAGTATCAGCTGCGGACTCTCTTGTGGTGGGTGTGGGGGCCTCCTCCAGGAAGATGGGCATTGAAATGAGAACTCAATGTCGGTCGCTGCCTGGTCTTACTGCTGAGTGCAGACGCTCTGGGCTGGGATTTGGAATCCGTGTCACTAGAAAGGGGTCCCGCTGGAAAGGCTCATTTAGCAACGCTTTCCTGCTGGGGTCTGTGGAACATCCTGACACAGTCCAGGGCTTGAACAAGGGCCAAGGATTTATCCAGAAACAGCAAGCCCTGTACAAAGATGATCCTGGATTTAGAACAGATGAAAGGTACTTTGAGGGAGTTCAAAGAACGGGCACATGCTCCCCGATGGCTGCTTGCTGGATATTTTGAGAGGCGACTGGGGCACGCTTTTCCTCCCAGCTTCTCCCAGGGGTCTTTTCCAACACAGTTTCTCTCCATTAGTATATTCCAGAGCTTGCAGGCTTGGAAGTCTTAATATGGAAATTCCTGCAGCGATGGGAACAGGCCTTTCCCAGTTGGGGTTTGCTAAGGCCATTATTCTGATGATGTTAATGGTAATGATTAATTGGCACTAATGATGGAGATGCTGATGGTAATGAGGCCAACCTGGTTGGGTGACAGGAACGATGGAGAATGTGGGCACGTGGTGACGATGGTGATAATGGTGCTGATGACAATGGCAGGGAGCTCCGTTTTAGAAATTTGCTGAGAAATCTAGGGGACAAAACTTGAACTTAATTTTTTATCTGGCAAGTAGATTGTTGGCAGGAAAAAAATTCAACCTCTGGGAAAAGGGGAAAAATCCCTTTTATGTATGGTCAGTTCTGTTAAACCAGATACTTGGTATCAAGAAGATCAGATCTACTGCACCTCGGTGCTGGCTTGGGTGGATTACCTAGTGAGCCCCGAGCAGCGTATCAGGAGCCACAAACAAGCTTGAGTAGTAACTGAAGGTGGTATTAGTAGTCACAAGCAAAGAAACCTCTCAAATATTGGCTTAATACAATACAAAGGAGCCAACCATTCTCCTGTTCTTTCCCTGAACACTGTCTAGAGAGAAGGGATGAGAAAAGTCAATCATCAAATTCTTCTTCAGGATCTGAGACAATCCTACTGCCTTCAAAGAGCATTTCATGTAAAGCTGTGGTTGCAAGAAGTCCTTCCCCTTCCCTATTTCCATCCTTAAATCATGACATCCTTACCTTCCCTGGTCACTAGGCCCACCTGGTGAGATGACAGCATTAAGGCAAAGAAACTTTGAGGTCTAGCTGACTCCTGCTTATGGCATTGATGGCACTCCCCAACAGCAGGGCACAAGTTAAGGCTCTCTGAAGCCCAGTAAACAAGGGGTGACACTAGTCCTGGGTAATCCTAATTTCACTATCAAAAACCTTAAAAATAGATGACAAATCAAATGTGATCAGTTCCCATTAGGTAGAGAGAAACCCTGGCAGCATCAATCAGTTTTGGTGAGATTATGAAATGTGAGAAGCTTGATTTCAGAGCTCCTAGACTTCCCTTCTTTTGATTTTTATCTTCTCTCTGAATGTTCTTGTTCACAAACCCGTGCCTCATTTGTGCACAGTTGCCCCTCTAGTCCAGGGACAAACTTGCAGGAACACATTCACTAGGAGATGTTAGGGCAAAATAGCAAGAGGGCCACTGCTGGTTCTGCCACATTGTGAATGCGTGCTCCCCTTCCAGGGAATTTCTCTGTAATGAAAGAGCCTGGAGGGGAAAATGCTTACCCCACAAGGGCATCTAAGATGGTGGATTAGCACAGAGAAGACCTTTTTCCCTTCAAACCACACCACATAGGGCTTTGGCAGTGTGCCAGGGCTTTGGCAATGATGGCCTAATGGGACTGAGGGGTCTGTCTGCCCTTTGGGGCCGTAGTTCTGTGGCTGGCCTCCTATTGACTGAGGGTAGGAGGATAACAGTAGCCTTGTAACATGCTGATTGCTAAAGAAGGCCCATCTTTCCCTAGGTAGTGGCTTCTCCTGAGAAAAGGGCAAGCTCAGAGCCATCATTTTTTTCACGGGTCTTCTTATTACATTACCTCTTCTTTTATAGTGAATAAGCCTTTTCTGCATGCTGGATATTTGGAGGTATACCTGAAAGGAAGTATGTAGAAGGAAGCAAAGTTCAGAATATGCTGGTTCTCTTAGGTTCAAGTTCTTAAGAAGACTCATTAGCATGCATAAGTTTGGAACTAACGAATGCAGTGATGTTTAGGACTTTTCTTCATTCATTCATCCATCCATTCATTTATATAACAAATATGCATGGATTAATTTTTATAAGGCCAACAGATTTAAGATTTAAAGTGTTCCAGAAAGGAGATTAGTAAGGCAGCAAAGAAAAAAAGGGAAGTGTGAGTAAGTTCCGGTTATCAATTGCTGTGTGACAACTCACCCCAAAATTTAAAGATTTAAAATATGACATTCATTTTATTTTTGTTTTTTTTAGAAGATTTTTGTTTATTTATTTTAGAGATTGAAAGAGGAAGAGAGAGAGAGAGCAAGAAGTGGGAGGGAGAGGGATGAGCAGACTCCATGCTGAGCCTGACGCCACAGGGCTAGATCCCATGATCCTGAGATCCAGACCCGAGCCGAAATCAAGAGTTGGACCTTTAACCGACCGGGCCACTCAGGCACCCCAGCAAATCATTCTGTTGTTATAATCTCTCAAAGTTCAGGGACTGACGGGACTCAGCTGGGCAGTTCCTTCTCAGGGTCTCTCCTGTATTTGCAGGTAGAGAATGCATGGGATCAGTCATCACAGAGGCCTTCTCATTTGCATATTGGTGGCTGTTGATTGGAACATCAGCTAGGGTTCTTAGCCTGATGAAGACCTATACATGGACTTTCCATGTGGCCTGGGCTTCCTCATTGAGTGGCAGCTGTGTTCTAAAAAATAGCCTTCTGAGAGAACTGGGTAGCAGCACTGTTGTCTTTTCTGTCCTGGCCTCAGAAGTCATATGGCCTTGTTTCTGCTGTAGTCACAGCCTTGGTCAAATTCAGAAGCAGAGAACACAGATGCGCTTTTTCGTGAAGAATGTCAATGGCAAGGTAAGAAGAGTGTGTAGAATGGGAGGAATTGTTGCAGCCATCTTGGGAAAGACAATCTGCTATGAGTAAGGTAAATCCAGCAATAAGTGGTTTTTGAATGAGCTCCTGCTGAAGAACTAATACTGTTAATCCTTGGATAATTAGATCACAATACAAGGAAGCACATGATCAAAGGCATGATTGGAGAGCATGGATAATAATGGCTAAAAGAGTGTGAAGGATGAGTAGTTGAGTGAGGTCCAGAGGAGTCAGAGCATACTTCATGGAAGACGTAGGACTTTGAGCTAACTTTGAAGCCTGGGGAGGATGCATTGGGCCGTGTTTCATTTATAATCATTTTTGCTCCCACCCAGAAAAGAAATGATAACAAAATTATGATTCTTGCTAATTCTCCCTTACTGAGATAATTGCTTAGCTTTTCCATGATATCTCCCCAGTTTTTCCTCTGGGAATATACTACACATTTGGAGTCCTACTGAACTTTTTAACTTAAAATATGTTGTGGCTATGTTTCTATTAAATATTCTTCTAAACTGTAATCTTGAGTGGCTCTGGCAGCAGTCAGTCATGTGATATGTTCTCACTTCCTTTTAGCATCTTCCTGTTGGAAACGTAAGCTGTTCCATTTTTTTTTTTTTCCATCGCAGAAAACACTGTGATAAAAAACTTTATACAGAAATCTTGGTGCTCACCTATCATTGTTCTTTTGGGAGTGATTCCTAACAGTAGAATTACTGGTCAAAAGTTATTCACATTTTAAAACCTTTGGTGCATCTTACCACAGTGGTGTCCAAGGCAGGTTGTGCTCAGTGACCATCCCACCAGTGTCTGAGTCCCTGTTTATCTGCAGGTCTGCCAATTCTGGTTGCTACTGGATGCAAAGGGCAGTTTCCTTTTTGGGTTGTTCAAGTGGAACTTTGGGCTTTACTCTGATTTTATCTGATTATTATAAGAATAGCATGCTCTTTTATATTTCTTTATCTTCTGCATTCCTTTTTCTGTGATTTTCTACTTTAAGTACATTGCCTATTTTTCCATTGGCATTTTCCTCCTGTTGATTGGTAACAGCGCTCTATAAATTATTAATCTTTTGTTTAGCATATATGGTGCGATCATTTTTTTTTTTTTCTCATTTGATTTTTCACTTTCCTGTATTGTTTGTGGTGTGTTTTTAGATGCAGGGACACACACACATACACACACACACACACACACACACACACATATATTTAGCTTTTTTGTGGTCAAATCTAGTCATCTTTTTATTTTTATATTTTTCTTTTGCTCTTATATATGAGAAGCTGTAGCCACAATAATAACAGGTTAATTTTATCTTGTTTTTCCTTTGTGTTCACATACACACTCACACCCACACCAGTACACCCACACACATATACAAAACATTGAATTCTTGAATCAATCTGGACTATATATATATATATATATATATATATATATATATACATTTTAAGCTTTATTTAGTTATTTATTTGACAGACAGAGATCACAAGTAGGCACAGAGAGAGAGGAGGAAGCAGGCTCCCCGTGGAGCAGAGAGCCCGATGTGGGGCTTGATCCCAGAACCCTGGGATCATGACCTGAGCTGAAGGCAGAGGCTTTAACCCACTGAGTCACCCAGGTGCCCCCAATCTGGTCTATATCTTAAAATATGTTCTGAGTAGGGGGCTCTTAAAGATTGTTCCCAAATATTTACCCAGTGGTTGGATGGCAGAATTTAGCTCAGTTCCAGCTCTCTGAAAGGGAGAAATGGTATGATCCTGGCTGAAGCAGAGGGTGAATGGTGGGGGTTGTAGAGGGTAGAGCACTTACATTCTGGAGAACTGGGGATGTACTTTGTAAGGGGAAGTACCTTGTAAGGGGAAGGGGAAGGGTGCAAGCAAGGGGAAGTACCTTTTAAGCATCAAGAATTGCAGATTTGGTAAGAGGGAAATTACTTTTTCTGTTTCTTAATATATCTTGAAGACTTGCAAGGAGCCTGATATTGTGGGAAACATACATAATACTTCATTTAATGCTTACCACTGCCTGGGAGGCGGGTACTATTATTACCATCATTTTACAGATGAGGTGTTTGAGGCTTAATATGTGGTGGGGCTGGGACAGAGTCCAATCTGACTCTTTTCAAAGTTCTGTGTTTAACCACTCTGCTTATTCATTGCTCCGTATAATTAAAGTAAGAATTTCAGAAAGTTAATTCAGAAGCATTGTACAGGTTAGAAAAGAGGGAGAGTGATTGAGGTCAGGAGCTTGTGAAATACTAGAGGACACAATGATGAGGTCTCTGCCCCAGTGGCATCAGGGAGTGGACGACAATGATGACAAGGTAGGGAGAAGCCAGGAGCCAGCAGTACAAGGGGTTGGAAGGGAGCTGGCTGAATTTAGTATGCCTTCATTTTTGGCTCGAATTCTAAATATCCCCTTCAGGCCTTGCCCATGGTCTTCATCAACTGATCTCAGCAGTTATCATCACCTTCCTGAGACTTGAACATTTGTTTCCAAGAGCCAGACATTCTTGTGTAGAGATTGAGAAGGGTGCCACAATTCTTTTTGTCCATCTGCCCAGATCTTTGAAGGAAGCGGTGTAACTAAGAGATTTTTTTCCCCCCAGGGGTTAGAACTGTATCTTTGTCCCTTCACTAAACAGTAATGAAGCATACAGAGGGCACTGTGCATCTGCCCCGGGCGACCCAAAGACACAGGGGAACGGACCCTGGCCGCAGGGAGATGAAAGCCAAGTGGAAGTAGTCACTTGCACACACATAAGCATCAGAGAACATGAGGAATGCTGAATCCCTCAAAAAAAAGACATAGTTCATGGATTATGGGAGGTCTGAGAAGAGAGAATAATTCCTGTCGGGAGGGCCAGGAGCAGATAGAATCATGAACTAATAACTAGCTTCTAAGTCGGGGTCGTGCTGGGCTTGCTGGAAGGAACAGATAAGAATCTCATGTAGTGAGAACTTTCGTTCTTTGTTTGCAAACCCTGCGACCTGCCCTCCTAAGGACCGGGTGACTCCCTTGGCATTTGTCCCTCCTCTTCCAGGCGCCTGAGGTGCTCTACTCTTCGATCACTGTGGTGTCATGCTGTAATTACAGTAATAGAAGCCGCTCAGTTGTTTTCTTTCTTTATGCATCTAAGACGTTCTAAGGAAGAGGATAGACGCAGAGGAATAAGAAACAAACTGCAGCTCAGTTCACAGAACATACATCTTTATCAAAAGAATTACGGAATGGATGTTGCTTTTATTCTCCGCCCAGACACAAACCGAAGTCCCAGCTCTATCGCAGAGTCTTCCCTAACAACTCAAACTACGTAGATCACCCACAACACTTATATTTATTTATTTATTTATTTATTTATTTAATTGTATTTATTTTTTTTTAAAGATTTTATTTATTTATTTGACAGACAGAGATCACGAGTAGGCAGAGAGGCAGGAAGAGACAGAGGAGGAAGCAGGCTCCCCGCTGAGCAGAGAGCCCAATGCGGGGCTCTATCCCAGGACCCTGGGATCATGACCTGAGCTGAAGGCAGAGGCTTAACCCACTGAGCCACCCAGGCGTACCACAACACTTATATTTATAACCCCGATTTGGATGTGTGGTTCTTGGTAACTGAGCAATTGTAATTAGGCTTGGGTCCGAGCACCTTACAAGACGACGGCCGAGGCCCCTTTGCCCCACCGGCCAGGCCTCCTGACAAAGAGAGAAGGATCTGAGGTGGCTGACTGGTCCTGGGTTGAATCCCAGCCCTGTGGCTCCTGACCATCCATTGCAAGCTGTTGCTGAACTTCCAAACACCAGCTCAGTATCCCGTGGAAAGGGGATAAATAAGAGCACTCACTTCCCAGGGAAGTTAGGAGGGTTATGTGAGGTTGTGCAGCAAGAATTCAGGACCCACGAGGGTTAATGCGGAATGAGGACAGCCAGACGTCCCAGTGGATGCACTTCAGTGTCTGCCCCTGAGTTCTGATAGGGCAGGGCTGTTTATTTCCCCCTTAGGCTGGAGGTCCTCATTCCACGGTTGCTTCATTAAAAGACTTGGAATGGGTCTTCCCATCTTGTTACAGGGCGAGTGTATCCTGATGAATATGTTCTTTGCATTGTCACTTGAACCTCTCCTAAAGCCTTGGTAAGTGCCCCAGGTTTGGGACTGTGAGTTTGAAACTGGAAGCTGGTGAATATTCCCTTCTCCTGTATGTTGATCAACAGAGTGTATGGCTCACATGGCCCTATCTGCAAGTTCTACTTGTTTGTATCTCTAACTTGACCGTGAGCTCCAGAAGGGAGAGGCATCCATTTTTTTTTTTAATTTTTTTATTTTTTCAGCATAACAGTATTCATTATTTTTGCACCACACCCAGTGCACCATGCAATCCGTGCCCTCTACAATACCCACCACCTGGTGCCCCCAACCTCCCACCCCCCACCCCTTCAAAATTCTCAGATCGTTTTTCAGAGTCCATAGTCTCTCATGGTTCACCTCCCCTTCCAATTGCCCTCAACTCCCTTCTCCTCTCCATCTCCCCTTGTCCTCCATGCTATTTGTTAAGAGGCATCCATTTCATGTATCTTGGCATTCCCAGGATATACTGTAGAACTTGGTCCATGGCAGACAATCACTGAATCTTTATTGAATGGATGGTGCGATGCTATATCCATGCCCAAGGATTCCTGCCAAACATCTCTTTGGACTCTTTATTTTCTACGTTATCTAAACTTCACCACAACCTCATGAACTAGGCGTTATCATTTCCTGTGTATTAACAGAGAAGCAGGAACTCAGAAAAGTTTACCAACTCACCCAAGGTCAAAGAATCACCTGCTTTCCTTCTTTATCTGTTGTCTCTGCTCACCCTTAAATCCTCTGTTCTCCATTTGATTATGCTGCTTATTAATCATATGGCACAAGACGAGTCACAAATCCTATAAAGAATTGCATTTTCTTACAATGAGAACTGCTTCCCTGTCTTGGGAACGTTTTAATATTTTCTGGATATTCACAATCCTGAAAAATAAGTGACTCATCATGATATTGTTTTGATGAAGCCTGAAAATGGCTTGTCTATTTTTAACATTGAGTGGCAGTGACTAATAATACTAGGCTCTCTTATCCTACTCTGTGAAGAGAGAGAAGCGAAAGGTTGTGGGGTTTGCACTCCACATAGCACCCAGGACAGAAATTGTCCAGTAGCCTCAAGCAACTTGTCCTGATGCTGTCTGTCCCACGCCATATCAAGGTGTACGTTCTGGGAACATCTACAGTGGTTGTCACCAACATGCTCCCACTGTTACTGTTTTCAGTCTTATTTGGACATATCTCTGTCCAGCTACATGCTTTGTGTGTTTTCTCCCTTTTCTGGTACATTTCTGTTTTATGTTGCTCGGGTTCTAGCTCAGCATTTCCAGCCACTTACAAGTTAATGTGATAATCAGCTTTTACCTTATTTTTTTGAAAGTGTGAATGAATTAATGAATGAATAATTAGATACAATAGGAGAGGAATTCAGCGTGTGTCCAAGTGTTGTGTGGCACAGAAGAACAGGGAAGGCAAGAAGGGAGCTGCTGATGTTGCCTACTGGTTAGTGCACAGGGTCTGGGACCTGAGGGAGACCCTGGCTTCACTGTTCACCAGTCACGAAATCTTGGGTGGGTTACTTACCTTTTCTAAGTCTCATTGTCCTCGTCTAAAAGGAGAAATATGGGAATACCTCTATCATTTAACTATTACTGTGTAACAAACCACCCTAAAGCTCAGTGGCTTAAAAATAACAACCATCTTTACTGCTCATGTGGCCAAAGGTCACTTAGGGCTGTCTGATTTAGTCTGGGTTTCACTCAGGTGGCTCTGTTTCTCTCATATTTCTCTCTAGTGGGCCAGCCTGGGCATGTTCTCATGGGGATGGCAGAAGTGTAAGAATACAAGAAGAGATATGCAAGGCCTTTTTTAGGGCCTGGATTAAGAACTTGATTAGGGCCTATATTAAGAACTTGATGCTATCATTTTTGCTAATATAATATTGGCCAAAGCCAGTCACATGACCACACTCCAAGTTAAAGAGAGAGGAAACACACCATGCTTTTGGAAGGGCTCCCCAGTGGTTTGGATACTGCAGGTGGAGTGGGGGGGGGGCATTGAAATATTGTGCCCAGTAATGCAGTTTATTTTACTCTCTTCCTGAATTTTGGAGAAATTTAAAAAGATGGTCCTTGTTAAGGTCCTTGCCTGGTATGCTGTGAGCATTTTACAGGTGGTTGGTAGGTCGTATATCTTGTAAGCAATGCATAAATTGCATCTACTATAGTTGTTATAACCATTATTTGTTAGAAATGCAGACACTTGTTATTCCAAAGAGCAAGACTCATAGGGAGCTTACCTGGAAGCAGTATGTGAAATAGGCTGTGTTTGGTTGGTAAAAGGGGAGTTTACTCATTCAAGAAATATTTATTGAACACCTATGTGCCAGGCACTGTCCTAGGCACTTGGGGTACCTTTGAGAATGAAGCAGACAAAGATTCCTGTCCACATGGAGTTTACATTTCAGTAGGGGAAGATGTATGCATAAGCAACATAAAGATAAGCAACTGATCTAGTATGTTGATACTATGAAGGCTGTAGAGGAGAGTAAGGGGTTTGGGTCTGATGCTGGGGGGGCAGGTTTCAGGATTCAGTAGGGTGGCTGGATGGGCTTTCTTGAAAAAATGAGAGCAAATACTTGGAAGAAGATGATGGAATGGGTCAAGCAGAACTTGGGGGAAGAATATTCTAGGCATGGGAACTCCAGAGCAAAGAAACTTTGGTAGGGATGCAGAGTGTGTTTGAGCAGCAGCATGACTGGAGACTGGAGACCATGCAAGAGGGAGGGGAAGAGTAATAAGGGTTGAGGTTGGAGAGGTCACGAGGAGGGCCTGGTAGTTCATTGTAAAGGCTTCAGTTTACTCTTAGTGAAATGTGTGCTAGGTGCTACTGGAAGGTTTTGAAGACACATGACTTGATTCTGATGTTAAATGCCACGAAACTTCTGTTTTTTTTTTTTTTTTTTTTTTTTTTTAAATTTATTTGAGAGAGAAAGAGAGCAAGCAGTGGGGAGGAGCAGAGGGAGAGGGACAAGCAGAGTCTGTGCTGAGTGTGGAACACCACGTGAGACTCAGTCTCACGACCCTGAGATCATGACCTGAGCCAAAATCCAGAGTTGGATGCTCAGCTTGCTGAGCTACCCAGGTGCCCTGAGAGTTCTGTTTTAAAGCACATGGCTACTATGTTAAGAATAGCACCAACAATACAGGGAGGTTGCGAGAGCACTCAAGGAAGGAGGCAATGGTCAACTGGGCTTGGATGGTGACAGCAGAGGGGTAAGCATCTTGAATTTGGATTTGTTTTGAAAGTAGAGCCAGTAGAATGTACTGGCAAATTAGATATGGGTGTGACAGAAAAAGACAAGTCAATGTTGATTCCATGGTTTTTCACTTGAGTAACCAAGATAGCACTGGTGAGGGAATAAATTAGGTGTTCAGTTTTGGACATGTTGAGTTTGAGGGGCCTTGTAGACATTCAAGTGGAGATTTTCATGGAGGCAGTTGTAGACACATATCTAGAAATCAAGAGAAAATCTAGTTTGGAGTGACAAATTTGGGAGTCATTGAGCTCACAACAGTATTTGAAATCATGGACCTGGTCATATCAGCAAGTGGGTGATTTTTTGTGAAAAGAACACTGAGGAAGTGACCCTAGGGGACTCAACATGTAGAGAGAGTGTGCGATCCTGAGAAGTGGACAGTGTGGTCAAATGCTGCAGGTAGGGCAAATACAATGAAGATTGGGAATTGATGGGTGGATACAGAATGTGGAGGTTACTAGGGATCATGACAAGAGCAGTTTTGGTGGAGTGGTGTTTATAAAAGGTAGACCAGAGTGGGTTTAAGAGAGAAAGTGAGGAGAGGGATTTGAAAGAGAATAGTTAATCCTTTAAGGAGGTCTCTTGCAGAGGGGAGTAAAGAAATGGGTCAATGGTTAGAGAAAGGTGAGGTCAAGAGAGTTTTAATGGCAGGCATAATGACATGTTTATGAGCTGATGGTAATAATCCAGTAGAGAGTGAAAAACTGATAATGCAGAAGACAATAGGAGAAAGGTTAGTGATATGGAAACCACCAAAGGAACCGCTCAGGCTTTTCTGGCTTTTTACTCCTGGTGTTCCTTACCCCCACGGGGATGTTCATTATGTTATTAAGATTCTCTCCTGTCGGATTATTGCATCAAGTCCCATCCGTGGTTTCAGTGCCACCATCAGCATTAGTGTTTCCTCTCTTGTTGTTTGTCATCCCTCTGCTCAGGGCACAGCAGTACTGGGGCATTTTTTGTTTTCTAAATACGGAAGCCTGAACCATTTCCCAGGCTTTCCTTTGTGGCATGGACAGGATGGTAAGAAAGCAGAATTGGGCTCCCTGACCTCAGTCCATGAGGACATGTAGACAAACTCTGTTTTAAAACACTGAGGCTGGGGGCGCCTGGGTGGCTCAGTGGGTTAAGCCTCTGCCTTCGGCTCAGGTCATGATCCCAGGGTCCTGGGATCGAGCCCCGCATCGGACTCTCTGCTCAGCGGGGAGACTGCTTCCTCCTCTCTCTCTGCCTGCCTCTCTGCCTACTTGTGATTTTTGTCTGTCAAATAAATTAAAAAAAAAAATCTTAAAACACTGAGGCTGTATTTAGACAAACTGGGACCAACCACGAGAGAAAGAGATAAGGAGGCACAACGGCTTTGGAGATTTTAATAAATGGATCAGATGAGTGCTGTTCTATACAGAAGCAAGATAGAGGTAGTGTATTGGGAGGGGTGGCCTCTCTCCTTTGTCTGTGGCTTCCCACTAAAGGATCTTACTTTTTTCTTTAATTTTACTGAACTGACATCCAGATCCCACCCCACAGCCTTCCCATGATCCCCTGGCCCTGTTTGAAATCATTCTCTATGTCCTAGGTGGTGTTTCTCCCCCAGACCCACATGAGTTGTGAACTTTCTGAAGCCAAGGTCTGTACTTCTTATATGCACCAGGGCACTAAGCTCCTTTCCGGAGCAGGATAGTGGATTGATAAATAGTAGGCAATTCTCAGATGGGGGACAGCAGGGATCAACTAGGAGCAAAGCCTATGAACTGGGAGAGGTTTCAGCCCCATCTTTAAGTAAGCTGGCAGAAGGACAGAATGGGTCTGATGAGGAGATTTCATTCCACCCTTCTATACCAAATGTATAGTGTGGAGGCTGGAATGTGATCTTCCTGATCTATTGATATATTCGGGGTCAGAGTTCTCTCTTCTGTCTAGTCAGTCTATACTTGGCACATGGTGGTAAGCCTCTCTGAGGGGTAGTTAGCTTTCCTTCTCCGGGGACAGTCTACTGGAGGATAGTGGTTACTAGCTAAGGATACTAGGGATGGGCCTCCTACATTGCTGTAGATGTTCCTTAAGGACGCTGTTGCCTTTCTGTGATGTGCCCAGCCCAGATGGGTGGGTGAGTGATAGCTCCTACTGCTTCCCCCCACTCCATTCCTCAGTGCCACCTAGCCTTGAACCCTGGAATCCTAGGGCTGCTGCTCACCTGTCCCGAGTCTGCAGCTGACTTCTACATTCCAGGCTGTGCACTCCCACGACCCCTATCTGAGGCCTGGGACACAGGGGACAGATAGAGGGAGTGGTGTTAGGAAGAAGACAGAAGCCATCTTTCTACCACTCCCAATGCACAAGAGGGTAACTGTGCTCTGACCCCGCTGATTCCAGGTGTCACATGAGAGAGAGGCCACTAGCAGCAGATGCTTGTGTCTCGGTCAGTGAGGTGGGTCTTCTTTCCTGTCTATTTCCCCTCTCAGTATCATCTCTAAATGTTGGTTGATACCTACATCCACACTATAAGATCATAAGACTTTGAACATCATTAAAATGCACGTATCCAGGAAAGAAATTGATATTTTTGTCTTTTTTGACTTTTTTGACTCCTGAGTGTGCATAAGTATGTATCAGTCTCCTGTTGAGGGGAGGGTCCTGAAAGGTGTAGCATCTTGCTGTAGGAGAGAAGAAGCAAGGGGAGGAGGAGAGCCCAGAAAGGAGTGGAGGGGGTACCCCTGAAAGAATGTTTTCCACTCCGCATTCTGTCGCGGGTGAGCTCTATGCACCTGTTGCTCCCCCGGTCTCCACCCCTCCTCGCACAGCAGCTCCCAAAAGGCCTTCAGTCTCCAAATGACACCCTCATCAATAAGCTTGCATTGCAAAACCACATTTTGACAACACATTTCCCAAATTTAGTCCCCTAATCCACTCCCAGAATATATTATGCTTTGCACCCAACAGATGGATTAAAAGCTTAAATCTTCTGCTTGTTCGGAAACTAACCAGAAACCAAAAATACAAACACTCACACCCCTGCAGGTGTGAGTGCAATGGTGGGGGGGGGGAGGGGCGAAGCAGGGGTGTACATAAGGAGCAGGGAGGGTGCACTTTGGGGAGGAGACAACTGTGGCAGACAGTACGGAGAGATCAGGGCATCCTCTGGGCTCTCAGCAGGCTTGCGAAGGGCATGCAGCTGCTTTTTCCAGATCCCCGTCAGCTCCTCTGATGAAGGGCTCTGTGTGCTAGGAGGGTGTGTATGGTAGTATGAGGTCCAAGGCATGAGTCTGAATCCCTGAACGTGGGGGCTGTCAGGGGATCTCGGCCAAGCTCTCTTCTACATAAATGAGGAGAAAGAGGCCTGAACTGGGGCACCAACCCCACAACCTGCCCCCCCAATCCCCCAACACCAGATTCAGAACAAGATGCTGGACTCCAGCCCAGAGCTTGCTCTCCTCTGCCAGCTCCTTTGGAGCATTGTGTGCTTTGAGGGTTTCCCTCTTTCTATTTTCTGGGGGTCCCAAGTTACCATCCTATAGGAGACCACATCTCATCTCCCCTTTGTGCATAAAATCTTCTGAAATCTCTGTGAATAGAGATTATTTTGAAGGCCTCTGGGGGAGGGGGCTGCATGAGAACATGGGGTATTAGGGGACACTGATGGGGAATGCAAGGGAACACCCCAGAACTGGATCATTGGGGGAAGTAGAGAAGATCCCTGGGGTTCCATGAAAAATTTCAGAATCCCTTCCCCATTGTCTTATTTTTCTCCTCATCATTGAAAAATGGCTCAGAATGCAATAAAAACAAGGTGTTCTAATTAAACAGATTTGTTTACATGTTGTGGCATGAAAAACTAATTCAATCTGATATACTGTACATGGCTGCTATACTTTTTCTCTTTTCCTTTATATAAAACTGCCCATTTTAAAATAGTATTGTACTTAAGCATCTTAAATAGTGTCCTTGATTAAAAGAAGATGAGCAATTTTCTAGTTCCCACAGCTTTCAAAGGATGTGTCGATGGGGTGGGAAAGAGAGCAGTTGGGGGCTCCGTGATATTCCTCTTGACATTTCTCCTGACAGTTCTGGCCATTTTATAACCAGAAACATGTGTGATATTGCCAGACCAGAGCCTTAGGTGAGCTTCCTACAGCGAACGAAGCATAGAGGCCAAGGGGGCTGGGAGCAAGTGGTGGCCTGCTCTGGGGCCCCTGCACCTGGGAAGGAAGAGGGGCCATCAGCACAGGTTGGCAGTGGCCCCAGCACTCTCACACAGTCCCAAGTGTCCCGGGGAAAAGCCCACAGAGAGGAGTTGGTGTGGAGAAATAGAAGAATATTTGTAACATTGATGATTGTCATAGTAAAAGCAACATTTTGTAGGAACAAGTGGGAGGATTTTAGTTATTATAAAGTAAACTTTCTATCAATGAAGATCATCCAAGAGAGGACCCAGATGAACCTATGTCATTCCCCCTCTGGGGATGTCTGAGCAGAAGCCAGCCTACCAGCTTTCCAGGATTCTCTGGAAAGAGTCTTTATTTGGCCTGGCTAGTTTCTTCCCACTCCTAGATTCTCAGAGCTGGTAACAACCTGGCAGCTTTTGGAGAACAGGGACTCTGTCTTTCTAATCTTCAGTCCTGTGCCTTAGGCAGTACTGCGCGCGCGCGCGCGCGCGCGTGTGTGTGTGTGTGTGTGTGTGTGTGTATTCGTAGTTATGAATATGAATTGGGAGCATCTGTTCTGGGCATGTTCCTTGTTTGTTCTGACCTCCTTTTGCCTTCACCCAAGCTGTTCCCTTCACCTGAGAAACCTTCCTCCATCCACTTATTCTATTAAAATGAAACCAATCCTTTGAGCCACTCAGACCCATACTCACCTTCCCTGTGTTTTCTGTGTATTCATTTTTTACATTTGTGCCCAGTTCTCAGCCATGTTACTCAACCATTCCATGGTTCTACTTGGTTAATGCCTTTTGACACAGTCTTTTCCCCCAATTATATTGTGCCTTCTTTTCCTGTCTTTTCAACAGCGCTGTGGGTTGTTCTGAAGAGTCACGAGTGGTAGTAAGGATATCTCCACTCCTCCCTCTCTCCTTCTTTCCCTCCCTGCTTCCTTCTTTCCTTTCTACTCTGTCCATTCTATGAGTGTCCAATAGACATATCCCCTGAAAGTTCCATTGCAACTCAGACATGAATGGGGTGGGATTTCCCTGTGTTGTTACGTGCTCCTGGCGAATATCCACCCTGAGTGTTAATTTGGGGCTTGGAGAGAGAAAACCTTTGGATCTGAGGGGGAAGGCAGCAGGACTGCCAGAGCAACACAACTTCACCTTGTGGTCTAGCGATGTTACCTCTTTGCTTGGCTCCCTCCTTGCTGTTTTCTACCCTACTGCACCCTCCGCCACCCAGACAGCCTCCCTCCATTAATAGAAATGTCTTGGATTAGTGTTCAAGATAAAAGTGGGGGAAAAGGCCTAGACTCTTTTTGAAGGTAGAATGGCTCCCCTGGACCTCAGTAGTCTGTATCTGCTCAGTGGGACAGTGATTTCACAAATAAAGGCCAGGAAGGGGAAAAGGTGCTCCCCCAGTTTACCTATAAGATCTCCTCTTCACACGTAGGATCTAGAGAGGGCTTCATGGCATTCCAGATTCTCATACCCAAGTATTTAATAGTTGTGCTGATTTATTTCTTCAAAAAGACTTTCTGAGATCTCACTGTGTGCTGGACACTGTGCTGGATGTTCTGATGTTCTATCCCATAATTCAGAACATTTGGTCTAGCCTAAAATCCCACTCTTCTTCTACCAAGCCCAGCTAAGCTAACATTCTCATCATCCACCGCCTTCTACTGGTCTTACACTGGTATCCTGCCTGCAAACACTGGTTCCCTCAATGGGATGCTTTCTTCTCCTGACCTACTCAGACTCCATGTTCTGAAAACATTATTATAATGCTTTTATGTTTCTTGTCTCTCCCGCTGATCATGAGCTCCTTAGAAGAAGGCCTGGTTATTTCTTTTTTTTCATATCTCCTAGAACTTCTTAGAAAGTAGATGCTCAAACAAGTGCCTGTTTAGGGACAGATGAGTCATTACATTTGCAAGGTCAGGGTGCTGGGACCTGGGCTTAGAGTTAAACTTCAAATTTAGAGAGAGGGTTCAAGCCTTTCTCTTTTCAGGGGGCTGTGCCACCTTGGCCAAGTCACTGCCCTTCCTAACTTGCCAGACAGAAATGATTGTACCAGTTCCTGTACTTCTCTAGATCTCACTTTCATTCTAAAAAAAAAAAAGTGGAATTATAGTAGTGATTTTGTGAGGATTCAGTAAAATCTCATATGACAAAGTGTCTCACTCTACTCATTTGAATTAAATCTGGAGATAAAATTAGGGACCCAGTACTGAAAACTTACAAGCTGATTTAAAAATATGAAAACTATGTATATTTACTACCATGGCTAATAGATATCATTTGTTGAGTACTACATAGAAGAGTTTTATAGATATCTTATTGAATTTTATGTAACAGGCACAAATAACCCTATTTTACAGAGGAAGAGACTAGTCTTAAAGGTTAAAGAACTTGCAGGAAGTCACAGAGTGAGAAAGTAGCAGAGTCCAAATTTATACTCAGGGCTCTGCTCCGAGATCGGATCTCCTGATCCTGGCTGTGTGTCTTGCCTCGATGGAACTTAGGATGCCAAAGATGTCTCTAGGAATTCACCTGTCCCCTTTCACGTGTGTGGTGGACCTGCTTGTCCCATACTATCTCTGAGAGGTAGGCTTCTATTCTGGAGCTTTCCTTCAGAGACCTCAGGGCTGGAAGGTGTGGACAGCTGAGAGGAGGAGGGAGTAGGATTTCTTCCCTTGGTTATAGCCTCAGCCTCCAGTTGAACTCCTGGGTTTGTTCTAAGCTCTAGGAGGGAATCCTGATAAAATCTCAGGGATGTAGACAGTCACCAGAATGTCCGACCAGTGGTACATATACACGGGGGAAGGGACATGGTAGGATGTCCAGGGATTTTGAAAAGAGATTCATCAAAGTAGCTAGCCTGAATGTAAGAAGGGCAGGAATTTTATAACAGGAGCTTGATTTCATTAGTAACAGATTGACTCTGACAAAACACAAATTCCTTGGTGACAGGCTGAGGCAGTGTAACATTTTGAGTATAACCTTGTGCATGGATCTTAGCCCCTGGTTGGTATTATTGGGGCTGGCAGACCCCAGAGCCAGAATAGACCATAAAACAAAGCTTGCTTTAGGCAAGAACTCATTTTTGTTGGAAGGTGGACTAGTATACACCAGAGGTTCAGGGATTGTTCAGACTCTGGACAAATTCTTCTGAGTTCAAAGTGACACCTGCTTAGATCTCAAGCAAAATTAGGTACCAGCAGAACCCAGTGTTCTCACCTCTGTGAATCTGAAAGAGCAACAGGGCATTAGGGAGAGGAGAGTGTGAAGCTAAAAGTAGAGACCAGGGTCTGGGACTCACAGTGGGGAGATGTAAGTCTGAATAGAGCACCTGGGACAGACTCTTACAGCACCCACAGAGGGTACGAAATGAGTCCGAAGGATGGTACAAGTCACCCTTTCCCCTGTGTTTAATGGATGCTGACCCACAGAAGCTGGACAGAATTATAGCTACTCTGAGGAGTGCTCACAGACTGAATACCATTCTCAGAGAACAGGAATCAGAATGAAGGCACAGGCCTGTTTGGGATTCTCTGACGGAGGGAAGGAGCAGGGATAAGGAGGACAGACACATGCAGTCCTCACACAGTCCTCTGTATTCGCCACCTGCTAGTCTGGTGGTTAAGCTTGTAGCTCTGACATTAGACCACCCTTTTTCAAAGGTCACCAGCTAGTTGTGCTTATCTATTATTACCTATGTGGTTATTAAGAAATAAACCATTATTGGACTGTGTGGGCTCAGCTGGGTGGTTCTTGGGTCTCTTGTTGTTGTTGACATATGGTGTCTGGCACTGGAGTCAACTGAAGGCTCAACTTGGCTGCATGTCCAAGATGGAGGCTTTCCTTACTCACCTGGTACCTCAGTGGGGATGGCTACTGTAGCTAAAGCCTGTCTGAGCATCATCCTTTTCCAACCTAGCTTCTCTGTGTGGCTAGCTTGGACTTCCTCACAGCATGCCAGTGTCGAGGTAGTTGGACTTCTCACTACTGGCTGGCCTCCCCAAAGGAAGTATTCTAGGTGGCTTGGACAGACACTATAAGGCTTCTTGTGATCTAGCCGCCAGTGTCACACAGCAGCTCTTCTGCAGCACTCCTGCTGGTCAAAAGCAAGTCAGACCCAGCCTAGGTTCAAGAGGCTGCATCCACACAGTGGTGTGCACACCGATGGGGCCATTTTGAAGACTAGTTACCACATATTGTACCAGCTGTGTGAATAATAGACAAAATGTAGAACACTCCAAGCCTTGGATTCCTCAGCTGTGGAATGGGAAACTATAATGCCTAACTTCCCAGGGTTGCTTACATATTAACATATATATGTCACAGGATTCCCATAGTGACCGGCATGACGGAGGGGTTCAAACACAGTTGGCGTTCATGCACTGTCTTGGCTGAGCATTTGATTTTCTCTCTAGTATTTTAATACATCTGTGTCTTGTTGTCCCAGCCAGGCTGTAAGCTCCTTGAGGTCAAAGATTATCCTATAACTTTCTTTTAAAATTTCTTTTAGTTACCCTCTATAAATACTGAAAGAAACTGAGAAGAAAAAAAGAGAGAAGAGAGCTGGGGACCCTGCAAACAAGCTTGGGCATCTTATAATTTTCTCTAGGCTCAGCAGAGCACCCAAGCTCTTGGAGATCTGACCTTTGCCTTTTCTGGAAAAAAACTAATAAGTTATCCTAGATTGTAGAGGGGGCATTATTAATCTAGTTAATAGATTGCACTGTTTTTATGAGGACTTTAGCCCATTAATTGTTTCCATGCAAATGGAAGCCGTTAATTACAAATTAATCTTATCTTTTTGTTAAGGCAGGGCCATCAGTGCCTCCACTTGGCAATACTTGTTGGCACTTGATATGAATCAATGCTTATACTTGAAAGTAATAAAACTGCATTTCTTTAAAGATAGTTAATAAATCAGATCTTCATTAATGCAGATAGGCCAGACCCCCTACTTGTCTAACTTAATGAGGTTCTAATTCATTACTGTGATTCATGTGTCCCCCTGGGGATGGTGGCCAACAGGGCAGGGCACATAGTAGGCAGTTCATAAATTCTATATTTTCCGGGTTCTCCCACAGTGGGAGGCTGTCCACTAGTCTTTCTCTGGATCATGAAGCATCATTTAGGTCCTCACCAGCCTCCGTATCATTTTCCAGATGGCCCTATGGGACCTCAAAGTGGAAACATGACCTCCTAGCAAGGGCCAGAGCTGGGAGCTCTGTCTTCCTTAATTAAGAAAATAAGGGTGGGGGGCATCAGAAGCACTGTTGGGTTAGTGTGATGGCGTATTTAGCTGGTGTTTGGACTCTGTTTGTGGCTGAGGCAGTTGGATGGGGACTGTCTGCCCTCTTTGTGCCATCTACCTGAGCATGGTGTATATGCGAACAGGCAAGGGGACCCAGATTTTTCCCTGGGACCCATTAGAGATCCATTTCCCAGTGATTGCTCTAAACCATTTCTCGTCTGTTTCTTTTTGTAGGCAGGTTTCCCTTTGTAGGTGAACTGGTTATTTCTCATCATATTTATTGCCAGCCTGGGACTGGGCCTCCACCTACCTCCTTCCAGCTACTAGGATCTCAGGAGCCAAGCCCTGGCTTCCTTTGTTTAAGGAACAAGTACGGGCCAGCAGGGGCCAAGGACTTGCCCATCCTTGCCCATCCTTGCCCATCGGTGCCCATCCCACTCACTGGCCTGGTACCCCAGGGAGGGGTCCAGATGCACAAACAAAATATGGGGTGGGGTCTGCAAAAATGGGTGGGAAAAGGGAGACATGGCTTCTGTTTTAGATCTGGGGAGCCGGCAGCGTGATGAAACGCTTCCCTCCGTGCCGCTGAATTCATTTCTTTAAAGTTCCACTGTGCACAGAACCATTTGTTTCCACATTGTTTTTATTAAACAAGAAAGGCGAGCTTTATTACTGCGCAAATGAAAGCAGCCGGCAAAGACAGATACTTCCCAGATTCTTATTAATCTCCAAGAGTTATGGGGCCTCTGAAGTCCCACAGAAATTAACGTACTCCACAGAATTCTCTAAGCAAGTCGCCCGGTGCTGCTCCTCTCCCCTGAGGGAAGTGATCGCTGCCCTGCCCCAGCCAGCCCAAGGAGGCTCTCTGGGCCTCACCGGGGCTCCCACCCTCCCACCCTCTCACATGACACCCACCATTTCTTGGGCTGCATGTGTGCTAACCTCATGCTTCAGTGCACAATCCTGGATTGATTTGTACACCTATTCTGGGCATTGTCTGGAAATGTGGATTTAGGTGTCGTTCAGTTCACTTCCATACACAATTAAATATGTATGGATTATTTACTATTGTAGTATGGGAGAGTCTTGACATCTGTGAGATTATATCCTGAGGCCTTTGTGAATCTCAAACGCATGAAAAACACAGTCATGTATAATTCTCTCTCTCTAGAAATGCAATGCAGCGATCACTCATTCATTCTACAAATATTTACTGAGCACCGTCCATGAGTTGGCCAGAGTACTCTTTACCCTCCGATGGGGAGGCTGGCGAGTCATGGGAGAGTTTGAATGAAGGAATGACAGGATCTGTCTTATGATTTTAAGTACAGTAGCCACTGTGTTAAGAACAGACCCTAGGGGTCAAAGACTAGAAGTAAGCTAACTCGTTCAGAGGATGTTGCAACAGCCCAAAGGAGAAGGAGAAGGGGTAGAATAGGGTAGGCACATGGTGGCAAGCAGAGGAATTCAAGACATGTTAGGAAGATACAGATGACACACATAGGGACTGCCGTTGCTCCTTCAGATTCCTCGTTGGGGTGAAAGGTGCCTGTGCACGGGGGAGAACTGCTGTGCTTGGGGGAGGGTAGACGCAGGACAGTCAGCTAGACTCCCTCACCAGGTGCACCACTCACCCGGCCTTACTGGCCCCTGAATGGAAATCAAATCCCAGCAAAGTGCTGGCTTCCTGTTATGTCCTAGGATGTTGGGGTCCTTTCAGGCTGTCAAAGATGGCGTAGTAGAATCTGTGAATGTGAGGGTCTGCTATACCTAAGATTTGGATAGCACATATTAATTTAAGCATTTTCAAGTTGGTTTTCCATTAAAGAAGTAAAGTAGCTCAAGTGCTGGTTTATAGGTGAGAAGCAAAGGCCTTGAGAATTTAGGTGAATTTTTTCAAAGTTACAAGATAATTAGGTCCCAGGTTAAAGCCTGGCTCTCCTGCATCCAAGTGTAGCTTTTCCCATGGTTACAATGTGTGAACTTCTTTCTGTGACCCTGCCCTGCCTGGTGGGCATTGGTGAGAAGGAAAAAGCAATGCCACGGGAGATCTGGTCCTTGTCCCAGAGGGGCTAAGAGTTTCTTTATAGGTAAGACTCATACACACACACAAGTCTTAAGAAGGAATGTGTTCCAGAATGGCACCATTTAGAGTTTAAAGCAGTGTTTGATCAGATGGCAGGGCTGGGGTTATGACTATAGGTACCCCCAGCCCTTAAGGAGTTTATCCCCATGGAATGTTCCATGACAGGGTGAGGGTTCCAAGGCAAGGCGTCTATAGGATTAGGTTGTGTCTATATGTTTGCCAGCCAGTCAATGTAGTTTCACAATTTTTGCTCTCTCATCTCATGTTCCATCCTTCCCACCCAAACCCTTTGGCTCAAGGGAAGCCATTGGCCATAGATCATTCTCACAACAAGCTTGTTTCTGCTATCAGTACCTTTGATTTCCTTGGACCTGGTCCCCTTTGGAGGGAGGATCCATATACTCACACCCTCTTCCCAGAGAAGCACCAGCTCCACTGCCCTAAAAAGTCATCCTTTGCTAGAGTGAGTTTGGGTATAAGAAAAAAGTCTGGAAAAACTCAAGTTGGGAATGGGACGGGAGTGTGAGGGGAAGAAAAATTTGTTTCTTAAACACCTAGACTTGGGCATTTCTGGATGCATGAAAGAGGCTACTGCAGGGTGAAACCACAAATCAATTTCTATCGTGGAGGAGTGACTGGATGGCACTTGTTCTCCTAAGGCAGGAGATAGAAACCAATCCAGAGCATTGTGAGGACTCCCCAGAGGGACTCTGAGAGATCCCACTTGTAAAGACGTGGGAGGGTGCCAGGGCGCAGGTGAATTAAAAAGAGCCAGTCTGGCTCCTTCCAGGTGAAGCCCAGGAACAGAAGGGGGGCTTCTCATCCTACTCAGGGGTGGCTGCCTGGTGCTGTTGTTTCCTTTGAAATGGTCCCCCTTGCTGGGGAGCACATCAGACCCTGAGCTCTGTGCAGTACAAATTGGAGTGGGAGTCAGGAAGTTTAGGACCCCTCTGTCCCTGTGCCTGGCACTCCAAATGAAGGCTGAGCCAATGCTAAGTTTCTAATAGGTCTCTGCTTCCCTCTGTCTGGGGGGCTGAAAAGAAATGAGGTGTGTGACCTGTAGGCACTTTGGCCCTGCAGTCTTAACCTTTGGCCCAAGGCATGGCTCTCCATCAATACATATATTATCCAGAATGAATGCTTGGAGGCCCCTTTCTCAGGCATTGTCACAGTATGGGAATGAGATTATCAGAGTCTTTCCAGGGGAACATCATGGAGGAGATTGGGGCCTGGTGTGAAGGGAGGTTCCTGGCACAGGGTTCTGTTGGTGAGTGTAAGTCTGGGTGGGATACGTGGTGTGTGTGTGTGTGTGTGTGTGTGTGTGTGTGTGTGTGACTTGGTGGCTGAAGCAGCATCTAGGATTCCTATGGGATCCCCAAAACCAAGCAAGATTCTAGAGATCGTTTGAAGAGGGAGACCTCAGAGACCAGTTCTGTCTTCCTACATTAAGCACATCCCCAAGCCCTCCGAGTCTTGGGGCATGATCAATTGTAGGCTAGTTGATTGGCCAGGAAGGACTATCCGACAGTGGCATTTGCATATGTGGCCTGACATTTTCCTTCTCAGTGATTCAATTCTTTTTCTCTTCATTTTTGCTTATTGTTATAGTCCCTCCTGTGCCTTTAGATCCATGAATACAGGCAACTCAGCTAGTCATGCTGGCATTCTCTCTCTCTCAGGGCTGGTTGTCTCCCCAAGGCCCCTCTTCTCTTCCCTTTTCTTGTTCTCACGTGAGGACACCACACCAGTGTGGTGCGGCCTGATTCAGCAGATGAGTTTCCTGAGAAGGACTCCCCTCTGCCTCAGCTACACTCTGCTCTCTGTGGTGAGAGAATATGCATATGGGGTTCCAGCCCTGGATCAGGAAGGAGAGGACACTTGGAGAAGGCCAGAATGATAGGGACTCATGCCCCATAAGAGAGACTGGAGAGAAATGTGGGCTCAGCTGGCCCTCCGGAGCCCCGACTCGGTGCCGGACCTACCTCTGTAACTTCTTCATGCACAGGGCCGCTGAGAGGGAGACAGAGATGGGGATGGAGGTAGAGGTGGCCATAGCTAGAGAGGAGGAAGTAGGGAGGAGGAGGGGGAGGAGGAGGAGGAAAGGAGATGGAGAAGGGCATGGGGAAGAAGGGGAAATGGAGGGGAAGGGAGTGGAGAGGGAAGAAGGCATCTGGAAAATGCTCTGAACCTAGAATCAGAACTTGTGGCTTGAAATCCAAATTACATAAGTACTAATGTTCGAAGAACTAAAGAAATTGCTTCTCTCTCTGAGCTTGAATTCTTCCCTGTGGCATGAAGAATCATATCATATCCTGCCAATCCAGCAGATCAGTTGTGAAAATCAAATGAGATGATATATGTGGCATAGCGTTAAAGTCTGCTAATGTAAATAAATGCACATGTGTGTGTGCACGCTCACATGTATGTATGTGTGTGTGCCCCTGCCCCTGATCGGCATGTCATTATAATTGTAGCACCATCCTCTGCAGGTGCCACATTGACTTCTGCACCTTTGCCCTCGTCAGTTCCATCCGGGATAATCTTGCCATTTCTAACCATTGCCATATGCATTGATCAGAACCATTTCTCCAGCATCTGCTAACTCCTCTGGCTGGGAGGTATTCCTTCATTGCCCACCTACCACCCATACCTCCTTTCTCTGGACTATGAGCCCTGTGATGGGAAAGAACTTCTCAGGAAGGGCGGCTCCCCATACCTGCCCTGTCCTCCTGTATAATCGTCTGCGGAATTGTGCAGTTTTTTTAAATGTGAGCATGGGAAGGATGCTGTTATTGGCACATTTGGCATCTGTGGTATTTTTACACAGTGCCCCATGGTGTGGGTGAGCATGTGTGCAAAGAGGGCAAAGACGGAGAGGTTTCTTGTTGGGCCAAGCTAATAATGGATGGCAGACGCAGGGTTGGGCAGTGTTTCCCACTTCTGTCCCGGCCTCTGATGGAGAGCGGGGCCTACAGGGCGGCTTCCTGCCTTTGCTCCAGAGACAACAGCGGCAGATTGGAAGCCCAAAGCTGTCGTAGCAAGTCAGGCTATTTTGAGAGGTGTTTCTTGACTGTTTAAGAAATAGTGGCTGAGGGAACAGAAGGGAACACCTTTCAATCCCCTATTTACGGCCTTTCAGGGACCAGCCATGGTAGAATGCCTCAGATCCTGGGACAGCGACGTGGAGGTGGGGGACGTGTGATGACATCATTACATATTGGCTTTGCTTCTGTGTTTGCCGTACTGCACTCAGGCGAGGAGGGAGCTCAGCCTGGGCTGAGCTCTGGGCCCGTTAGGAGCCCGACTACTCTGGACTAGTGGCTGTGCCCTCTGATCTGACCTCAAGCACACCCTGGAACTTTCTCTAGTTAGTCTCTCTCTGTGTGTCTTGTATTCCCAAGCAGTTTCTAACAGCCTTAAGGGTGGAGCCTTTGAAATTCTGTCCTGAAGCTTGTAGCCCTAGCGTATGTGAAGTCTTCTCTGGCGGCCCAGTGAACTGACTTGCACATGGAAGGTCCATACTAGAAACATACAACACAAGTACTTGGCCAGGCGCCAAGGATTTTACACACATCACTCCATTCAGTTCCCATAAGAGCGCTGTGTGGTACATACCCTGATGAGCCCCAATTTACAAATGAGGGCAGGAAGGCAAAGGGAGGTGGAGTAACTTCATGAGGGTCACAGAGCTGAAGAACGAGAAAGCCAGGTGTGAACCCAGGTAACCCGGCTCCAGCATCCCTGCTGTTAAGCACTGAACCGGGCTTTTGTGCTGAGGCGTGTCGGTGTGCATGTGTATGTGTGCACGGGCCTGTGCGGGGTGGAGGGCCTGTATTAGTGTGGTGGTGGGAGAAGTTAGGAATGACAAGAAGGACAGAAGCCATATAAGGGAGAAATCCTGGTGGGCTTTGAGGAAAAATCTTTTTTTCAAAGTGTGTATCCCTCTAACAACTTAGCCAATTCCCACAAATAGGAATATTCCTAAAATAGACCATTTCTTCATATGCTATGTTTGCATCAACCTTGTCCCAGTCTTATTTTTAGAACTTTAAGTAATCCTTACTTTCTATTTGTTGTCTATGTTTTTAATTCTCTCAGAAAGTTCTTTCTGAGACTGCTCCTCTCTTGGGCCCACCGGAAGTGCCTGGGCACGCAGGCTGTGATGCTGAGGGCAACAGGAAAGGACCCTGAATAACATGGCTGCTGTTAAGCCACTGTTAGCTTCCTTTCCATGCAATTAACTGTGTGTACTCAGAGCTGTGAGAAATGTGGGAGCAGACCCTATTCTCCTTTTATCTCCCATACCTCCCTGCGCAGAGGCTGATATATTATTGATATTTAATCCCCATTGTTTATCAATTATAAACTCACAACCAGAAGCAATGGCCTCTGCTTGGAGCCATCTCCAAGTTGGATTTGGTTCATGGGCAAGGGTTAGGTTTGCTCAGGGACCAGCCTTGGTGGACTCCAGAGTTAACTTCTCAGCTTAAGCTTTTTGTGGACTCATCCTCATTGAGGATGATGCCATTTCCAGAAAACAAATGTTCTTTTGGCCTTTTGCATTTGTTATCAGACACTCTATCGGTTGCAACACCAAGATGAGACATGTTTTCTCAGCTGGAGGGATGTTGTCTTAGGGGAGAAGTTTCATATAATAAAAGTTCAGGAAACCCAGGGATATGATTTAGAAGCGATTCACTAGGTCAGAGACACTGTTAAATCAGAAATGTGGCAAGGGGAGAGGAGAGAAATCTGGAACTGTTAGTTATTTTGTCTACAAATCAAGGCAGGGTAAACTTCCTCACTTTTAACTTCCATTGAAACAATGACCATAAACAATGTGCAATGCTAAAAACTAATTAAATGGCTATCCTAAATCAACAAAAAAGGGTAAATTGAATTTTAAGCTACATTTGCTCCTGTGAGATGTGTGTGGGGCAGTGTGAGGGGAAGTGTGCTTCTCTTTGTTTGGGGCCTCTCCCAGTGCTGACAATTCTACGTCGGGCTTGGCTGATAGTGAGTGGATAAGCATGTTTCCATGATCTCAGCTGGTTTTAGATCTGATTGAGCAGCCCCCTGGGTGTCCCATCATCATCATGCATTCCTGAAAGCCATTTGTCCAACTAAAAAGTTCTTTTTTTTCCTGCTTAGCTAAATTCTACTCATCTTTATAATGCTGTCTGCTCTTTCGTCCAGTTTGCCCGGTGATCCCTTCAGCATTAAGGGACAGATATTTCAATGACTGTCCCACTTACTGAGCACTGGTTACACCCAGCTTCATGAAAGCTATTCATCCCAGTCTTACCATTCTTATCAGATTCCTTGTCCGCCCCTCCCCCATCTACCCCCTGCAACCCATGCTAATCAGGAAGGGCTAGCCTATGCAAGAACAAAAGATTCCCAAATGCCAGTGGCTTAGCGCTACAAAGTTTCATGCTCTTGTTCAAGGATCCAAGCCAAATGGGTCTCCTCCATCCAGTAATTGTGCTTCAGAGCCCAAAGCCTCCTTGGTCACCATTACCATCAATGCTATCACAGGAGTAGATAGCATTTTCCATGGACTCATCCTGGATGTGAAATGTATCATTCCTGCTCACATTTCATGGGCCAGTTAGTCACACAGCCATGCATCCACAAGGCAGTCAGAAAGCACAGTTTTCTAGGTGTCTGGAAGGGGAGAAGAACTTTATATTGGGGGGCACTATGATGCCGACCGCATCCCCAACTACACAATACCTTTGTAAGAGAAGATTGGATATCTTGTATTTCTTAGCACCTCCTATGATGTTTTAGATCAAATAGGCTCTCAATAGGTGTTTGCTGAATAAGTGACATCATCGGTTACCCTTAATGAAGCATTTGTGGCAAGATTTAGGCTAGGCATGAGCGGAGTGGAGTAAAGACTTGTAATTTAGGTCTGGCTCATGGTAGATCATTCATCCACCCTACAAATACCTATTGTGTGCCTAATCTGTTCCAGGCATTGTTCCAAGCATTTGTGGACAGCATACCGAACCTCGTCCTTCCAGAACTTCCATTCTGGAGAAGGAAACAGATAACAAGCAGTAATATAACAAATCAGGAAACTTAATAGTATGATAGAATGTCATGTGCTGTGGGAATAGAAGAAAAGCAGAATTCAGCAAGGGGATATAGAGATGGTGGGGGTTGGTAGGAAAGCAGTTTTCAGTAGCAGGGTCAGGGCAGGTTTCATTGAAATGACATTGGAAAATAGGTGAGGTAGTGAGCCATAGCAAGTCTTTGTGGGGAAAGCACCCTGGAGGAGGGAACATCCTTTGCTAAAGCCTTCAAGATGGGGCATATTTAAAGAACAGCATGCGGCACCTGAGTGGCTCAGTGGGTTAAAGCCTCTGCCTTTGGCTGAGGTCATGATCCTAGGGTTCCGGGATTGAGCCCCGGGATCGAGCCCCCGGATCGGGCTCTCTGCTCAGCAGGGAGCCTGCTTCCCTTCCTCTCTCTCTGCCTGCCTCTGCCTACTTGTGATCTCTGTCTGTCAAATAAAATCTTTAAAAAGAAAGAAAGAAAGAAAGAAAGAACAGCATGGCTGGAGTGAGACTGTGATCCAGGGAAGATGAGTTTAGAAAGGAGATGGGGACCACCGCATGAGAGCTTATAGGCCATTGCAAGACTTCTTTTTGTCCTGAGTGAAATGGGAAGTCCCATTGAAGAGTTTTGGTGCTAATACATATACGTATAATACATATGTGTGATACATATACTTATATTTGAACCCAAAGAGGAAAATTTAGATTACTGTCTCATTTACATACAAAGATACATTTCTTGGCCCTTCTTATAATGCCTTGTGTTTGTCATTTCAGAGAACTTTCTAATGGACTGTATTGTAAAACAACAATTGTAATATAGAAGGGGTTCCTTCTACTCTCATCTCTCCTCTTGTATGTCCCCTTTATGGGGGACACTGGGGCAGAGCCTAGATGGAAACTGTGCCTAGAGTCCCATGGCCCAGCTTCCCAAGGGATGGGCCTTTGGGGGATTGGATTCTCTCTTTCCAGCCTCCTAAGCAGTCATACCACCAGGTCTTAGAGAAAGAAACTTAATCAACAGAGTCAAATGGGTGGTGAGATGAGTTCCACATAATTCCCACTCTCATCGAATCTAAGCATCTCTTAATAAAACTCACAGTTGTTGTGGGGAAGGGATATGGGACTCCAGCGTCTCCAGCCGCTGAGCCACCACCTGCTCCCAGCAGGCGCTGTGCCGTTAATCCCCGGAGCATCATTGCTTCTTTCCCAGCCTGCTTTGCCTTCCAGGAAGAAAACAACCACTGGGCTGTGAGCTGTAGCGGTCTGTCTCTCTGTGCTGTCAGAGCCTCTGTGGCCACTGCCTGCGTCATGCCATCAGGGACCCCAGGGTGAGGACCACTGCCCCCAGCATTCTTAGGGCCTTTCCTTTTTAACTGACTGACGCCACACTTGCTCATTTTCATGGCCTCAGGCTTGCTGATATTAGGGCTGCTTCTCTTACCCAGGCCAGGCTTTAGTTTTTAAAATTTCTATTACTGTCACGTGATGGTGATTTTTGGATACAAGACCAAGACTTATTAAGAGGGCTTCATGATCATCTCTTAGTTTGCTTTTGGACACAGGATCTTGAAATCTCCACATCCTCCCAGCTCTGCTCCGACTCTGCCCAGGTGGGCTCTCCTTGGTCTTCATAGTGTGTCCCCAACAACTATTAAACACTTAGTCAACAATGATCACTTCCTCCCAGTTAGGTGTCCAGCCTTTTCTGAGAATATTAACTCTTTATCTGATGGATATGTTGATACATTCCCTTACTTGGCTCTTTCTCTTTGCTAATTGTGCAGATTACACTCCATGAGCTACCCCTACCCCATCCATTTCTGCCTTTACTGTCCCGCTAGCTGCCCAGGGGATGTGAACAGCTACAGACTGCTTCCCCCAGGCTCCCTTGCAGTCCTTGGAATGTCTTTCTGTGTGAATCATCAATGGGAGCCACTGGCGGGATGCTGGGGTAGTAGGGAGAGTGAGGTAAGGGTGTCTACTCTGTTCTCTCACTTTGGACAACAGCTCTGGCTGTTTTTCCACTCTACCTGTCAGGTGAGTCCTCCTCCGGGACAGTAGCTCCTACTAGGTTCTGGTAACATCATTTCCTCCATTCGCTGGCCCCTCAGGCCCCTGAAGTTCTAAACTTTGGGTGTCTTGACATCTTTCCTTGGCTTCCTTAAATCTGCTCCTCGCCCCATCACTAAATTATTTTCAAAGCTCCAGCGTGGGTGCCTTCCATTTCCTGCTGGGCCTTCACCGATACACCAGTAACAGTTCTCTCCAAAGGCCAGGACAGGATTTGGCTGTTGGTACTGGGGCTTCCCACTGTCACATCTCCCAACGTTTCTGTCCTCATCTCTTTTTGCTTGACAGTTTGCATAAGTGACTTTAGTCACGGTCAACCTCAGAGTTGAGGGTGAAGGTCATCTACCAACTGAGGGCACTGCTGTGGGCCTCCAGCAGTGGTAGTTTCAGGTTGAAATGAGGAGGTGTGTTCACTGCCTCAGGGGAGTCCCCAGACCAGCTAGGGATATAAGAAAGCAAATACCATCAAAACAATATCAGTGATGGTCATGAAAACATGGCGATTATTATTTATTGAGCTTTCAATATATGCTAGACTTTGGGCCATGAGAGATTTCATTAAGGAGGCAAGATGTGACCTGTACCTTGAAGGAAAGAAATTGAGATACAGAGAGGAAGAGGAAAAGGGAAATGAGGACACAAATGGCAGTAGAAGTAGTGACTCCTGTTCAGAAGTAGGAACTCAGGAAGAGGCTGCCCATGCCACATGAGTCTCCGTAAGGCCTTGGGCTCCAGTGGGCTGGACTGCCCTGGGCTTGGATCTAGGACATAGCTGTGGAGTTTAGCTTCCCTAGGGCACAGCTACCTGAACTGAAAGGCTCTTCATAGCTCTTCATTAGCTCACGCTTGGATTTCCTGTTTAGAATGAGGGCTATGAGCTTCTGCTTTGCCTCCCTGCTCATTTTGTGTTGATCCAATGGGGACATGTGCTCTTGTGACCACACTCAAGAACTTATCAATTGTCTGTCTAGCCACCCTTTCTCTATTCATCTACTTACTCGCTTAGGTCCATGCACCTATCTGCTTTATTCCTATCTGCACCCACGGTACAGCCACACCAAACCATCCCACAAATCTTTAGCTGTGGGATCAGTGGTGCACCTGTACTGAAGCTGGTGGACACGGCTGAAGAAAATGCCTACACAGTCATGTCAGGGGTGGAGCCACAACCTCACTAGGTTCTCAGCATCCCCCAGAACTGCTTTATATGTCTATGATATCCTCTCCTTCCTAATGATTGTCATTGCAGACCCTCCTCATTCTTCTTTAGGCATGTGCTGCCTACTCCCACCTCTGACCCTCTCATGTCCCCACACCCTCAGCTATCCTCGCTGCTTTCTCCATCCCTCTTGACTAGTTTCTTCCAGGCCCTGCTGCATCTCTACACTATCCGTGTGGATAGTTTGTCTCTCTTCCTTTACCTTGCCTGTACTCTCGGGTTTGCCCTCTCCTTGCTTCCCTGTCGTCTACACTGCTGTGGTCTCCCCATACCAATCCATGGAAATACACATGGATTCGCCAATGGCCTCCAGATGACCAAACCTGAAGGATTTTTTTTGGCTCTTATCTTGCTTTCTTCATCATCTGGCACTGATGTCGTTCTTCCTGCGGGATTTGGTAAGCATCTTTCCTCCTGTCATCTCCAGGCTCCCTTTCATCTGCTAACCACTGTCTACAATCTCTTTCACTCCCTGTTCTTCCTTTTCTCCTTTCCTAGCTCAACTCCTAAATTCACCGTCCTCTTTCTCAGTCATGGAGTAACTGCCACAGGGGTTAGAAGTATGGACTCTAGACCCAGTTGCTGTGGGTTTGACTGTTTGAATCTTGGGCCCACTGTTTCCTAAATGGACAATTTCTCATGCTTTGCTGTGGCTCCACATTGGAATAGAGCCTATCACACAGTTAATGTTTAATAAACATCCATTATTATCCATCCAGTCATCCCATGCACAAACCTAGAAGTCATTCCAGACTTCTCCTTCCTCATCTAATCCAGCAGCAAGGATCTTGACCTTCTAGTTGCTTGTTGAAGCTGCTTGTTTTTTGTGTTCTTCAAGCTGCCTGAGCTCAGAGGCTCATGTGTGGTTTGATTCTTAACTGTCTTATTTGTTTATAGCTTTACCCTCCTTGATCCAATTGTACATTGCAGCCACAATAATTTTGTAACAAACAATTATGACCTTACCTATGCTTAAAATCCTACCGGAGTTGCCACTGTCTTCAGAACAGTGTCCAAAAGCCTTGGCATGTAGGAAGGATCTGCTTTCTCCTTCTTTCCAGTCATACTTCTTACCTCTTGCAAGTTTCCCAAAATCCATTCCATGACCCAGTCATCTAATTTCTTGAAAATGCTCACTAGACATGGGTCCAGAACTTCTGGATGAGACTTACTGCCATTGTATGTTCTCAGACTCTGCATATTTGACAAGTGCCTACCACCCTGTAAGTGTCTGATACACTTAAAAAACTGGAAATTGTTGCTTTGGAAAATAAAACAAAACAGTGCCCAGTCCTTACTCTTAATAAAGAGGTCAAAATGAAGTTAATCAGGGGCACCTGGGTGGCTCAGTCAGGTGAATTTCTGCTTCGGCTCAGGTCAGGATCCTAGGTTCCTGAGATCGAGCCCTGCATCGGGCTCCTTGTCCAGTGGGAAGCCTGCTTCCCCCCTCTCCCTCTGCTGCTCCCCCTGCTTATACTCTTGTTCTCTCTCTATCAAATAAATAAAATCTTGGCAAAGAAATGAAGTTAATCAATGGCTAGGTGATGTAATCCTGGCCAAGAATGCCACAGGAAGGCGGTTACATGAAGGTGCTTGTTTTTCATGTCTTTGCCTACTTTTTGCCCATTATTTCTTCAGTGCATCACTCACCATGCTTATTTTTTCCTAGCTTATGGAGAGGAGTGTGCCTTTGCACATGCTTTTGTGAAATGTGGGAGGAAGGATTCACCCCATTCATTCTCCATGGACATGAAGAACTTTCTTCCTCACCATACCTGAACCAATACCTGTGTCCTCACAAAGCAAACACATTTTATTTAACTCTTGGGTTTCTTTTGCATGCGTCTCAGCTGGATCAGGGTATAAGCTTTGTGGAAGGAGACATAGGAACTCCATCTGAGTCCAAGGGGAAAATGAGGAGAAATAATGACTAGTGTTGGGATCAGAGTTCCTGGGATCTAACTTCAGCAAATCAATGCATTCTCCTGGCCAAGTTATAGATCCTTTGGGTATCACATTTGGCAACTTTAAAGTGGGTTGGGAAAAATGATTATCAAATTAGTAGCATTAGTGTACCTTCTTCATAGGATCAATAGGAGACTCCAGTAGGATATGAGCTGTGACAACACCTTTGAATCTTAAAATACCATGATGCAAAAATGGATTACCGAGGCTTCGAAATGTCATCTGACCCTCTGATTGTTAGATTTTATAAATGATATTTTTCTTCCGAATGTGAGGAGGGTCTTGAGTGTGGGTGGCAGTGGGGGTAGAGGTGGCTTAATATCTGAGGAAGGATCACGGAAGTTCCGCCTTTTGAAATGAACGTTAAGAGCAGGAGGAGCCTCTTCCATGAACCGTCTTCTCAATATTCTTCCTTCATGAATGACCCACAACACGTCCTTGCCAGCTTTTTTCTCTTTTGGAGAAAACTGAACTTCTACAAATCTTATAATTAATTTTCTTTGAACACCACATTTAACATACTTGCTGAAAAATCTCCAGCAGGGATCTTTCCCACCTTTGTCCCCATGCACCTCTCAAACCTTGGTTCCCACTGGTTCCTAAAACCCATCTCCATTACAGCCCAACGGGTCTGATTGCTCTTGGACCCCTGGTGCATTGCTTATTGGGTTTTGTGCAGACCAGCATATGGTAGGGAATTCCAGGACACATTTCTTCAGAGGTGAAGTGTATCACTTCGCTAGGGTCAAAGAATTCCTTTTGAGTAAATTCTTAGTACCACTTTGGAATGTTGAGCCCAGAGTGGCCAGTTAGATGCCTCTTGGGATGCAAGCAGAGCTCAGCTCCCAGTCAATAAAATCCAAACAAAGGCAGCCAGTTTTTAACTGCATCTCTTGCTAACCCTCGGTTCTCTGTCTCCCCTTCTTCTTCCTCCTTTCTGGCCTCACACACCAAGCAGGGCCAGGTATTATTCCAGCAAACTTGGGTAACAATAGATATGATTGTCAGCCTCCCTGGGGCTGGCCAGGTTTTTATGAAATTAGACATATTTGTCTTGATGTTTAGGAGCGAGCATGAAATTCAAATCTGTGTGTTGGCATTCCGCGGGCCGGGCCTTTAATATTCAATGACATAACTTCATTGCGGTTTTGACAACACTATATAGAAGTTGTGCTTACCATTGAAAATTAAAGCCACTGAAAGCGTTGACAACAGCAAAATTGTGAATGCTTCCCAGCTCCTGAAGTGATTGCTATTCCAGTTTGTCTAGAAGTGCTTATTGTGTTTGTAATGCCGTCAGTTCCACTTAAAGACGACTTGAAGTCGATGCCATACAGGTAAGTACCAAAGAAATCTCCGTCTTCTCTCCTCTCTTCACCCCTCCATTGCCTCCCACACAATTTTCCACCGAGGGTCTATTTGCATTTGGTTATAGAGCTCCCGAAACCCTCAACTTCTGAGCCAGTTGATTGCATTTCCCTTTCAAGTTCTCAGGTTAACCAGACTTTCATTTTTTCCTTTTGTTCATTTCCCTTTTCTTCTTTTTCTTTTTCTCCCACATAAGTATCAAGGAAATTGAGTTTTAGCGACTTACTGAACAAATCCCCTGAGCGTGTGAATCACCTCCTCTTGTGTGTAAAGCAAATCTTGGGTTGGGGTGGGGGGGGTTGGTGAGGAGGCTTTGGTATCTGAGGCAGGATTATGAGAAACTATCCTTTGAAACCAATGCTAAGAGTAGGGAGAGGCTACTCTATTAACTGTGACTACAGGTTGGGTTCTTAGGATGTTGAAAGATGGTAAAAAGAAAAAATAATAATTTAGTAATGGTCAGCGTGGCTGTTGGTGGTGGTATTAAAGCTAATGAACTAGCAGAGAACTCTGACAGCTTTGGTCTTAGGTTGGTTGCTGGTTTGGTCTTTGAAGGAGATTTCCATCCCGTGCCACAGTCGATATAGGATGATTTTATCAGGAAAAATTCTTTATATAAGCCTTTCGTCCTCAAGCAGGGTGAGACCCTTGGAATGTAAAAGGAGAGTGGGTAGCACTGTCTGGGGGCACTGAGAGCAGTGATCCTGGAGGGGCCCTTGTGGCAGGTGGAGGGGGAATACTTGCAGGAAGGGCCCAGCGTGAGAGAGAAGCTGTGTGGGTACCCCATCGGCAGATCTGGGGAGCCAGTGTGGGGGCAACCCCCAGGCTCCAGTCCACTTTCCTCAGTACAGTCCCGGTTATAATTGGTCCACTTTTCCAGGCTTCCAGACCCTATGGGACAGAGGGAGGTTTCTTACTGTGGACCACAAGAATTCCTTTCTGTTTCCAAGCAGCTCCCTTGGAGTTCAGAAAATATGAACCCCATTGCCAAGGCACAGCTGCTGTGGAGTAATTTGGATGGTGAGGCCCCAGGGCACAGACATCTGAACTCCATCATGGACACGTTGTAATTCCTGAGAGCTGTCATAGTCTCTTTTGCTCCCTGAATTTTCCGGAGGACCATGTCACTAAGGGGAGGTACCTCATCCTTAGGTAGCTTCTCAGGAGGCCCTTCTTAGAGATACCATGTTTGTAACTCTTCAGCAGCCTTGACATTGAAGCATTGACAAGTTGTTGTCCTCAAAAGCCTTCAGTCAAGTTGAAGAACGTGACTGGATTTTGTAATTTTTTAAATGTATTTAAGCCAGAGGATTTTGTTTGTTTGGCTTTTGTTAGGTTTCCTAGTCTCAACCCACATCTTCCCGGTGGCCCACTTGAATTTTGGCCTCATTTTCCATATGTGTCACCCTTCTGTGATTATCCATGCGACAAGTGTTATGGTCTCTTGAGTGGATTGGAGATTTGGGATGAGCACTGGTGACCATTCCCTGAGTGTCCACTATCAAATTCTTTCTTTGGTCCCTGACTTCTCTTACTTTCAAAAAAGTTGAGCTTTTGTCCAGAGCTGTGAAACATGGTATCATTTCATGGCACTTTGAATGTGACTGATTTAGATACCAAAATTTAACTTTATTTTTGTTTCCTGACATTGTTTTAAACTTTTTAAGTGGGAGCAGTTTTCCCTGTGCTCGATGAGAACTGTGGCATGTCTTATGGCTTTTCTACTTTTTAAAAGGTAACTAGATAGACCTATGACCATTATTACAGTTTACAAACACAGGCTAGAGCCCATGAATATATACCTAGTCTCATGTTATGGTCAGAACTCTGAACTGGACTTAGCATTAGATATTCTTCCTTCCTTGGCTTGGACGGCTTTAGTGTGGAAACAAGGCATAATTCTTTGGCTCTCTCCTGTTCCCTGGCTCCCTGCTATTCTCCTTTTCCACTTGGTTATTAGCTGCTATACTGGATCTCACAAAATTGGAGGCACAGGAAGGAGGAGAGGTGAGTGGATAAAGTAGTATCTGCCTGGCAAGGGTCATCATGGTCTCTGGTACTGGCCAATGGATAGAACCAATTCTTTCTCTTGAGGGTCCTTTCATGGGATTGTTAGAGGTTCCTTGCTTGGTTTCTCTATCCTGAAAATTCTATGACCTCTGTGTGACCCTCCCCCGTCTAATCCAGTTGAATACTGGTGACATCTTTCATTGCCACAGGCATCCAGTGGTACACCTTAAGTCTCTTTCTGCTCAAGACCCTCCTTCCGGGGCGCCTGGGTGGCTCAGTGGGTTAAGCCTCTGCCTTCGGCTGGGGTCATGGTCCCAGGGTCCTGGGATCAAGCCCCACATCGGGCTCTCTGCTCGGCAGGGAGCCTGCTTCTTCCTCCCTCTCTGCGTGCCTCTCTGCCTACTTGTGATCTCTCTCTCTCTGTCAAATAAATAAATAAAATCTTAAAAAAAAAAAAAAGACCCTCCTTCCTCCAGACAACTCTATTGACTAGAGCCAAGAATGCCCAAAGTAGCTTCTCTCACTGGCCTATATCTGGCCCATGAGAAACACTTGCGCATCTCCTACTTTATTCTAGGAGCGAAGGCCAGGCCTAGTGAAGCAGCCCTTATCATTGGAGTAGTTGGTAACTCTGCCCTTACAGATTTCCGGGTAGGGATCAGGCTCCTGGCTGAAGTCACCTTAGCCTTCTCAGATGTGAGTCTGGTGGCAGTCCTCTGTGTCAGAATTCCAAGTGCAGAAATACATTTCACATTTCTGCAAGAGGTCATGTTGGAGAACCTCTCATTAGGCATGGGGAGAGAAGGTAGCATTCTTCTGTACTCCCTAAATCCTTGACTGAGCTGAGGAGTCTGAAAGTTGTGAAACCATGTTTGACTTCTTTCCTTTATAAATTCTGTGAAAGGGGTCATGTTGAAAAATGAAGCAGGAAATACCCATTCTGTCTTGTTGTATATGCTTCCCTCTCACAAGGACCTTATAGTCTAGATAAAGAGCCAAAACAAAATGAAGAAAAAAATGAAAAAGCAATGAAGGAGATGTGACAAGTCAAGGACCCGCAAGTCCCAATTGTGCAGTATGGACGATTACAACTATAGCTCTGGTTGGGGTTGGGAGGGTGGTGGGAAGGGGGAAACAGGGTGGGCTCATAAATGTGTGTATTCAAAGCATTCAGTTTTAGCCTTGTTGCAGTCTTTCTCCTTTTCTATTTGTAATTCAAGATTCAAACACTCTGAGATGATAAGCCAAGCTTCAAGGATTCTTCTGGCTGGGAATGGCTGGCTGAGAAAATGCATCTAGGTCCAGGGAGCTCCTGCAAGGAGGCCCCGTGCATGATGAAACACATTACTTATATTAACCACCATATGCATATAAGCCTTGTCCTGTTAACCGACATGTGTTCTTGGCCGATTCCAGAGGCCTCCCGAGATGCTTGGTACATGCAGAAGAAATGAACTTGGATCAATAACATTTGCTTTGCAGAAGCATTTAGACACCCGGTTGTTCATTCAACATATAAATATATATGCCATGCATCATATCACTCCATTCTTGGCATCGTGAAAGAAAGTGAAGTCTCTCAGGTAGCTTAAGACATGAGAGGCACATATTCAAGACGTATACCGACTACTGGGGACAGTGTAATGGTGCATGAGTGTGAGGACAGCGATTACTCAGTCAATTTAGCAGGAGAGATGCTCCATGCTGCCATCGTCTAGGAAAATGTCACCAGAAAATGGGAATCATTTATGTTTCACCCCAGATTTCATCAGCTCACCAAGCCCTGGCTTCCTGGCTAGGCTCAGTCATGGCTTCTGGGTTCCTTGAATGCCCAGGTATTAACTTTAGTCAATGCTGCCAAAGACTTTGACAGGGACTCCAAGTCACCGTTCCCAATACCTGAGAGGTCCAGCACTTCCAGAATCTTCTTCTGTGCTCAGTAAGTACCTAGTGCATTTCCCGGCCCAGAGTAGGTCTTCCCTAAGTATCTTTGGGCTTATTGAATATTAACCTGCGAAGGAGGGAACCTCTGGAGTCAAGCTGGTACAAGGTACCTCAGGCTTTGACTTTGACCTGGATGGGGCCCCAGAGACTGTGTTGGAAAAGATGAGGTCAAGCCTCTGGGGGTGGTCCCAGCAGGACAGAGATGCTCCTAAAGGACTTCTGTCCTCTGGGCATTTTTCTCCACCTTCCTTTTTTTTTTTTTTTTTTTTTTTTTAAGAGAGAGAGAGAGAGAGAGAAGGGACACCAAGCATGCGTGGGGAGAGGAGAAGTGGAGATGTGGAGGGAGATAAAGAGAATCTTTTTTTTTTTTTAAAGATTTTATTTATTTGACAGAGAGAGAGAAATCACAAGTAGGCAGAGAGGCAGGCAGAGAGAGAAGGGGAGGAAACAGGCTCCCTGCAGGGCAGAGAGCCCGACTCGGGGCTCGATCCCAGGACCCTGCTGGGATCATGACCTGAGCCGAAAGCAGAGGCCTTAACCCACTGAGCCACCCAGGTGCCCCGAGATAAAGAGAATCTTAAGCAGACTCCATGCCCAGGGCAGGGCTGGATATGGGGCCTGATCTCATGACCCTGAGATCATGACCTGAGCTGAAATCAAGATTCAGACACTTAGCTGACTGCCATTCAGGCGCCCCTGCACTTTCTTATTCTTTATGCAGGTTTTGATTTGTTGTGTCTCTTAGGGGATTTGTTACCCAGCCTTTCTCCCTCTGGAGGAACATGACCTTGCTTGTTTTAAAACTCCCTCCAGACCGCCACTAGGGGCGCTTTGGATTGAGGTGGCCTTGGGGGTAGAGTGAGGGAGACCTCTAGGCTTCCCACAGCTTCTTGATCGCCAGAAGTTCCACACTATGTATATACCAACTGTCTCTACTTGGGACTGCGGGCCATTTTCTCCATTTCTGCTTCAGCTGGGAAAGCTTCCGCCTGAGCTTTTTTCTGACATGGCTTGCCTCCCTAAGGGCATGTACTGGGGTGATCTAGAAGTTTTTCCTCAGCATGGGGGGTTTTCCCCTCACTCTGACCTTCTTCATGAGGGCACTTGTGTTCTCTCTCCCCTTTGAGTCAGCCAGTGAAGTTCCTGGGTGGGGGAGGACACTTCCCACAGAGCATCTGCCTTCACTCCTGTTTGCAGAAGGAAGCAAACTATTCTCATCGGAGGTTGGGGGCCCCCTGAGAGCAGCTGGAGTGCCCTCAGGTCCCTGCAGTCACATCGTCTGGTGACTCCCCACGCACTCACGCCCAAGAGCAGCAGAGACAAGCTCTGCACCGGGCCAACTTGGCTCCTCTCCTCCCTCCACCAGTCTGGAGGTTTCTGAGGTTACAGGCTGAATCTACTGTTTAATTTCTAACCTCCCATGGCTCTCAATTTAGGGCTCGCCTATGGGGTCCAAGCACTCAATTAGGGCAGGCATTAAAGGCCGGGGCTGCTTTTAGAGCAAGCGGGGAGGTGGCAGCCTGTCCCCAATCCAGGAGACTTTCATTGTCCGTGACAGCCTCCTTCAAGATTTCTTTATCGCATCGCAACTCGGTTCTTGGGGTAAAGGCATGGCAAAAGTGAAGTAACATTCCTGAAAGCAACACAGGGACATGGGCTGAGCCTTGAAGAAATGGGGCAGTTTGGGGAGAAGGGCCCAGGATGGAGGAAAGGGAGGCTAATAGTGGAATTGAAAACAACAAAGAAAGTCTTTCCTAGCTTTCGACATTTTGGCCAAAGTGTCCCCCATAGCGCATCACTATTCCCTCTGCAGGGTTTTAAGCCACCTGCTCTCATTTTCTAAAAATATGAGTAGCTATGCTTTATGGAGCATCTACCTCTTGAGGCAGGGAATTTTTTATTCCTTCTTTAGAAATGAATGGAGAATCGACGAAGTTAATAATCTTCTCAAGGTGGCACAGCCAGTGGGTGGTGGAGCTGGTGTTAAATCCTAGTGTGTTCTCCGAGCTGGGGTTCTGTGCCACAGTCATTCTGTCGCCACTGAGTGCTTCCTCCTTCTCTCTCTCTCTTTCTCTCTCTGGTCTGAACTTGGTGCTGACAAGAATTTTAAGTTAGTTTGAGAATGCTGCTTTGCCTGGACCATTCATTTGCTTCAGGCAGGAGTCAAGAGGGCAGAGCACAGAGAGGACCAGGATGTTGTCCGTGTGCATTCTATGAAAGACCCACAAGGACTGTAGACTCTCATCCTATTCACTTTTTTCTCTCCCTCCTGTTCTTGGCAACTGTCCCTTAAGCCCGTCTGTTCTCTGCCTCTAATATATTATGCTGATATTTTATTACCAAACAATTACATCCACTAATTTGAAAAGGAAACGAGCAGGAAATTGCAATTATAAGAGTAAAAGCAATGCTCTTTTATTTCTCCCCTTTATGCATATGAAATATGGTTTGTCATTGCTGCAAAACAGACTTTCCTCTTCTTCCATGGCTCTTCACTGCCTTGTCTTTAATAATTGAGCAGAAACGGGAGTAATAATTAGATTCCTGATAACAGAGGCGATACCCATGGGGTTGGAGATGTGGAGGCTCAGCTTGGAGCCACAGGGACGCCACCATGTCTCCGTGGGAGAAAGCATACTTCATGCTGTTTCACTTGCGTGCCTTCCAAAGCATTCTTTACATCCATGGTCTTCTGTGTAGATTAATTATTTGTTCACAATTATTGTTTCCTATCTGCCCTAGCTAAGTTTTCCCACCCCATTGACTTTGGGCGTGGTCAGAACTTGCTTTGGTTAATGGACTACGGATAGTTGTGATGTTCGCCTCATTTAATTGAGCAGAAACTTTCAATGTGCTTGCATGATTTGGCCCTGCCTCTCTTGAGCGATGCTCAGGATGGCGGCTGCTCCGTCGAGGTCCCTGAGTGATTACGGTGCACAGAAATGCCCTGCTGACTCCCTATGGGTATATGGTGCGAAAAAGAAATAAACGCTTTCTGTTTGAAGCCACTGAGATTCGGAGCTGTTTTTTAATCACAGCGTAGCCCAGCCCACCCTACCGATATATCTGTGATCTCATTTGGTTCTCATTATATCCATGGGATAGAGAAAAGGTTGATCACACCGGGTGGTGTGGGGGAAAGAGTGTGTGCTGTCGAATCAAAGGGATCTGGCTAAGAATGCATTTTCCATCACTGCTGGCTGGGCAGGCTTAGCAGGGCAGCCCAGTGTCTCTGAAATCCTGTTTCTTTATCCATAACAAAGGAGCCATTATTCTTACCTTGAACGTTCCTGAGAATCACAGGCGGTGTATGGCAGAGGCCCTGGCAGAGTGTCTATCACGGAATAAACAGCTAATAGAACATAGCTGTTTTCAAAAATATTATTTAAAGATCTCCTCTTGACATTATCTCCATTGAGTGGATTAGAATGTTGAGGCTGAATGTGATGCAGGGACCTGTCCACATGCACTTCCAAACAGCTGGAGTGTGAGCCTCAGCTTCTGGACTCCGGGTCCAGATCCTTCTCCCCGGATGAACATGCGTTCACTGAGTCCCACACCTGGAGTGGGGCAAACGGTCCGGGGTGGGGCAGGTGTCAAGAAGTGAAAACACTGCTCCTTCTGGGATTATCTGTCTATGCAGTGAGATGAGCTAGATAACGGAGCCACCAGTCTCTCGGAAGCACACGGTATTCTAAATTTCTGACTCTGCGTGCGTAGCAGTCACCTGAGGAATTTCCTAAAATGCTGATTCCCTGAACCTATCCCTAGACCTTCTACTTTAATACTATCCTTCATGGTTCAAGGAGGAAGAGACAGTGGGCTCTTGTATCAGGTTCTCTCCTCTGGAAATTAATCAGATTAATTGCACTATCCTGCACAAGTCACCCAACCTTTCTGTGTCTCAGTTTCTTCATCTGCAAGATGGGGCTAATATTAACAGTTATATATCTCCTTGAGGCTCAAGTCAAGTAATAGATGTCAACCCCACGGCACTTAGCAAGCACTCCGCGAGTACTGCCCATCAGTATTCAGAGGCAGGGTGATGAGAACCACTGACCTGGAAGCTTCTCTGTGGAATGGCTCAGGGCAGCCCCTTCTTCTGCTGTCCTGGCTGGGTCCTCTCTCGTGGGGATTATTGCGACAGTGGCCTCCAGCCTTATGGGGTCTGTCAGGGGGATTTCCAATTAGGGAAGCTACAAGTGTGGGGGTGTATTTGGGTCAAGCCGTGCAACTCTGTGTGGCTTCTAAATTGCACGTGTGCTGCCTTCCGTTCAGTCCTGCAGGGGTTGGCTTCTGGGGAAAGACCCTCCTTGGCCAACTTTGCTTGGGAACCATCTCTGGCTGGTGGGCTGGGGGTGGCAGGGACCAGCAGTGGGAGAAGTTCCCGGCCCTTGGTGTCCTGAGGCTGGTGTCAGGGCTGGATTTGCCCCCGTTGAACTGTTTCACTTCCTGCTCTAATGCTGTGACACACGCTTCATTTTGCCTCTTGCTCGTCATCAGGTAATAGAGGATATAAGGGTCACATTTACTACAAGAAAGGTTTTCTTCTTCTTCTTCTTTAGCTTCCTTGAATAATTCATGTTCAGCTTAGAAGGATTGAATATGGTATGACCTCCCATGCCAGCAAGAGCCACAAGTGGAAATCTGGTGTGTCGGGGGAGGCAGAGGCCAGGCTGTGGGGAGCCCTCCCAGCCTCCTGCCTCTCTGTGCTGCTGTGAACAGTCTGGGGTAGATCCTGTGGGCTGTCCCTCCCTTTGGTCCCACTTGCCTATCCTGGCTCTCCAATTTTACTCACTCTTCAAGGTCTGCCCTTCAGCACCCCATCCTCGGCCATGGGGTGCCCAGGCCATGAGAAGGCAGAGGGTGTCTTTTGGAGAGGATGGAGTCCTGAGCTGGGAAGGGCTGACCGTTCCATGGGCCCAGGAGGCTGTCGCCATAGATGTTCTGGCACGAAGCTAGAGGAAGCTATAGGGTACGTCGAGGAGGGCTCCCCCAAGTAGACTTCTGGCCAGTCTTCGGATTCCAGCTCTGTGACTCCTTGGGGGTGATGACTGCAGACAATTCTTAATCTTCCTATTGCTTTCCCACAGGAAAGATGAGAACAGTGTGGTCCTGAGGATAAAAGTGAAAACAGAAAATAGAGGAACATAAAAGCACAGGAAACATACCCAGAAACCACTTTGAACAGGGTCTGGTGTTTGGTAATCTCTCAATTAACTTTAGATGTTAGTATTATGTATCCCTTAGATTCAAATTTGAAGTTTATGATGAAGTATAGGTTTAATTGTACTTTATTTGTTCAATTAAAAATTAATTTTAATTACATAAGGAATTCATGAATATATTTTCCTTGTAAAAAAACTGAAACATTACACTGAAAACTACAATTCATTTTTACTGCCCCCATTCCTGGTTCCTCCTCAGGATTTCCTGGGTTTCAGTTTGGTCTACAGACTTCTGGGAATATTTGTTCAGATTTTATTTATTTATTTGGGGGAGGGGAGGGGTAGAGGGGGATGGAGAGGGAGAGAGAATCTTAAGCAGAATGCACAGAGCACATACTCAGCACTGAGCCCAGAGCCCCATGCAAGGCTCTGCTAGGGGCTCAGCTAGGAGCAGGGTCTCCTCACCCTGAAATCATGACCTGAGCTGAAGCTAAGAGTGGAGGCTTAACTGATTGAGCCACCCAGGCTCCCCAAACTTCTAGGATTTTTAAAAAGGCATCTATGTACATGTATGTACTTGTAGAAAATAATATAGCGAATATAAGTATCTGTCTATCTACTCTAGTCTAAATAGTATCAGACCTACATGTCCTTCTCATTCAACTCTGTCATAGAGAATATTTTATTTCGGAACATAGAGGAGTACCCTATCTAAAAGGACCTTCAGACTGTTTCGTGTTATGAGGATATCACATTTAATTCAGTTATTGTTCAAAATTTCCCCTTACTATAGCCAGTACCAGAATAACGTCCTTGTAGATGTCTCCATGTACGTATACACCATCAAACTTTCTCAGAGGCTGTCATTCTGTTCTCTACAGTGGTCGTGCGTCAATTGTGCACAGATTACGTGCTTTCCTGCCACCTCCTCATCCTTTTCTATTCCCTAGCTATGATTTTGTCAGTTGAGGCAATGTAAAGGGAGATAGAATTGTATTGAAGTTTTAATGAGAACTTTCCTTATTCCCAATGAATTTGAGCCACTTTTTATATTTGTGGGCCGATGGTGTGTTCTGCTTTATGGATTACCTGTTGTGCTCCCTCGACTGTCTGAGTTGCTTTTCCTTTTCTTAATTATTTTTTGCAGATCTTTTAAGAAACATTTTTGGATAGTCATCCTTTCTCTGTTACATTTCATGGCAATATTTTCTCCCATCTACTGTTTGCTTTTTGTCCTATACATGTGCTAATTTTGACTCAATCTCTTTGTACCTCCCTGATCTTCAATGGCTTGCTGTTGTACCCTATTTGTAAGTAGACTGCCCTCATCCTCAGCATTACAAACACATTTGCCAATGCTGGTTTTCTATTTTTCAAAACGATCAAGTCTTTCATCCATCTGGGCTTTATTTGTAAATGATGTAAAGTAAGATCTAATTATATGCCGTAGACACTGAGCTAAGGGCTTTATATGCATGATCCCAGTCATTCAAATTACCTGGAAAGTTAGGCGTACTGACACTGAAGAGATATAGTGATTTGCCCAAGATCCCAAAGGCCGATGCACAGCAGCCATCTGAAAGGACATCTATCTGTGGGATTATACAGATCTTTGCACGTCCAAATGCCTCTTCCAGAGCTCACTGCAGGCTGAACATTGGCTGATCACACTAACAGAAGGAATTTGGACCAGAACTTAAATGACTAAGCATCCCTAAAGGTCAGGAAGACAGGCATTACACGGGCAGGAAGACTTCTGAAAGGGAAGAAGAATCCCAGAGTCTCAGCCACATTGCTTACCTGAACCAGCTTTGGGCAGCGCTGCTCCCTAGGGTATGGGTGGGCGTCCAACCCAGACAGGTCCTGCTCCTCACTGGTAGGACACAGGTCCAGACTTTGTTCCTCTCTCTTTGCAGCAGGAAGGGTCCAGGAAGCTGGGAGTGCAACCTTTCCTTCGTTACCCACTCTACTGTATCCCTGACCAGAGAGGCTCAGAATGGGGTGGGGGTTGTAAGCAGGGCGATGTAGGGAGGAGGGGAAAGGCTTTTTTGGGCATAACCCTTCAAATCTCACAGCGCCTCCCCCACCCACTCACCTGTACAGGCTGGAAGACTGGCTCACCTGTTCCATCTCTCCCCAAAGAGCTGTGAACCACACACTTAGCAATGCGGAGAGATGGCTCCAGGCACCCTCGGCATTTATTATAAATCACTGACACAGGAAAGATATGAGTCCCAACCTGCAGAATCACTGAAGCAGCAACTGCGGGCATATCTTACCTGAAAACGATTTCTCTGTTTTCACCACAGCACATGGGGCTTTGGGGGCCAAACCCAGATGCGCCATTCCCTGGGGCAGCATTCTCAAATCTAGGGAATGTTTTCTTGATATGATTCTTACATCAAGACTCTCTCGAGGGCTGGCATTTTCTGTCTTCCCTTGAAAGTATCCTCTCCATGTCCCTCCTTGTGAACCATGGCATTCTCACATTCGGGCCTGCATTAGGATACAATTTTGTTGTCTTCTACCTACTAATAGATTAACTTTGATCTCTTCACCAATTACTGCACTTCCCCCACCACCGAGCAACTCTGTTCTGACACTGTCCACCTGGGGATAGCAATGGACCCATAGGCTAAGGGCTTATCTCACAGGACTGCTCTCCCAGCTTCAGACCCTACTCACAAGTCCAGGTTGTCTCCTGTGGCTCTGACCTGGTGGTTGTCAGTCAGAGGCTCGCAGGACTCTCTTCCTTAAGTTTGGTTAATTTGCTAGCGTGGCTCACAGGATCAGGAAACCAGTTTACTCCCTGCATTAGTGCTTCATTACGAAAGGATATAACTTAGGAACAGGCAGATGGAAGAGATGCATAGAGCGAGATTTGGGGAAAGGGCCAGAGCTCCTGTGCCCCCTCTGAAAGTTCCACTTTCCCCAAACTTCCATGTGTCCACCAACTTGGAAGTTCTACAAGCCTTGTCCTTTGGGTGTTTAGGGAGTCTTCTTTACATAGGCATAGCTGATTAAATCACTGATTGTTCGTGATGGGTTCAAATTTCCACCCCTCTCCCCTTGCTGGAAATCAGGGGGTGGGCCTGGATTCTAACCCTCTATTCCAGGTTGGTTCTCCTGGCAAGCAGCCCCCACCTTTCAGGCTTTTTCTTTTTTCTTTTAAAGATTTTATTTATTAGAGAAAGCGAGAGCACACAAGCACGGGGGAGTGGTGGGCAGAGAGGGAAGCAGGCTCCCTGCTGAGCAGAGAGCCTGATGCGGGGCTCGATTCTAGGACCCTGGAATCATGGCCCCCAGGACCCTGGAATAATGACCTGAGGCCAAAGGCGGAGGCTTAACAACTGAGCCACCCAGGCGTCCCTAGGCTTTTTCAAAAGTCCCCTTATTTGTGGCTGAAAGGGGCTAGTAATGATTAATAAGACACCCATTTCTCTTTGATGGCTCTGGCACTATTTCAGGAACTGAGGACAAGGGACCAAATATTATGATGAAAGATGCTCCCATTGCTCTTATGCTCAGGAAATTCCAAGGCTTTGGGGAGTTGTGAGCCAGGAACTGTGAACTAGGACTGAATATATATATGAGAAATATATTTTGGTCATCTGATAACCAAATACATATTTCTTATAAGTCACAATATCGCAGGCTCCTTAAGGGAAGGAATGGTTTTCTTTGTGGAAGATCAATAAAGGATATTTAATTTATTTTTAAAAAGGCACAGGAAAAACAATTTAATCTTTTCTTTCCTAATGGAAAAAAAGCTGATCTCCAAATCAGGTGATTTCTTCTCTTCCAAAACACAATGCCGTCATTCCCCACCCTAACCCTTTGTTCCTTCAGTTCTCACATCTGCGGTGCCCTCTCTTCTGTGTCTGAGTGGATGTTTAAACTCTTCAGTTGTGTTGATCAAGCTGCTCTTGATGTGTGCATTTTAATCGGGTAGCACATGCTGTAACATGAAAGCAGAGGGGAGGAGTGGCCCTTCCTGTGGGGTTTGTCCCTGGCTTCCCCGCTGGCCTCGAAGCTGACCCTACGTGTCCCACTGCAGGGGAGAGACTATGCAGAGCCATTCACCAGGCAGTCCCGGCCTGTGGTCTGACCAGTCGGTGCTGCCCTTTGCTTTTCAGATCAGATTCCATCATCGTCAGGCAGGGACGCCCTCCAGATGGCCCCACACATGCACAGATGCTGCTGGGAAGGAGTGGGGGAGGCTCCGTGGGCCTGGCCCATTGCAAATCATCCTGAATCAGTTTCCCAGACTAATGAGTGCATCCGATTGGCTCTGTCACTTCTTGGAAGGCAGTTTCCTACTCAGATCCCTCCACTTTTTCTCCCAAACCCGAACTTGTAAGGTGGACCTTGTTCCCAGATGACTTAGACTTAATAGTTCTCTCTCTTGGTGGAAGAGTGGGAGCATGAGCAATATCCTCTTTACTGAAAATCATTGAATTAAGAAGAGATTCTCATATGACACACCCACCTGCCTCAATGAAGTTGTCTTTCTCTTAGATAAATGTTGGGCTTGTTGATTACTGTACAGACCTTCCTCAGCTTAGGATGGGAGTTACGTCCTAATAAACCCTCATAAATTGAAAATATCGTAAGTCAAACATGCATGTAATACAGCTAACATATTGAACATCATAGCTGAGCCTAGCCTACCTCAGCGTGCCCAGAACACTTACATTAGTTTACAGCTGGGCGAAATCATCTAACAAAAGCCTATTTTATAATAAAGCGTTGAATATTTCATGCAATTTATTGAATACTGTACTGAAAGTGAAAAATGGAATGGCTGTCTAGATACACAATAATTCTGAGTGTATCTGTTGTTTACCCTCTTGATTGCATAGCCGACTGGGAGCCATGGCTTGATGCCCTCTGCCCGGCATCATAAGAGAGGATCATACCACTTATGGCTAGCTCAGAAAAAGATCCAAATTCAAAATTTGAGTACAGTTTCTCCTAACTGCTTATCACATTTGCACCACTGTAAAGTTGAAAAATACAGGAACCATCTGTATTGTATATGGTGCTTCCTTGAGGTCATATGGCCAGGGACACCTTTGCGGGTACACTGATTTCCAGAGTTAACTGTGGAAAAGTGAATCCTCTGCAGAAAACCGGAACTTCGGTGAGAATCTAGTGGGCTGGGCCTCTCCAGTTTCATTCACTTGGCCCTGGTACGTGGAAAGGTATTTGGATTTGTCCCAGTGTGGAAGGAGTTATAGGTGGCCTTCTGATGCTGGGCTCTGTTGCTTCTTACTGTTGCCATCCTGGTTTGCCAGACTACCCAGGCACATGACCTCTCAGCTTATATCCCCGAGTCTTGTTCTCCCAACTGGGCAGAATGGAGCAGGATGTGTGTGCCTGGCCAGGCAGTGGGGGTAGGGGGTGATCATGGCAAGTCTCTCGAGGACCAGCTGATTCAGTGGTGGGTGCTGGCATACAAGAGCCAGCTTCTCCCCATGCCCTGTGGGAGACTCCAGCATTGTGAACCCAGGGGGATGGAGTTTGTGTGAAAGGAAGAAGGTGGCTTCCTTATCAGCTCCCTATAGAAGTGCTTTAGGCAGGGTCTCACTTGCTACGATTGAGATTCCGTATATTCCTGGATGGATGATTCCGTGGGAAAATATGGCATAGAGTGAAGTTTTGGGCAGGGAGAGATGAACTCTGCTGGGGAAATTAAGGGAATTTTCAGGTGTGTAATAGGTTTGATAATAAGTCAGAATTTGGTAAGAAGAGAACAGAACAAGCACTTGCCCTTTGGGGGCAGGGAGTTGGAGATCCTTTATGCTGTCCCCAGAGGAGAGCTTAGCTGGGCCAGGAGGAGGGGGCAGTTTGGGGAGGGCTGCACTGTCTGGCGGGGGGGACAGATGGCAATTGAGGAAAATGAGGTGCCATCAGGCTCCAGTGGCAGGCAAAGCCTTAAGTGTGACCTGGAATTTGGATTTCTGTCTGTTTATAGAAGGGCGAACACTTCTGGAATGCTATAGGCTGGTTTGATTTAAAAAGCCACATTGTGGAGGACCTTTGGGGCAGCTGGATTATGGCATAAAGAGAAGTCCAGCCACACAAAAATGACTTCTGCATTTGTCTTTGGTTCAGATTGAATCCCTTGCTGAGGGAGGGTCTATGGTGGTCAAGGGTCAAGTGCCACCACCCTTAGATTTCAGAGGTGGCCCCAGTGAGAGGCCTCTGGGAAGTGATTCAAGTCAGGCCAGGAGGAATGTCCAGAATTCATTATGAGTCCATACCCCTTCTTTCCTAGATGCCAGAGAAGGCGGTGGTGACTGTGTGTCTTTCCTGGGAACCAGTCCTCTGTGCAGGGGAAACAGCTCCAAATACCCAACACTGTAGTCATCAGGGTGGCAGGGTATGGCTTCTCAGACTCACAGGCGGTGCAGTAGGAGAGCAAAAAACTGGGAGAAGGGAGGTCTGGCCTCTGGGTGTGTGTGGGGGGATTGGGCTGGAAGCGGGATCTGTAAGATTTGGAGAGGCAGAGGGGACAAAATTCAGTTACCCTTCTAAAGAAAACCATCCAAATGGCTTTTGCAATTAGCCAACAAGTGAGTGAGCATCTCTGTGTACAGAACCATCTAAGGAATGCTGGAGGCAGGTCAAGATCAAAGTGAAGTAAATGGAGCCCTCGCTCTCTCGATACCTACCTGCCACAGAAGACACATTCTTCCATTCACTGATTAGTCATCCCCCAAAGAGAGCTCCTTGCCTGTGCCAGCTCTGTGCTGGAACTGGAGATATGACCCTAATGGGGAAGGAGAGGCAGTGAGCTAGCTCATGAAAGGGCTAGACCATTTAAAGCATGACCATAAGGTTCTAGAGGGCTGGAGCAATGAGACTGGATTGTGTTTGGCCAGAAAAAAAGCCCTCCTTGAGAAGAAGAGACATTGAAGGAAACAAGCAGTTGATATTTATTGAGCATGTATCCCTGGCCGCCTCTGTGTGTGGCTTGTAGGGTTGAGGCAGCCTGTAGGGGGAGCTAGCAAGTAAGCAGATACCCCTGACGCACCTGCGAGGGAGCCTGTCAAGAGTAAGAGTGCCATTAAGAAAGGAGGAGGCAGGGGGTGGGAGGGGGGAGAGAACAAGGGAGGAAGGATCTAGGAGGCCAGCAGGAAGGAGTCCGTGGGGGTGTGTGTGTGTGTTTGGGAGGGGGTGGCCTCAGGCACCTGGAATGGACCCTGTGATTCTGTTGGTCTCAGCAATGCTGATCTTGATGCCGTGAATACCCCAAGATCACAGAAACGAAGAGGAAGAGCTTCAGCTCTTATCCCTGTGAGCTACTGTGTGTCTCAGAAAAGGCATTAGGGAGTGAGAAAATGGCTGCTGGTGCTGATGCTGCATAAACAGGCTTCCCAGGACGCATGGGTTTTCATGCGATGTTACGGGATGAAGAGGGGCGAGAGGAGGCTCTGAAGTCCCCAGTCCTCTGCTGCCTCCTGGAAAACCCATCCTGCAGGAGACTCCGGCGGGGTTCCCACCTGACGCAGCCCCTGAAGACAGAGGGGAGGCTAGAGGAGGGGAGGGGGACTTTCTGAGGCCCGGGAAACCAGCTTCGTGAGGGACACCCAATATCTCAGCTTCTGATTTTCCATGCAGTTTACATAGTTTGCTCACAGGGCTATCTTAAATATCCTTGGAGTTCACAGTCACCTGGTGGCAAGGCTCCCTATCATTCTGTGTGCTGTTTGAAAGTCTGCTTGAGGTTCTGCTCTCACTCAACCTACAGTATATCATTTAGGTTAAACATCACTATTTGGGGATCTTCTTTGAGTCTAATTTACCCATTTTTTTTTTCTGGGAGTCTGGAGCTCCCCACACCCTGCCTAAGGGCTCATGGGCTGCTTTATGAGGAACATGAGCATACTGGCCTGCGAGCACTTTAAAGGCTGGCAGGGACCCCCGGAAATCCTCAGTTTGTGCTGGCTGAAGGACCCCCATCTTCACAGCATTACTAAGTGCATTACAACACTTTTTATTCCCTGACAGGAAAGAAAAAAGATCATCGTGGATACCGGTGAACATGCTGGGTTCCTAAGAATTGGGGTGAGGGGGACAGTGATTGTCTTAGATCTCCCGTATCACAGTACCACAGGCTGGGGGGCTTATAACAATAGCTGTTCATTGCTTACAGTTGTGGAGGCTGGAAAGTCCAAGATCAAGGCACCGTCAGTGTTGCGAGAACCCACTTCCTCGTTCATAGATGGCTTTTACTAATAACTTCACGGGGTGGATGAGAATAGGGTGTCCTTTACAAGAGCACTAGTCCTACTCATGAGGGCTGTACTCTCATGACCTGATCACCTCCCAAACGTCCCCCTCCAGATACCATCACATTGGGAATTAGGTTTCAACATGAACTTTGGGTAACACATTCTGTCCATAGTTGTGGTGGAATGAATCAGAGAAGAGGCAGGAAGCGCCAATTTCACTAGTTTTCTAATTTCATCACGTGATTCTGTTTCCTAGTTTAGGCACCATTAGCACAATCTCTCATTGGCAGCAAGGGCTTTGGACCTAAGAACTGGAGAACTACCAAACGATTCTTTGCCGGTGTCCCTTCCTGGTAGATCCCTTTGCCCCACAGCCCAGAGAAAGTCAGTCTTCAACGAGACGCTGGATAGGTGACCCAATTCTCCCTGTCTCAGCTGACCCAGAGAACCCAGACTTGAAAACGGCGGACCTCTGACTGGGACAGCAGGGAGTGGGTGCAGGTCTGCACAGTCCTGACCGCCAAACCAGTCTTCCTTGACAGGGGGAACTCTATGCCCTTGGAAGTGTATATCTTCCAGGATAACTAAAACTTTACACCCCTGGAGATCATATTATGAAGACTGTCCAAGACCAGACCAAATCAGTCTGTGCCAAGATGGAACCCAGTGCTGAACCTTCATCCACTTTTCCCCTCATTAGAATACTAAGAAGTGGCGTGCCTCGGTGGCTTAGTCAGTTAAGCATCTGCCTTTGGTTAGGTTATCATCCCAGGGTCCTGGGATGGAGCCCTGTGTTGGGCTCCCTGCTCAGCGGAGAACCTGCTTCTCCCTCTCCCTCTGTCCTCTCTTTTGTTCTCTCTCTCGCTCGCTCTCTTTCTCTTTCAAGTAAGTAAATAAAATATTTTAAAAAATACTAAAAATCACTCCCCAGGATGAAGATATAGCATATTAATTAGACATGTGATGCATGAAGAGGTCTGACTTTCACTGTGTGGGTGCTAGCAAATCCTGCCTCTACATGCTTAGATACTTCCTTTTCCCATCTGAGCCTTTCCAAAGCTCTCCCTGACCTCTTCTCAGGGAGTCAGCCTAAGGATTCTTTCCTTTCTGCTATCTCCCTTGTGATGGAGCATAAGCTCCAGTAAAGCCTTGCCTGAAACTCCCATTTGGCGTCTTGTCAATTTCTATTTCTTGGCGAGCCCAAGGGCCCGGTTAGGTATCATTAACTTTGGGGAGAATCTAAATGTCTGCAGTGGTCCCATTTCAGGCGGAACTAAGGATTCTTTTTGCAATAAACTGCCATTGTGATTTTAGAGACATTCTATAAATGTATCAGACTCCAAGCTCCTTGAGAAGAAAAGACAATATAGGTTTTTCATTGTATATTCTCTTATCTTATCTCTTGGCACACAGTAAGTGTTCAGCACATGATTTTTGGATGAGATGTTTCATATCCAGTGCTGTGTAATCTATAGTATCCTTGAGGAGGCTGTGGCTAGACCTTGGAAGGGAGTAGTAGGCTCTGGAGTTAGATCGGCCCAATTGCATGGGGCAGATACCGGGGGGAGTCAGTCCGGTAGACAGAATACTCGGTACTGGATGGGCATGGCTGGCCAGCACGGCAGCGTTCCTGTGGGCAAGCAGCCCGAGATGGGGAAGGCTATGGTCAGAGAGTGCTTCTGTGTGTCGGGGACTCTGTGTATGTTACCTGCTTCCCTTCTTACACTCAACCTATGAGACCCATAATTGCACTTCTTTTTACAGATGTAAAAGTTGAGTCAGAGTGAAGCAATGACATTCTCAGGGGACCTAGCTGGTAAATGGGACCAGGACACCATCTTAAGCTGCCTCTTTGGAGGCTATGTGCTCCTCACAACTGTCCTCTACTGCTTCTCTGTAGAGCAGGGCCCCAAGGGTGGGCAGCACAGAGCTGAGAGCCCAGCAGTCAGATGATTGAGGCAGACTCGGCAAACTAGCGGGGGCTTCTTAGTAGCAGGACTGTCCCCAAAGGGGAGGAGGGTCAGCTAGGGTCTAGACTAGCGTCAACCACATGCTACAGCGACTGAACGTTGGGTTGATGGAGGCAGGAATTCACACATAGGAGCAAGACAAGAGGCAGTGATCAGAATCAGGTAAGAAAGTTCCCTGGCTCAAGGGCTGGATGGTTCACACTAACTAAAGCTAACAGTGCTGAGTCCCAGAGTATTGTGAAGGACCTCTGAAATACTCCCCCTCCAGGCTTGGTGTTGGCCAAGTACTAGGGCAAGGCCAGAAGTCAGTCTTAAAATGTTTTTTTTCAGAGTAGGAACTACCTGAACAAGGGAACGGAAGAAAGCAGAAACCATCCGGCCTTATCTAATGCACGACTCACTCGATTTCTTTATGGCGAATACATTTCCTTTAGGCCCATCCTGTTTTTTCAGGCCATACAATTGGAGCTGATGTTTATTTCCAAGGTTGTGTTATATGATGGGGAAAAGTTCTCTGGAGAAAAATTCTGGGGCTCATTAAACAGTGGGTAGAAGAGGAGGAGAGAATGAGGGAGGGAAGTAAAGAGAAAATTATAGCAAGATAGTTTTCTTTTCCTGTAGGAAAGGACCTAAAATAATTGCATCTCCTGTTTGGAACACTTTTTGTTTTTCACACTTCATTCCTGTTTATGCAAAGCAGTGGGTTAAGAGAGTACATTCTTAGGGGAAATTCTCCCCAGGAAATACACTGCTGTGCTCACAGGACTTTCCAAGTCATTGAGGGAATTGGTTAGAAACCAGAATTTACTTACAGTGGAAGATTGACCAGAAGTCTCTTCTCTCTCCTTTTGCTTTTAAAACACTTGGTACTTATGATTTTTATTTGTAGAAATCAATCAGCCTTCCTTTGAGTGTACTTGGAGAAACTTAGTTCCTGTCCAAGGTTGTTTAGTATAAGGCCAGGCTGGACAACTCTCCCTGTTTTTTTGTTGGAGGGCTTTTTCTGGAATGAAAAAGACAACTGTGACCACTGCTTCTGAGCAGTCAGCCTTTGTAGGCAGCAGACCTTCTACAAGTCGTTTTCTTGTAAGTGGTCAATGCCTTAATTCTCTCCCAACAACCATTAATCAACCTAACTCACAGGATTTGACTTCATAACAAAGTAATCTTAAAAGTATATACAGCATATAATGCCTCTGCTTTCCTGACTCTTCGGCATAGACGTTATACCAGAGGCTTCAACTAACAACAAGAAATTCCTAGATGATTGCATTTTAGGCACTGCCCACAGGCTGGTAGGGCAGATTGTCTGGGGCCAGGTTTTATTTCCTCCAGCTCTTTGAATAGCAGCACCAGTCCATCCACATAAAACATACTTTCCTTTATAAATGTCTCACCTGCCTCCATGATTTTACTAAGAATGAGCCCAAGGGGATGGCTGCTTTGGGAGAACTTTGATCAACTCTGTCTTCATTGATAGACTGGAGAGAAAAGTTAAGAGCATGATGGGGAACAGATCTGCAGAGTAGATTTGACTAATTTTCCACAAAGATGAAAGTTTCCTAAGTTCTGCCTTGTGACATCAGTATTTAAGCCTGGAGGGAGAGGGAGGCTTTGAGAGTGTTTATGAACTGGTCTCTGGAGGAAATGGAGAAATGAGCTAGAAAAAGGAATTGAGAGAAGACAGAGGGGTGTAGTGTTGAGAGGAGGCTTACACAACAAAAATTTATTTCCTCACTGTTCTGGAAGCTAGAAGTCCAAGATCCAGGTGTCTGTCTGCAGGGCTGGTTTCTCCTGGGGCCTCTCTCCTTGACTTGCAGATGGCTGTCTTCTCCCTGTGCCCTCACATGGTCTTCCTTCTATCTATAACCTAATATTTTCTTCTTAGAAGGACACCAGCATGTTGGATTAGGGCCCACCTTCATGACCTCTTTAAAGGTCCTATCTCCTTGTCACATTCTAAGGTACTGGAGGTTAGGCTTCAAGATAATGTATTTTGGAGGGGATGTAATTCAGCCCAGAAAAAGGAGTGCAACTACAACTTCTGCAACTACAAGTCACTTTGGTCCTTCTTCGTAGAGAGGGGTCCTGTTCTTAGCTACAGAGCTTAGGTACCAGAAATGCAGCATATAGCCATAAGAAATCAATCTAGAAGGGACACTAAGGACTATGTTTTGTCCATTGGTTCTCCAACTCAGCTGTCCATTAAAATCAGGAAGTTCTCAAAAACACTGATGCCTGGCTGCCACCCTTCGAGATCCTGATTCAGTTGGTATAAGGTAGGGACCAGAGTTGGGTAATTTTAAAAAACTTACCAGGAGTTTAGTGTGTAGCTAGTAGTCATAACCACTGGTGTAACTCACATCCTGATGTTCCAGATAAAAAAGGAATAGCTTGAAAGCTATTTTAATGACTGTCCAAGAACAGAAAATCTGTGTGGAGTAGTGCACAGGGTTTCTGGTTTGGTTCTCAAGGCTGTTTGGCGAGTACATGTCTTTCCATTCCCCATACTCAACTGGGGACTCCATGGCAGACACTGAAGTTCCACTGTTGGGAGCTGACCTACTCTTTCTTACAGCTGCTGGGAATAGTGATGCCGTGGGCCAGACCTCATGTAGATACTGGTGGAGGGTCGTGTATAAAGATGGGGTGCCTTTGAGTCTCCCTGTGAGCTCCAGAACTTCCTGTAGTGACCGTACGGCAGTTGAATGCCTTTCTCTGCCTCTGGCTCAGAGGTGTGGGTCCCAAGGGCATCCGAATAAATCTCCCACCTGCCAGGCTTCATCTCAGAGTCTGCTTTCTGGGGAAGCCAACCTATGATGAGTCCTTCCTGAGTTCATAGTTCTTTCATTAGTACTAACTGAGTACCCACCATGTTGGTCTCCATGCTAAGTACCTGGAATATAAGGAGGGATAAGACCCACTTCCTCAAGCTGCTTGCCATCGAACAGAGTGTATATATGTATAACTCCAGAGACCTGTCTTGGCTACTGTAGCAGTGGTGTGAAAAAGTGGGGTCAGAGCATCCCAGCAGGGGATGCTGATGCTCTGACCAGAGGAGTCAGCCCAGGTCACTTCCTGACACTTGTGAGTAGTCTGTCTAGGAGACAGAGCACCTTCTTTTTTTTTTTTCAGAGCACCTTCTTGAAGCAGTGAGTGCTCTTGCTTGCCTCCACAACCCTGCCCCTTCTAGATACTCTATTAAACAGTGGATGGGTAGTGGGGGAGAGGGGTTGTGAGTAGAGGAAAGAGAACAAGGAGGAAAGTGCTGGAACCAGGGCAGGTAGAACATAGCATGAAGGTTCAGTTTGGGTTTCCCCACCATTACCCAGTCTTCCTTCTCTGGAGGTCATTTCCCTAGCAGCTCACCAAGATTGGCCCCTAGAATGCTCAGCCCTTCCCTGAGAGAGGCACCAGAATCCCACACTGACCTGTCAGAAGGAATAATGTCAGAGTCAGTGTGTCAGACTTGATCTCAATGTTTTATACCCAAGGATGAAAAAAAAAATGGTCATCACCCAGCAGGTGGGCAAGGTTTTAGGAGCATCCAAGAGTTCTTCCTGGTGTTTCTGAAACTGGACCTATGCAGACAGCTGGTTATGTAGGCCTGTGTCTTCAGACCTGGTTGGCACAACCAGGACTGGGTCCTTGTGATGACAGTCCCTCTGTGCACTGGCTGAGAAGAGGACTGACTAGCATACCAGTACTTAGGAAGAAGGGTTCTTCGGACACTCTCGTGCCTCCCACAGAGCATCTGCTGTGCATCCCTGAACTGGGCCAGACAGAGCACCCTGGCGGAGTGGAAGGGAAGGCCCCAGCCTCTGAGGAGCTTCAGCAGGCACACCATCACCAGGTGTCTCACGTCTGGTGGAAGATAAACAGTCTGTACCCTTAGGGAGCCCCAGGTCTCCTGGCCTAATTTGAGAGATATGGTTTCTGCCACAGGCCAGTATTTAGGACACACATGCATATTTAAAAGGCCCAAGAACAGACACCAATAAGACATTAACATGCGCAAATGGTTATAGCTAACTGGCTAGAGCCAAGGGACAGGACAGAGAGGCAGGCCTGAGAGCAGAATGGCTTGAACATGTGGGGTCAGTCCATCAGCCCCTAGTCAAATTGGGTGGCAGCGAGGACAGGGGGAGCCCTAGGCAGCACCAGGTACCTTGTAGCTAGCAGTTGGCAGGAAACACAGTGCATTCTCTTATGGAAGGAAGGCCAGGCTGGGCCTAAATACTGCACACTTGTATGTGTATGTATGTGAAGCATGACCATTTTCAAGGGGATGTATCTGAGAGGCCCCTAGGAGCATCGCTTGGATGGTTTGTAAACACAGGTTCATGATTTGTGATAGTGTGTATGTAATGTGTGTATGTGTGTGTATACTGTGTGCACATCTGCATGTGGGGCTTCCTACATACTTGTGGGGCTTCCTTTATTTTGGGGTTTGGTTGAAGATGCTGATACACAAATCAGCCAACCCATTCTCTCTCTTCTTCCAGGAAGCTTTCTCTCTTAAGCAAGTGGCCACCTTCCTGGCTCCCTTGTATACGCTTGCCCTTTGGGGATAGTCCCTCTCCTGAGGAGCTGAGACCTCAGGTCCAGCTGTAGATGCTTTCTTGAGTTTAGGCCTAAAAATGAGAAGCATTTCACCAGTTGATGGGTGTGAGGGGACACTGAAGATGGAGTGTGATTTGTCCAGGTTGGAACCCAGATTCTTTGGGAAGAATGACTATTTTGTACAAAATAAGCGGAATCTGGAGAAACTGGATTTATTGGGCAAACTTCTGGAAGCAGATAAGGAGCAAGGTTGTAAAAATAAGCCACCTTCACTTACTGAGGGACTGGGAGATGACCTTAATTAAGAAGCCACCTTAAGTTGGGTCATAGAGAGGTCTATAGAAAGTAATCCTCTTCAGTTGGCTGAAGAAAGTAACACTAAAAGTAGAGCTTACTTTCTGAGTTCTTGGATTGAAGTGGCCCCATGCCCTCCATCCATAATGTGGACACAGTTAAAGGAGGGGTTTAACGCAGGGCAGCTGGTCGTCGGGATCCCGGGCCATCGCTCTCAGTGGCTCTCTGCTGAGGGCGTTGTGGAGGGAGGGAGCAGTAGCCCTGCATCATCAGGCCTGACTCCTGGGCATTTAAGGTATCTGCAGCCCAGCTGAGGCAGTGGGTTGTGGGAGACACCATCAGAACCTGGCTGGTGGCCCCGGCACATGGGGAGTGGCCCTAATCACACACTACCCACCTCCCCCGTCCTCCTGCTGTCACAGTCACCACTGATCCTCACTGTCCCCGTTTTGCTCCAGGTCCTTACTCACACTTCTACGTCCACCTGGAATGCCCTTAACTGCTCGACACTGATCTAAGTTCCACCCAGTCTCCAATGCTTGACTTGATACCACCTACTCCAGGAAGCCTTTCATGATTATTTTAGCCCACAGTGCTCTGAGCTCTTCTAAGTTTCCACTGGCTTCAGTGCCCACATCTCGCCAATCTTTGTTGGCTCTTTGAAACCACCCTAATGCAGGAATATATAGAGTAGCATCCTGGGTCCTCTTTTCTTCTTTAATTACACTTTCCTCTTTTCGGGGAGATTTCTTCACCTTAATTACTAACTTTATGTTGATGACTCCAAAATTCAAATGTGTATGGCCTTTTCCGTGATCTTGAGACTCACACATCCACTGGTCTTCTCTTCCTGTCCACCTATCTCCTAGGAATCTCAGACTTCAAGTACCCAAGAAGGAAGCTCTTGATTTCCTCCTTCGACTTCTCTTTCCCTAGGCTGGGTACATGGCACCATGTTACAGCTAAGTGCTTAAGTCAAGCTGAAGCCCAGTCATCGGCTTCCCTGATTAGCTTTCATGGGCGAATCCTACTGACTTTGTTTATTATCATATTCTCCATCCTTCTGAACTTCTCTGTCTATTTGGGATTATCTAGACTGGGTCTTTACAACAAACCAGTCTTCAAAAGCCAAATGGCAGTTCCAGAACACAGACCAAATCACCTACCCCTCTGTGTGCAGTCCCTCCCATGTCTTCCCACCACACTGAGACGAACGTCCAAACTTCTTCTCCTCACCCAGCTCTCTGATGTCCTTACGCTGTTCTCCTTTTTGTACATCTCCCTTCTTTGGCCTTTCTATTTCTCAGATGACCCAAGGTTGTGCCTACCTCTTGTCCTTGGCACTGGTCATTGCCTCTGCCTCAATGTTCTTCCTTGAGTCTTCTCAAGCGGACCTTCTGCCTGTCAGGAAGGACTTGGGTTAAATGTCACCTCCTCCAAGAGGGCTTCCCTGATACTCACTTTAAAGCAGCTCCTCAGCTGCCTTCTCTCATACTATCCTATTTTATGTTCTTCAAAGCACTCATCACAATCTGATGCCATGTTGCTTGTTAATTCAGTTTATTTCATATTGTCTAGCTCCCTCCACTAGAACGTAGGCTCTGTGAGAGCAGAAAGCCTTTCTGGCTCCCTTCTCCACTATAACACAGCTCCCAAAGCCATGCCTGGCACAGAGTAGGCACTTGGTGAGCCTTTAGTTAATGACTCAATAAATGAATGTGCCCCAAATAGATACTTTGATTTGGAATGCTTGGATGTCCTCGAGAAAGCATTCTAGCTTTGAGAATGGATTTTAGCTGATGATATTTTTTATTTGAAAGGATCCAGTCTGTGTATTTTACCCAAACAGCACACATTGACCTTCCTATCCTTTCCCTAATATTTTGATAGGCTATTACTACTAGTCATTTACTTACTATCGAAGAAATGGAACACATCTGGTGTCCATGTTTGTGGTGAAAGTTCTCAAGTGTTTGGAGACTTGTGTCCCACAAGCCCATCAAGCCTTACCAAACTGGTGAAGAGGCATTGCTGTGTGGGGAAGGAGCCCTGGGGCAGGCAGGACCCTGGGGGGTGGGGGGCATCGAGCTGGCCTTGCCAAAGACAAGTTTTAGCCCATTGGGGAAAGTCACAGAACGAAATCTTGTTTTCTAGCTTATAAAATGAGTGTAATCACTGCAGCCCTTCTGGCGTTATGAACCTATTGAAAGATGAAGGAGATAGTAAACATGTATATTTAAAAGGGAGGTGACTGTCACTCCTCATTTATTTTCCTGCTCATTCATCCATCAAGTATTTCAGAGCAAAGCACTAGTCTAGCAACTGTGTGGTGAAAAGTATGTGGGATGTGCCCTGTCCGCCCCCTCCTGTGTCTGGTAGGGCTGATGCACCCTGATGGTGGTGGCTGGAAGGACAGGTTATGGCAGAGAGGTGTGGCAACATGCTGTGGGATTCAGAAAAGGCTTCGGAGACTGGGAAGACAGCATTTTGCAGAAGGTGGATACTACAGAAACTACTCTTTCAGGCATCTGCCGGAGTGCCCACCTAGGGGTCTCCACTGCTCCAGCTGGCTGGGGATGGTGAGGTGACAGCTCCTGGTTAAGGCCGTCCTTGATGACCCTTTTAGAGTCTCTTCGGTGGTGAAGCATGAATCAGACTGACCAGCAGGTCCTGAGGCTCTGGAACAAATTGTCTTCTGATAAAGACTGTGAAATTCACAGAGAGACAGTAGAAAGATACAGACATTTGCTGCCTTATAATTGCCTTTAGTTGATGCGTTGTTATTATCAAAGCTTGGTCTGGCTTGCCTCAGTGGGGAGTCAGTCTTGTCTTCCCTGGGGGAGCCAGGCTAGAATCAGGCTTGGAGTTTCCCTGGGTTCTTGGGGTCTGAGCTCGCCTGGAGCGACTGTTTCCAGTGGGCAAAATCTTTTGTTCCGGTTAGCACCGTTTTTCTGCCGCTGCCGCTGCCCAGTTCCCTCTGCCCTTGTTTCTCTAAAGCTTCCTAGGCTTAGGGCAGGCAAGAGCACTGACCCTTCTGGGATTTGCTGGGGGACGACCAGCAGGCTGGAGGTGGCTGAGGGTGTTTCTGTGAGTGATTCAGTTCTCTCTTCCTGCATTGCCACAGAAAGGGAGGGCATCCCTGCATCCCCTGCATGACAGGTGGGAAGTGCCTGAGACAAGGTGGGAAAGGGCCAGCAGGATAGGAGCCGCCCATCTCTGGAAGAAAAAGAAAAAGATATGTGGATAAGCTTGATTTTGATTTTTTTTTTTTCTAAAGAGAACTGCAAGTTCTGTTTATTTGACAAATGGAATAGATGTCATCTGAAAAATCATACTGCGTTTTCTACTTTTTCATACAAGCAAATTCTCCTGACACAAGTGAGGGCCAGTCAGGAATATATGCCCCCTCCTCCAGCATTGCCATACTTAGGAAATAAAAATAAAGGATGTCCATTTAAACTTGAATTTCAGATATGTACTCATTTTTAGTATAATATTTGGGACATACTTCAACTACAAAATTATTCACCATTTAACTGCTGTTCACGTTTACTGTATCTTATCTGGTGACCTTCCCTTCCGTAGACCTCAGGTTGCCTGTGAACTCCCCCAGAGCTCTGGTTCCAGGATCTTCTCTGCCTCAGTCCTCTGAAGAAACTGGTACTTGCTGGCCTTCCAGATTCCTATTCCAGAGCAACCTGCCATGATCTTCTCTGGGAGAAGATTGCTTTCTCTTAGTACTTGGGCCAAAGTCCCTGACTACTTAGGACATCCAGGGGAAGGTTACCGGTGAGACTTAGTGACACATGCAGGTGTGGTCTTCCTTCCAGACACCTGGAAAACAGTGCTTCTTTGCGTTGGTTACACTTTGGATATATCTGGGGGAGCTTAAAAAAATACTAATGCCTGGGTCTCATTCCCAGAGATTCTGAATTAATTGGTCTGGGGTATGGTCCACCAACTGGAATTTTAAAAATCTCCTTGGTGATGCTAATGAGCTTTCCAATTTTAGGACGAAGGCCTTAGAGTCCCCAGTGCAGAAAAGCGCATATCTGGCGTGGGATCTCAGGTGACGGGGACTTAAAGAGAGACGACCATTTATTGACTGTGTCATAGATTCAAGAGGGCGGAAAACCCAAGTTTTTATCAGTTGCACTGGTGTCTCCTGGCCATTTTTAATGGTTCTGGTCCTCAGGTGTGGGCATTTGAGGAAGCGAGATCCAAGACCTCTGCTGTCCAGGTGCAGTGCCTCTGGGAAGAGAGGTTTCCTCCTCTGTTCCCATCGGCTCTGTAACATTACCTTATAGGGAACCCAGGATTGGAGCCATCAGCATCCTGGTGTGTGTGTGTGTGTGTGTGTGTGTGTGCGCGCGCGCGCACACAAAAGAGAGTTGAGCATGTGTTACCATAGCCAAGAAGACTTTATACAGGAACAAAATCAGAGTGGCTTTGATGACCCAGGCACTGGGGCTGTCATTCCACTGGTGGTTAGGAGAAGCTTCAATCTCCTTTCACAAGGAGAAAGTCGATCTCTGAGTTAGAAAGGAAGAAGGGCAGCGTGTGAACCCACCACCATGGCTCACACTTAGACAAATGCACGAATGAGGCAGGGCATGGGGGTAATGGTAATAATAAGAGCTGTTATTTCATTATAATTTATCATATTTTAATAGTCATTATTATCCGTATGTTCTTATTTTTGTTATAGAAATTGCAGCTATTAATAGTTACACTGATCTACAATTTCTTGTCCAAATCCTTGGGACCATTTGTTTAAAAACTCAAGTTTTTGTTTTTTTCAGATTTTGGAAAAATAAAATGATATGTATTGTTTATAAGTAAAACTTTAGTAGCGATTGAGGTAGTATCCTAGCCAAACACACTAAGAGTTTTGAAGCAAAACACATGAATATTGACACTGTGAGGTAAATAAGCATCATAAAAACCTCATGTCAATCAGGTCAGGTTGTAAAAAATCTTTTGGTTTCCAAATCTTTTTTTGAATCCTGTGAATAGATTGTGGGTCCGAAACCTACCTATCTCATTTATGAAACATGAAGTATTTGATAGGAGCGTGCCGAGTATTTTATATTACCTCATTGGAAACTCATGGCAGCCCTAATGAGGTGGAAGCCATTGTTGCCGCCATTTTGCAGATGAGGAAATGGAGTCTTAGGAGGTTGGAAGACTTGAGTGGAGGTGATTAGAACAGGAATTGAAGTTCCATTCTGTCTGACTCGTGGCCTGAATGGCACTGCCACAGGGGCTGTAGGTGGAGAAGCAGGAAAGGGGGAGTACAGGGTACCTGGGCAGACACAGGCATGCAAGGCATGTCACATGACAGGCTTTCTGCAAAAGTGTGCATGTGACTACATGCTTAGTGTGGATGTTCTGTGTGTTTGTGTGATAATTTGCATGCTTATGTGTTTTTCTGTTGTGAGTAGAGTGAGGGTGGGAAGTCTCTGGTCATGTGGCTGTGTGTCTTGGGACGTGTCTGTTTTCTCTAGTCTCTGTATCAGCAGTTCTTGAACTGAGAGAGTCACCGTTGTCATATCTCTACTTTCATATAGTCTGAGCTCAGGAGGAGGGAGCCTTCCAAGGGGGAACTGGTGGTGAAGATTATGTGTGTAGACCCCAAGTGGATATTAGTCAAGGTCAGCATACAATCATCCAGGGGCCCAGAGAGTCCCTGAGAACACCTTGGCAAGGTCAGTGAACTTCATCTTGGTTTATTTATTCTTGAGAGGACAGTTTGCTGGATAAATGAAAGAAATGCAGATTTTATCAAAGGTTCCTAAGAGGAATCACCTATTTCTTAGAAGAAGAGGTAGGGATGGAAACCTCTGTGAGGCCTTGGTTATGTATGGTTGGTCTGGGTATTGGCAGCCAGTGCCACTGCATTCAGTAAGCGGGAAGGATGGTTTTCTATTCTCCTGGGCTGCGCTTTAGAGAATGAGTCTTGGTGTGACTGAGACACCCCACACCTGGGCAAGCAAGGTCAAGCAAGTGATGATCCTGAGGACTGGGATTCACAGCTCGAGTCTCAAGGCAGCCCTGAACAAAGGATGGCAACTCTCCACACCCCAACTTGGAAGAAAAGAAAACACCCAAACTGCTTGGGGTTCCTCTCTAGTCTATATCTTTTATGAACTCCTGCTTAGCTGCTGCAGGAACAAGGCAAAAGGGAGGGAACTAACATATAGTGACTGTCTAATGAGGCCGATGTTTATTAGTTACTGTTTTATTCCCAAGCGCTACCCTCTGAGGAAGGTATTTTCTCTCTTTCTTTTTTAAAGTGTGGAGCCCAACACAGTCTTTGTCACGACCTGAGATCTCACGACCCTGAGATCAAGACCTGAGCTGAGATCAAGAGTTGGACGCTTACCGACTGAGCCACCCAGGCACTCTTTTTTTTTTTTTCCCATCCTTTTTAAAGAGGCTCATGGAGGTCAGGCTACTTATTTCAGGTCATCCTGCTAGAAGGTGGCAGAGCTGGGATTGTAATCCGTGACTCTCAGACAACCATCCATATCTTTCCATTAGCACACATTGTGTCTGGGATTGCTCTCCTCTGTGAACACCCTCTCTGCTATAGCATGAACCACACACCATGAACAACATGACTTTCACTGCTTTAAGTATTTCTTATGTTTCCTTTGCTGCAATTATGCAGATTCCTCATAGAGAAGAGGTTGGATGCTATTGTTTAAGCTCACAGAAGGGAGGGAGGAGGGGGTAAGAGGGTGATGGGTATTAAGGAGGGCATGTGTTGTGATGGGCACTGGGTGTTGTATGTAATTAATAATCATCGAACACTACATCACAAACTAATGATATACTATGAGGCAAACTGAACATGATAATAAAAAAAATAAAGTTCACTAAGCTGGGATTCAGGAATATTGAATTCTAGACTTAGTTCTTTATCTCTTGGGGACTCAATTTCCTCATCTAGAGAACAAAGTGGTTGCAAAGATGTGGCCTAAACCTTGCTTCGTTAGGTTAGGCTCAGACTCTGAGTCAGAGTTTGACTTATTTATGAGTTTCCTTAGAGTCTGAGGCATGGAGCTGGATACAGGTGGACATTTACAGATGCACTAAGTCCTTAATATTGTTCATGTTTGGGGTTGCCTGGTTGACTCAGTTGGTTGAGCATCTGACTCCTGATTCAGCTCAGGTCATGATCTCAGGGGTGTGAGATCAAGCCCTGCATTGGGCTCTGTGCTCAACAGGGAATCTGCCTGAGAGTGTCTCTCTCTCCCTCTCCACCCCTCCACCCCTGCCAAAATAATATTGTTAGTGTTGTTAATTTATAGCGATTTCTCATGCATAAATGAGAAAACACTAGTACACTAGGTGCAAATTTACAAATGGTTGTTAATATTCCCTGAGCTCTTATTAGGTTCAGGCTCTCTTTTATAAGAATGGTTCAGACAATGGGACAACAATGGAATGTGCACAGTGACTTACTAATTTAACATCTGTGGTAAAAAGGGAGCCAATGGACCCTGCAACCCTTCTGAAAGTTGCCACAAACACATTGTAGTCAATATCAATTTTCCAATGTGTTATTGATTCCAAGAAGCATTAATTTCAAAACAAACAATGGTTTTCTTTGGTGATTTCCATGTTGTGGATACAACTGTCATTTTTGCTGACCTGCCTGTTGTTAGATATTATTGACTGCCTATAGAATGAATGAGAATTATTGGATGGGTGTCTTTATTGAACTGAACTGGGAAAATGGGCACAGGGAATTATAAATGAGAGAATTTTTAATGATAGTCCCCACCCCACATCCCCGTCGCTGTACCCAAACTCAATATAAAACTCCTGTACCTGTGGTCGTTGTTCTCCAGTTATTAAAATGTTTTAAATTTCTCCCTTCATTTTGCCAGCACACACACACACACACACACACACACACACACACGTCAATTGCTTTCAACTGTGGTTTCTATTTCATTTTTGTTTGACATTGCAAAAGCCTATCAATGCTGTTGTGACTTAGGATTTATACATGAGACATTCATCCATTCATCAAGTATGTGCCAGGCACTTGGGTGAATTTGAAAAGTTGAGGTCAGGATCAAGATGGCAAATTGGGGAAGGGACTGGCCCTGGGTTTGAGCCACATCTCCCTGGGTAAGATGGGCCAATTTAGAGCCCAGGAAGTCTGCCCTGCCAGGCCCCTGGGATGGAAATTTTTTGCCCACTGCACAGGCTCCTCCTTTTCCTTCCTCATCCCTCTTCTTTTGATTTTCCCTTTTTTTTTTTTTTTTCCTGGCAATCCCATCTCCTCACGCTTCTGGTTACCATCACTGTACTGACAATTCCTGAGTATATGCTCCATCTTGGTTGTCCTTCTGAGTTTCAGCTGGGTGTCCTGACTTTCAGGCACCTCAAACTCAACTTCTCCAAACCAACCCCTTCAATCCCCATCCCCTCATCCTCCCCCAAATCTTCTACTATGTTCTCTGTGTCCTTGTCCACACCCACCCACTAATGCCTGAAAGGAACGTGGAGGTCACTCTATAGTCTCATTTCTCTCACCACCACATCTAAACAGTGAAGAGCTAAAAAAGAAAAATAAATGTTTGTAGTAATTAAATAATATTCTAAATTGGTAAATTTTTATTAAAATATACATGTAAAAGACTTTCCTAAGTGTGTTAGCATGATGGTATTTTTATTTTTTAAAGTAATCTCTGTGAGCAGCGTGGGGGTCGAACTCACAACCCCAAGGCTAAGTCACATACTCTACTGACTGAGCCAGCCAGGTGCACAATGATGGGGTTTTTAGAAAAGTGACTGTGTCTCTGTAACTACCATCCAGATCAAAACCCAGAACTTTACCAGCAGAAATACCCTACGTTCCACCTGATTGTACTGCCCCTGAGGGTAAACATTCCCCTGGCTTTTAACGTCAGTGACTAGTCTTGTCTGATTTTGGACTTGATACAAATGGACTCACACTGTATTTTTGTGTCTGGCTTCTTTCACTTAACATTATGCTTGTTGGATGTATATAGACTATTAGGAGTTCTTTGCTCTTTATTTCTCAGTGCCATTTAGTATTCTTACTTCATAGCAAGGGAATTTTACTATAAAATTCCTGTCTTCCTGAGAACATCTGAAGATCTCCTCAATAGCCAAGTCATGGCAAGCTTCCTCTCATAGCATATGTCTTTAAAAGCAGGACATACGTGTTGGTGATATTTCAATTACACCAATAAGGAAGGTGAGTTCCCTGAAAAGGCTCAGACAGTCAAGGAGATAGGAAAAGTAAAAGTGAAAACTTCTTCCACTTTTCAGAGTTTGTTCTCTCTGTTGTAGTTTTGAAAGAAAAGTCATGCTTCAATTAATAACAGACAACAAAGTCAATATGATGGGAGCCGAGACAATGATGTGATCAAATGCCAAGAAATGACTGACGGCTGAAAAAATACCATGTGAGTCAAAGCAATTTCTCTTGACTTCTAACTTTATTCATCCAACAAATAACATTTCATCACAGTTTTATCAATGGAATGCAATTCCACCCAGATCATTCTGTCAATGACAAGAAACAGCATCAAATCATTTTGTCCACACAAATAAATCAATTGCTGATTATTATTTTCTTGAATTTGGGACCCAAGTGGGAGGACCAGATATCTTGAGTAAAACAAAGGGGAAGAAGGAAAAAAAAAATGGTTTCTATCTTGACAAATCCAGTTGGGTAAATGCAGCTTATGCCTTTTTTTTTTTTTTGACACATTCTGATGTGAGGAGGGATAAACAGTTTTTAAATTTAGAGCAGAGACAAACTGTAATAATAAACACATGGAAAGAGAACGCCACCACTTACTGCTCCTTGCAGAGACAAGAGCATTTCCAGTTCTTCACATTTGCTTATGTAGTTCTCCTTACTGGGATTTCTCCCGTCTTTAAATATATAGTCAAGTTTTGGGAAAAATTAAATTGCTAGGGCTTATAAATCTGAATGGGGGAGGCATCATCTTTAAATGACAAACTCACGTGGGCCATGCCCTGGTTACGGATTGGGCTGCCCTTCTGGTCCTGCTGTTTCTTCTTGCTGTCACATCCTGATGCTGCCGCGAGCCCTTTCTCCAGACTCCTTACTTGGTGGTCCACTACTGGATGGGAGGAAATTTGTTTTGTTTTACAAGTTTAAGTTCATATTCATGCTATACACGATGCAGTTATATATCAGGATTTTTCCCTTAATAGATTGCAATGGACTGAAGTTTGTAGCCTCCCAAATTCCCGTGTTGCAATCTTAACCACCTAACCACACAGTGACAGTATTAGGAGGTGATGGCCATTGGGGAGGGATTTCATCATGGGGATTTTCTTCATGAATGGGATTAGTGCCCTTTCAAAAGAGACTCCAGAGAGCTCTTTTGCCCTATTTCTGCCGCATCCGGATGCAGTGAGGATACAGTTAGGGGCCGGCTGTCAGCAACGGTATAGAAGGCTCTGTCCAGGAGAACGCCACCGCGCTACACGCTGTTCCCAGGCTCCCAGACCCCGGCACCATGAGCAATACATTTCTGTTGTTTATGAGCTACCTAGTCTATGGTATTTTGTTGCCGCCGTCTAAGCTGACCAAGACATATATTATATCATGAGCATCTTTTTCAAATTTGTCCTGGGAGAGAGGAAGACCCTCATGATGGTCTTGTGTGGGGAACGTTCCCTGGGGCCGGTCAAGTCAAGCTTACTCCCCACTGTCATTGTTCCCTCCGCCATAGCTTTTGTATTTCCCTGGCTTGTCCCATTCAAGACCATCCCCCAAGGCTCTAGGTCTATTGTCAGAAGGGGCCTTAGTGTCCCCAGGACTGGTTTTTTTTTCCTCCCTGGGACCACCATGGGGGGAGACACTTTCTTTTTGTCAGAAGCACAGAAGCAAATGGCCTCCTTACCACCCTTTCCCAGATGACGTGCCCTTATGTCTGCTGCAAGGGAAAGAAGTCAGCTTTGTACCTCAGTTGTGATGTATCCTTATAAGGAAGACTGAGGTATGTGTAGCCCAGAGAAAGAAAAATAAATTAAATAAATACAAGTTAAATTTTCAGTGGTGCATCAAGTCCCACTTATGGGGCCAAACCTAACTTCTAATTTTTTGAAGTTGGTGAATTTATTATGTATCTGTGTCTCTTGTGCATACCACCTGCTTCAATGAAGAGGGGTTTAACACAGGTTTCTATGAGGATAAAGATGGTGATGATTATTTGTGCGTACAACGTTTATAGCATAAGATCAGGAAGGAAGATTTGATTCTAATCCAAATACTTCCACCTAAATAAGGATCCTGATCCAAACAATGACTATTTTCGAAACAGCATCTTTTTTATGGTATTGAAAGTGATGCTTATTCATTAAATGAGATAACAAACACCCAGGAATATATAAGAAGAAAATAGAACCCATCTATAGTCCCACTTCTTAGCTGACATTTGGTGTGTTTATTCTCTCTCCTGTACCCCTTTCTCATCTACTTTGGTTTTGTTTTACATATTTATGTTCATATTTATGCTATATATGATAAAGTCAATCATCAGATGTTTTCACTTAAAATATTATGTCATGAACACCTTTACCAAATTCTTGGAAACATATTTTACCAAAGCCCTACTTGAAGGTACGAAGGTTGTTCTTTATTAATTTTTAAAATTGAAAATACATAGCATTTGTGGGCATTTTTATATCCGTATCTTGGGGCAAACCTCAACTTATTTCCCCAGAAAATATTGCTAAAAGTAGATTTTTTAACAAATGAAAATGTCTTGATACTTACTGCTATATTACCTTGTAGAAAATCTGAACCAATTTAGACTCTCATTAACAATATTTGGATGCACATATTTCCAGTGCAACCTTGTCAGCATTGGAAAATGTGATTTAGAAAAAAGGGAAAGGATTATTTTGATGAACAGGCAAAAATACAAATCATATTGTTGTTTTAATTTGCATGAAATACTAAATTCTTATTGTTGCTTATTTTTGTTTGCCTTTTGTGAACTGCCTTCTCAAATTCTTTGCTGATTTTCCATTGATCTTATTTCTTTGCAGAGCGCTGATATATGATAAAAATATTTCCCCCAGATACTCTTGTTTCAAAATTAAATAGTGATCTCCTACCCCAAATATAAGTTTCTGATACTTAGATATTAAAATGTAGCTATTCTGTCCTTTAAGGATGTCTTTCTTCATTTTTAGGTATCGATCACATTTTAAAATAGCATACATTTTCTTCTGTTTTATCCTCCATCCCTCCCCGCCACCCTCCCTTCTTTCATTTTATAATTAATGGGTCAATGCCTTTGGGGTATGGTATAGGGCAGAAATCGAACATTTTCTTTTCAAATATGTAATCAGTTGTCTAAGAGCCATTTATTAAATATTCTTTTCTTCCTCCCTTGATTTAAAATGTGATCCTGGTCAAATGCTAAACTTTAATTTTTATTAGAGTCTATTTCTGGAACTGCTTCTGTGCCATTGATTCATCTGACAATTCTTACTCTGGCACCACGTTGCTTTAATTACTGAGTTTTACACTATAGTAAGTGTTATTATCTGGCAGTGTTAGTCTCCTCTCATTACTTTCTTTTTAGGGGGCTTCTTTGTTTATTCTTCTAGAAGGATTTTTATATTACCTTTTCAAACAATTTCAGTGTTTTGATTTAAGTAAACTGAAACTTATGAATTATTTTAGAGAAAATGATACACTTACAATATTATCTTGAAAAAAAATTTCTTCTTATTCAGGAATACTCTCTGTTTCTTAATTCATTCAAGACGTTATGTACCTCAGTAAAGTGTAATAGTTTTCTTCATCAAATGCTACCAGCTTCCTATATTTATTGCTAAATATTTCAGATATTTGCTAATTTTTTTTAATGGAAAACCACTGAGAGGGGTGTGTGTGTGTGTGTGTGCATGTGTGTGTACATATTTTATATTTGTTCACAAATATTTTGGTTACTTCTCTTAAGTTTTCCTTTTGCATCCCTTATTTAAATATATAAACCTCATTTATTTTTCTTGTTTTGTTGCATTGGCTACATCTGCCAAAGTCGTATTTAAAAGCAGGGACATCTGGTATCCTTTGTATTGCTTCTTACTCTGATGTGGGCTCCTTTGGTGTTTTATCATTTACCCAATGTCCACTACTATTTTAGGAGAGATTTTTTTTAAAGGAAGGAAGCTTTATTCTTAGTATCAGAAATATTTTTATCCTTTAAAATTGATATGATATTGGCAGATTTCTAGTATCATCCCAATCTTTAAATTTCAGAAGTCCCATTTACCTGATCATGTAATTTTTGGTATGCTTATGATTTTAATTTGTGTTGCTATTTTATTTGGGATTTTTGCATTTGTATTTTCAGTAAGTAGGATCTGTAGGTGTTTGTGTATGGTTCTATGTGTATGTGTATGGGGCATGTGGGTATATAAATGTGTGTTCTTTCTGTCAAGTTCGGGGAACAGGGTTGTAGAGACCAAACTGGAAATGTCATAAAAATAAACACTGGAATATTTAACAGAGCGTGGACATTGTTCCTTGAGAGTTTTAAAGAACTCACGTATTTTCTTGTGCCATTTAGGAGGTAACAGATACTTACATCATGAGATTTTTTTCATTGCGTTTCATAGTTCTATATTCTTTCCCTTCATGATTAATTTTGATTCACTTATATTTTAATAGAAAATTGCTCTTTTCATCATTGTTGTATCTTTTAAGTGTATGGATATATGTACTTTCTAATTTCTATTTTTTTCCTTTGTGTCTTCTTTAGTTTTACTTGAATATATTACTCAGTATTTAGCTATTTGGCTTTTCCTTTTCAAAGCTTTATTTGTAGGATTTATTGATTTTATAATTTTTAATTCATAATTTTTAAATGATTTTTAAATTTCTGCTTTCCTTGAGATTATCTTAATTTTCTTCCAATAACCAAGTTGGATGTGATGTTTATTTATTTTCACATTTCATTTTTTTTAATTTTGGAAGAATTTAATTTAATTAATTTTGTAGGCCTTCTATTTATCACTGAAAAAATTTTGGCTACAACATAAAAGTTTTTATGTATAATTTTCTATTTGTTACAATTTTCTAAATAACTATTTAAGCATTTAGACTTCGTGTGATTTAGGAATACTTTTTCATTTTCCAAGTGCTTGTGTTTTGTTGTTTCTGATTTTTGAAATATATTTGCAACATTTTCTCCTTTTTGCAATTTATTCAAATTTTACAGTGTAGTGTTTCATATACATTTGAAAAGGTACAGCATTATCTGTTGGTAGTATATAGAGTTAAATACATGTCTCTATGAGATACCTAAGATGAAATTTAGTCCAAAGAGTTTTGAAAATATAATAGATAGAAAGTAAAATGCTGTCTGATACAACTGATAGGACCAGAGCCCACGTAGCTATTGGAGAAGGGCATTATCCCATCTGAATACAACTGACCTTCCCATGGTCAGCCAGTGCCTGCAACGAGAGTTGAGTGCAGCCTGGGGAGGTCCAGCCTGGGGAGATCCAGCCTGGGGAGGCTGAACTTAGCCTGAGAAGATACACTGGAGTGCAGCTGCACAGGAAGGTGAAATCTCAGTGTTGGAGCAAGAGTAGAGGAGGGAGGGCAAATGGAGGGACCCTGGAGACAGGCCTGGAACTGGCACCTTCAGAAGTGGGTGCATCTGTTGGCAAGGATCATTTGTCCTCTCTTTTCCTCTTTGTAAACTCTTAGTAAATCCTTGTTAAAGACTGTAGTCTATCCTCAGCCATGGGACTTAAAAGAAAGGTTTCTTCTAGACTTGTGCAGAGAAGGAAAGAGAAGTGAAGCCTCTGCATGGTGGGTGGGCAACCAAACTGACCCTCCCCAGGCCCAGCTATGGCAAAGATGGCGGCTGGGCAGCTGGAGGAGGCAGCCAGAGCAGAGGGATATAAGGGCTCGGTCGGTATTGGTGAGGCAGCTCTGGGGCTGAGGAGCCCTGAAGGGCTGTAAGAACAAGGAAGCTCTTCGAGGGTGGTACTGCTTGCCTGGTCAGATGGGGGCTTACAATGTACGCAACTGGAGCTGTCAAGTGAGTTTTATTTTAGGCTAGACTAAGTGCAGTTAGAAGACATTTAAATTAGAAATACTTTAAATAAGCATTATTAATTATACTGTTTGGAACCCTCCATTCTTTTCTGACAATATGATCGGCCTAAACCTGGGAGAAATGTGTTCAGCTTTTCTGTGATTAACATATGGCTCTTGGTTTTCTTGTTTGTCAGAGATTCTGCTTTACATTTCATGATGCTATAATATAATGTGAGATGAAGACATGCATTTGTTGTATCCTAATTGTGGATTATACCCATAATCAATTTAAAATGCCCCTCTTGGCCTATTTAATGCTTTGTTTGCAATTTCTATCCCTGTTTCCTTTTTGTGTACATACATCTTGGCTAAGCATTTAACCTTTATTTCTGACCTTGTTTGAGTTGTATCTTTTGTATTTTGTATTTTGACCAAACATAAAAAAATGCTTCATTTATTAATGAGGAGTTAATTAGATTGATAGTTATTTTCAAAACTGATGCACAGAGTGGACATTGCTGTCCCCTGCCTGGAATCTTTTCTCCTGCTAATGGAGCCTACATATTTCCAGGAGATTTTCTTTGAACCTGAATCCACCCCAGTTCTAAGGTGGGCCTGATGGGTTCAAATGTAATTCCACTCTGTGCCAGTGACTGCTTCCACAATGAGCAGGTAACTCAATCCTGACAAAGACATCGAGCGAGGAAATGGGTTTAGAGGCTTTTCTGGATAAAGGTCTTTGCTCCTAAGAAAGCCATAGGAAAGGGCGGTCTCTTTTCCTCTGCTAGGCCTCATCAGGTCTAGACATTGCACCTGGACCTGCCATAGACCATAGGGTGCCATCTTGCTGCCTGTGTGTGTCCAAAGTCCTCACAAGGATGGATGGCAGATCCATCAGAAAGGATGAATACCTGTTTGTATCAACATGGACGGGACTGGAGGAGATTATGCTGAGTGAAATAAGTCAAGCAGAGAGAGTCAATTATCATGTGGTTTCACTTACTTGTGAAGCATAAGGAATAACATGGAGGACAGTAGGAGAAGGAAAGGAAAAGTGAAGTGGGGTAAATCAGAGAGTGAGACGAAGCATGAGAGGCTGTGAACTATGAGAAACAAACGGAGGGTTTTGGAGGGGAGGGGGTGGGGGGTGGGATGACTTGGTGGTGGGTATTAAGGAGGGCACAGATTGCATGGAGCACTGGGTGTGGTGCATAAACAATGAATCCTGGAATATTGGAAAAATAAAATAAGATTAAAAAAAAAAAAAGAAGAAGGGTGGGTGGCAGAGTAAAGAGATGGGAAGAACCTGAATTCCTGAAAATATCCCTAAGCTTCTGAATCAGTGGCCCTGTGGCTGTCCCACCTGTTACATTCCTACCACATAAAATTAGGAAAGGTTTTAGTTGTTCTTTGAGCCAGTATACATCTCGGTTTCTGATAATTGTAGCCAAGGGCACTTAAGTGACACAATATGTTCATTTTTCATTTTTTACATTTATTTCGTGCTTCTAATTTATTATTTCTCTTTTTTTTGGTTTTGTGTTTATATATAGATTTTTATATATTATATATATAATATATTACATATATTATATAATTCTTAATATAGCACATATAAATTATTATATAATATATAACATATATTATTATAGCATACAATATATGTTATATATAATACACTATACAATATATGTTATACATTATATAATATATAAAGATTATAGAAATATATAGATTTATATTTATATATAGAATATATATAGATCTATAGATATAGATTCATTATAGATTATATTTTATTTATATATAGATTTATATATAGATGATATATAGATTATATTTTATTTAACACAATTTATTACTGGACTAACTAATATCTTTTTGAGCAATTTTATTCAGAAGTTGTAATCACAGAGTGATCACTTGGTTGGTTGTAGAATTTCCCTAAAAATTCTGTGTATTTCTTTTATATGTTCTCATACTTACTGCTATATGGAAGTTTGAGCCTGTTCTTTTTTCTCTTTGGAGTCTATCCAGTTCATTTCTATTCAGATACTAGTGGTATGTGTGTTTACATAATTAATTTTCATTGCACAAGTAATTCCTCAAATAGTCTCCTTCCACATATTAAGAAGTTTCATTAAAAAAAAAAATTCCATTTGACCACCCTTCCCTCAACTCAGATTTTTACCTGAGGTAACTACCACGAACATTTTCTGTGAATCCTTCCAGAAAAGTTTCTATGAATTTATGTACATATATCCATAACTAGAGAGAGCACTTCATTATTATTTCAGGGAAAGAGTACTTTGAGAATGTATGTTGAAGGCACCAGTGAGAAGTTTGTGATGGGATGGGGTGGACATACAGAGCAACGTGGTTACCTAGGAAAGGAGACTCCTCTTTGTGACAGTGGGTGTGTGGCCCAATATCTGCTGAGGTAGATTTAGGAGATCTAATTCAAGATTTATTCCATAGGAACAAGCAAGGCCATCTTCTCAGGCCTGTGGGCTTGTTTTCCATATCAGGCTCGCCTTATAAATTAATGTGCACCACAGCTCCAGAGCTCATGTAACATGGAGAGTCTCCAATATGATTACGACTCATGACAACCTTATTATCACACCCATTTTATGGCTGGAGATTCTGGCCAAGGTGTACTTAGCCCTGTTCAGTTTTCCCATATTCTCATGTGATTTCACTAGGATTTGGAAAAAGCCAAAGACCTGGGCTTCACTACAAGAGGCCACCGTAGGAAGAATGCAGGCCAAATTGCTTAAAAAGGGCAGGTTGCCTGGAACTGGGGGAGAGAAGAATGTCAATTATAAGCTCTTTGCCAGTGCACCTCTAATCTTTTGATTAGAAAAGAGGGAGGCGGGCACCTGGGTGGCTCAGTGGGTTAAGCCTCTGCGTTCGGCTCAGGTGTCCTGGGATCGAGGACACATGATCTCAGGGTCCTGGGATCGAGCCCCGCATCGGGCTCTCTGCTCAGCAGTGAGCCTGCTTCCTCCTCTCTCTGCCTACTTGTGATCTCTCTCTCTCAAAAAAAAAAAAAAAAAAAAAAAAAAAAAAAAAAGAGGGAGGCTTCTTTTCCTGAGAAATCAACTTGTCCAAAGAGGGTAGTGCTCTGAACATTGAGCTGAGGAGATCCAGCAAATGAGCTTGGGCTCTCCCTGACTTGAGCTCTAGAGAAACAATTCCCAGGCTCTTTCCCCAAAAGTAAACCTATTGTACCCAGCTCCTTATGGATCCCATAAGATTTGTTTCTCAAGTGAACCAATGTAGTAAAAATGTGTTTTCCTATTTTAATTACTCCCATAACTTCTGAAGAGCACATGACGCTCCAGATTACCACACCGAGCTGCTGGCATTGCTGCCAGTGGCAAAGGAGGCTCTGTCTGATAAGCCCAGACAGACAACCTGCGCTGTGGGTAGACAACCTGCGCCAGGCTTTTAGGAATTTGGAAGATCGAGCAATTTACTACTTTTATATGACTTACATTTTAGTGTCATTCATGTCCATAAAAAAGGAACAGCCAAACAGACTGGTAAATGCTGACTTGTGCATCTGTTGGGTCTGGCAGCTCCTAGCCTCGTTTTAGTAGTGATGCCTTCTGGAACCACTCAGTCTAGTGGACCTCTCCCCACCCACATCCCTCTCCATCTTGCCATCTGCTTCATTTCCTTATAACTCTTATCATGATCTGAACTTATCTGGTGCATGCACTTGTTGCTTGTCCATCTCCCCCTCCTGAATGTATGTTCCATGAGGCAGGGATCTTGCCTGTCTCGTCCACTGCATAGACACAGTTAAGACAAGTGCTTGCTGGGGAGGAGGCATTCAATACACAAGCATTTAACTTGTTCAATGAACTTATAGGTTAAAATCCTAATGGTGGAAGTTTGGGCACTGGAGTCCCAAGTAGGGAAAGGAAACATGAAGCAAGATGACCCAACTACATGGAGGTACTGATTCCAAACTCTGTGTGGTCAAGCCCTGAGGCTTATGGCCAAGGGAGGGTCTTTTCTTTTTTACTCATAATAGATGAGATTTGTATGTTGGAACAAAGAGCCAGAAGATAAACATGACTACAGACAAATTCTGAATTTGGATTCAAATTACAAGTTACACAAATATAAGATAGAGATGTTTGCTTGACAATACTTTAGGGAAACAAACTGTATTTTGGCAGTCTCATCTTTTGTAAATTAACAGCATGAATAGCCCTTAAATATTTTACACAGTTAATGGAATATCATGTCTAACAATACACATAACATCAACATCATTGTAGCCACCACTCATTTTACACTAGCCACGTACCAGGAACTGTGCTTCATGCATTTTATACATGACTGTGACTCATGACAACCTTATTATCACACCCATTTTATGGATGGAGAGACCTAGGCTCTGAATACTTAAACCTATAGCAGGACAGAGCTCAGACGTGGTGGAACCGAGTGTTATCTATTGCAGAAAGCTGTTGTTAGTAACCACTGATCGTCTCACTACTCTACGTGTCTTCAAACACATCCGGGGCATTGGCCTCAGCTCTAGTAGATGTGATTTAAGACAAAAAATAAACAAGCAGTGGCTTCACAGAGAGGTCATGGGCATGGTAAAGGGTCTGGAAACCACAGCCTGTGGGGAACATTCAAAAAGAAGGAGGGTGTTCAGTGCAGAGGAGAGATGATGGAAGGTGGGGTCAGGAATGAAAGGGTGTCAAAGGTCGTGCTTGGGTCTGAACAGCAGAACTGAAATAGCAGACGGAAGTTCCAGTGAAGCAGGTTTCAGCTTGACAGGAGAACGAACTTTCTAAAGATTAAAGATGTGGGATGAAGTTTTTGAACCCAACCCCCCTTCACCCTCCAAGCATGCATAGCCATCTGTCAAAGATGTTGGATTTCAGGAAGGAGTCCCTTCCACCTCTCTGAGTCTGGGATTTTCTAGATAGGTTAAATTTTATTTAAAAGAAAGGTAAAGATCATTTGAGCGAATCTAAGGGGAATCTTGTCTAGGAGCAGGGGGATTATATTACTCTCTGAGTTCCTGTCAGCCATTTCAGCATGTAACTCTTCCACTGGGGCCACACCTGGGGCACATCTGAAGTCAGGAAAGGGGACTTGTATTTGTTCTGAACCTAAATCCTCTTTAAAAATAATAATTCATTGGATGGTATTCTGGTATTCAGTGTTTCAAAGTGTCTTTCTCATGTATTTATTTTGTGTTCAGCCCCAGGTAGGTGCTAATATTTTTTTTTTTTAAGATTTTATTTGTTTATTTGACAGAGAGAGACAACAAGAGAGAGAACACAAACAGGGGGAGTGAGAGAGGGAGAAGCAGACTTCCTGTGGAACAGGGAGCCTGATGTGGGGCTCGATCCCAGGAACCTGGGACCATGACCTGAGCTGAAGGCAGACACTGAATGACTGAGCCACACAGACGCCCCAAGGTGCTAATATTTTAACCATGCCCCTCTGCACCCCACTCCTCCTAAATTCCATTCTACGCCAAGACTATGGCCTGTCCTACCTCTTGTGGCCCCTCCAACACCTTCTATCCCTAGACAGATTCAGAAACTAGATGCAGGTAGAAATTAACTGTGCTTATAATTTATGAAACCCAAAGAGGAGTGGAGAGAAAAAGGAATGAATCTGACATGATTACAAGGACAAAGGCAGCTCTGGGTGCATTTCCACGAGCCAGGGTGGGTTAAATTTTCTCTAGAGGCAGTGTGCTTATTTGTGGTATCCCACCAGCCTCTTGGTGCAGAGAGCATCTACAAAGTGCTAGATGAAATGGGTTTGTTTGCAATTTCAAAGAAGTATTAGAATCTTGGTGTAAGATTTCAAGAGCCCCAGCCTCTGAAATCACCCTTCTAGGGGCCCAGAATTTTACAGTCAGAGCACCTGGAAGTGGTAGTAGATTACTGATTACTTGCTTCATACCGGGCACTCTCCTAAGCCTGTGGCATATTTATCTAATTTAATATTCACGATCGCAGTGTAACTATACACTATTACTATCTGTGTGTTACATATGAAGGAACTGAAATTTAGAAAGGTTAACTGCTTTGTCAAAATTCGTAGAGATGGTGTATGGTTGGTATAGACTGAATGTTTGTGTTCCCCCAAAGTTGATATGTTGAAATCTAATTCCCAATGTGATGGTGTTTGGAGGTGGGGCCTTTTGAATTTGATTAGGTCATGAGCGTGGAGCTCTCATCAGTGGGATTAATGGCCTTTTAAAAGAGATCCCAGAGAGCCCCTAAACCCCTTCACCATGTGAGGACACTGTGAAAAGATGGCTATCTGTGAACCGGAAGGAGACCCTTACCAGACATCAAATCTGCCAGTGCCTTGATCTTGGACTTCCCAGCTTCCAAAACGATGAGAAATAAATTTCTGTTGTTTGTAAGCCACCCAGTCTGTACTATTTTTGTTATAGCAGCTCAGACTCGGACAATGGTAGAGATTGGATTTGACTTCAGAATGTATCGTCTTAGCAAATATATAATACTGTTGCCATTCTAAATAAAGTAATTATATGATTCTCAGAAATAGGAGAGAGCTCATCACAAAACACTATGTCTGTCTGTGTGTGTGTGGGAGAGGGTGGTGGGGAGGTTTTTATTGTGAATTAACTTTCTAACCCTGAGTAAATTACTAATCTAGAATTTATCTGAGATGGTTAATGTAATTCTGACTTCTGTAAGGTCATTATTAGCATTTTATTATTTGTCTTAAAGTCAATTGAAGGTATATATCAGGGAGTAATTACTTGCTGAGTAACCCAGGTATATTCTCCTCCCCTTCCTTTATTCCTCCCTTCGGTCTACCTTCTCCTTCTTCCTTTCCTCTTCTTTCCTTCCTTTTCAGTAATTTAGTTATTTCTGAGTATTTGCTTTGTGCCTATCACTGTGCTATACAGTGGAGGTACAAAGATAAGTGAGTCTCAGTCTGTATTCTTAAGGACCTCACAGCCTGGAAAGGGAGTTAAAAATAATTACTATTCAACATGGCAATGGTTATAAAGGAGCAGATTTTCCAAACTAGTTTTTTAAAGAACACTCTTTGGCAGAATGTTAAGTAAGGGTATCATGAAAAAGAAGTATTTTAAGTTAAAACAAGTTTAGGAAATGCTGGGTTAAATAAAATTAAGCAAGATTTATCTTACAGGGAATTTTCAGGCCTTTTAAATTGCTAATGTGCTCTGTGAATTACCAAGAAGGGACGAGAACATATTTTGCAAGCCCGGTTGACCTCAGAACGGCTCTTTTTTCCTGGCACATGTAATAAAATGTTTATTCACTCTTCTCTCTCTCTCCCTTGGTCCATCATCCATCCATCCATCCATCCATCCATCCATCCATCCATCCATCCAGTCTTCCTTCTGTTTATCCAGTATTTCTCACGTACCCACTATGTGCCAGACATGATATTGCATCCTTGGAATCCTTTAGTAAACGAATCTGCACAGTTACTGTTTTTGTGGGGGGGAGATAAACATCAAAGAAGCAAATACATTATATATAAGATTATTATCCCAGTGTGGTAAGATCCACATAGGAAATAACCAGAGTTTTAAGATGAGGGGAAAAAAAAAAGCGAACAAAGCCAGAGTGATCTACTTATGTAGGTGGTTGAGAAAGCCCTCTGTGTGCAAAAGACATTTAAAGCAAGTACCTGGAGGAAGAGGATGAGCCAGCTTTGCGAAGAGCAAGAGGAAGAGCCATCCAGGAAGAAGAAACAGCAAGTGCCAAAACCCTGGAATGCAGACAGGCTTGGCAAGCTCCAGGAACAGAGCTTCCTCCAGGAGTGCAGGTCTGCTTTAAGGCAGAAGGCTGAACTTGACACATTTTTAAGAATTAGAATCTCATCATCATGATATCACAGCGTTGGAGGAGACCCTGACACCATCTTATTCCAAGTTATTATCCAAGAGGATCCCGTCTTCTAAGATACAGGGCTGCCTGCTCGGCTTGGCTCGGTTTATAGGGTTTTCCCCTTTAGATGTGAGGTAAACTTCAGCCCCAGAGTGGCTAGGGAAAGCATTGCTTGTGACATTTCTCTCCTTCATATGAAATGAGGACTAGGGAGGATTGTGTATAAGGAGAAAATTTCTTTCAGAGGTGCAAATCCCAATGCAAGGGATCATAGCTGGTAACCTTCACTCCAGCCTAAAAATAGGAAACAACAAGGCTGAAGCGGGAAATTGACAGAAACCCGGAGCTAGGCTCAGTGGCCAAGGAGGGGAAGGAGGAAAGCTCTGATTTGTGCAGCCCGAGTGCCTCACTCCCAAAGCTTTTATCTTTCAATTCTTCCTGCAAGATTAAGCATCCCCAAACACCACTTTTATGGTCTCTGCCCTGGTTCAAGGAGTTACAATGGATCTTCTTTACTGTCAAGTCAAGTAAAAATCTCCCTGCTAGACATTCAGTACTATCCATTATTATCATCATTTTCTTTTGGCTAACCCTCTGCCTTCTTCTTACCCCCTTCCCCAGCATGCGCACACACACATACACACACTGAATTTGTTTCATTGTGCAATTAGTGCCACAAAGGAATAACAAAATATTTCTGATTTGGGAATCACACTCCTGGCTTTAAACCTATCATTTCTTGACTGCTTGAATGTGTATCTCACAGACCGTCAACTTCCTTAACTGCATTGACAGATAATAATAATAACAATAATAATAATAATAATAATAATAATAATGCTTGTTGGGATACCTGGGTTGCAGAGTTGGTTGAGCGTCTGACTCTTGGTTTCAGCTCAGGTCATGATCTTAGGGTCTTGAAATCAAGCCCCATGTTGGGCTCCATGCTCAGTGGGGAGTCTGCTTGTAATTCTCTCCCTCTCCCTCTGCTCCTCACCCCACTCAAATAAATAAATAATCTTTAAAAAACAATAACGCTTGTTAAGTAATAATAATACATGTCACAGAGATGCTTGGGTGGCTTAGTCGGCTCAGGTTATGATCCCAGGGTCCTGGGATTGAGTCCTGCATTGGGCTCTCTGCTCAGCGAGGAGCCCACTTCTCTCTCTCCCTCTGCAGCACCCCCTCTGCTTGTGTTTCTCTCTTTTTCTCTCTGACAAATAAATAAATAAATCTTAAAAAAAATAATACTTGTCACATAGGGATGTTGTTTTTTTGAACTCAATGGTCACAGTATCTTCCCTACTATGGAAGCTTCCCTACCTTGGATGCTCAATTCTTCCACCTTGCTTGCTATCTGCTGGGCCCCTGCCTCTTTGGTTCTCTCATCCTCCTTTAGACTTTAAGATTCTTACTTAGTTGTTCACAGTTGGCCTTTGAAACACAGACTCTGGTTCCCGTTTGATGCATGTTTTACCATCAGAGGCAACCTGGCTTTCCTTCATTTCCAGTTCTTATTTCCAAGTAACTCAGCTTGGATAAGAGCTTTCAGCTCCTGCTTATTTGAGAGGAAGATTTGGAAAGTTATTTTCTGAGGCCTAACCTCAGTAAGTTGAGACAATTGAGGTCTAGTTCTTTCCTCTTGGCTGGTTTTTGCTCAGCTAAGAACTCCCCTTGTTTTTTTCCTGGCTGCAGAAGACACTCCCAGAGAGCCTTTTTGTTCTGTCTTTTAGCCTCATGGTCTTGTGATTCTCAACAGTCACTGATGCATGCTCTGTGGCTGGCCATGCTTTCTAAACTCTGGCTTGACTATGATCTAAACTAATTCAAATGAAGATAGAAGAGCTTTGTTTCAAAACCAGAATCCAGTATATCCTAGCTCTCACCATAGCCATCACCATCCTTAAAAAAATTCTCGCAGATCACCTGGGCATCCTTTTTCCTTTCTGCTGTAAATGCCACAAGTTTGTAGGTGAGTGAAGATAAGGCGTGGGCTACTCAGATCCTTTTCCTAGTGTTGCTAGTGGTTGAAGAAGCAGGTGGGAAAAGGTACTTCTTTTATTGCCCAGGAGTTCTTGATGTCCTGGCCAAATAGATGACAATGTTTAATAACCTGGTTTAGCAGGGGATGGTCATAGCACATAGACAAGGTCAAGCATTGACCTTGTCTAGCATTGACCTTGTCTAGTGGTGCCTTCATAGAGTAGGTCTGTTTTCTTGCCAGTAGCTGGAGAAGAATGCCCAGGAGAACATGTTTAATCCTGAGACATGCCTGGGACAGTCTTTTCCATGAACTGATGACTTCAGGCCTCTTGTCCTTGCTGCAAGAAGAGAATTGTTTGGAACTTGGGAAATAAGAGTAAAGGAGGAAGAAGTGTTTTATGTATCCCTCCAGCAGAATTTTGCAAATATTATTGGTCATAGTTTATCATATGATCACCTCAAATAGCAAGGAAGACCAGGAAATGGCCTTGAAAACTGGGCGCATTGCCTCCCTGAATTGAATTGGGGTCTGTTTGTAGGAAGGAAAAGTGATAACATTTGGTAGGCAACTACACTGTCTACCACTGCACAATACTTTTCAGCCTACCCTACCTCCCAAGTCTCTGGGATCTTCCTCTTGCAACCTTTCTTCCCATACTCGCCTCTCTTCTCTGTGCTCTTCAGTGTTACCAGCACCCAGATCAAGACTCTAATGGGAATGCAGGCTATCCCAAAAAACTGTAAGATACCTGCTGGTGGTCTCAGGTCCCATATAAGGAGCATTCTCTCCTTTTTGGGTACCAGAGACCATCTGAAAGGGAAATAATGATAAGCTCCTCTCCTGGTCAGATGCTAGAAAACCATTTGGAGTCCTTTTAACTGACAGGGTTCAACCAAGTGGTGGTGTGACCCTGCATCTCTGCATGCCCATCTATATCATCTCCCATGTCTTCCTCATCCAGCTGATGCTGAGCCCCTGATGTTGTAGGTTATAAGCTTCTTATGAGCAGGGCTATGACTTAGACACCCTCACAGGTAGAAAGAATAGGTGTGCATTATGTACTTTATATATGTTTAATTGGAATCCAGAGCAGAATGCTGGGTTGCAGAATTTTACCTCTCCAAGGAAGCTTTTACTGATTAAGGAAAAACAAGGGATGCCGTCTCCCTCTCTGCCTTCTTTCCAACGCTTAAGTTGATAATACTCCTGACTTTCTCCCCATTCAACCCCATTGCCTATTATACCTTTCACTGTACAGAGCTATTGGAAAGGTCCTGCTAGATGGGTTAGCTGAGTGGACTGGCATATGGATCAACTGAGGCCACAGTCAGAGATTTTTCATAATTAACCATTTTATTCATGACCTCTTGAGTAGTCATAGGCTCTAGATCAATTATTGTTGGGTCTTTTCAGTGGAGAAACCCATTTTTGCTACAGGTAAAAAGACTCTAACATGTGCCATATAGGTGGGTCAGGAGCATTGTTTTTAAATCAAGACATATTCTGTGTATGTGCTTCTTGAATTGTCTGAACCAGGACTAGGATTAGTAGACAGTGCTAATAAAGTAAACTGGCTGCATCATTCTGAGGGCCCAAATACCTTTTCTCTATTGTGTAGCCATGGATTGACCCTGTATGCTTGCAACTCCCATCACAGAACACCCTTTAAATTTAGATACAAAAGATCCCTTGATCTGGTTACTCTCTGACCCCCTTAACCCAGTGGTTTTCGCTAAAGCCTAGGCCATGGCCTCAGAGTTCTGGGATTGTTGGGCTTAGCTGGGACCTAGGCATTGACATTTTTATCTTTCCCGCACCCCTTGGGTAACTCTAATATGCAGCCCAGAGTGTGAAATCACCTCCTAACCCTATCCGGAAAACCAACGTAGACTTCTTTAACCTCTGTCACAAACTAACTCTCCCAAATCAGGCAAAGCTAACCCTGCCTCAACTACATACGAGCTTCTAAGTCTTAATCATTGAGCTGATGTCATGCTAGATCCAACATACCATCTGTCCCACACCATTGCCACAGAGAATATTCATATTTGGCCATAGATGTGAATTTTAGCTCTGGAAATAGATAATTCCCTAATTGAGGGCATAGGCCATCTTCAACCACAGAAACAATGACCTCCTTTGGCTACAGATGGTTTCTTCTTAGTCCCAGCTTCCTATAAGCTGGCCATGGACTGGTTCCAAGCCCACACCCAAAGTTACCCTGTAATCATGATCATACGCTTGCTACCTGTTCTGCCCACTCCCGGACTCTTTCTTTGGTAATAAATTGTTCCATATCTGATAATTTAAAGTTTATAACCCTACCCACAGATGGAAGCCAGGGCTCCAGCTTTAGCCCAACCTCAAACCCTGGCCATAAACTAATAACCCAGCCACAGAAAGACCTCTGCACTTGCCTAACTGCAAAAACATCCTCATTTTTTAGTGAAAAAATATATATATATACAGACATCAAGAAACTAATAAACTGAACCTTATGTATTTATCTCCCAGCTACAATAATGGTCAGTACATGGCCGTTCTTGTTTCATTCATATCTTTACCTACACTTATTTCCATTCCCTCCTGGGTTATTCTGAAGGAAATATGGACATTATTATATTCTACCACCTGTATATATCTTGGTGTTTATCTATAAAATACAGGGGTTCTTTAGAAAAAGATAAACAACCACAATACAATGATCACACCTAAAACTTAACAAACTTAAAAATTCTTTATGCACAAATATCTAGTTAGTGTTCCTATTTCTCTATTTCTTTTATACATATATATTTTTCCAGTTTGTTTCCTGATACAAATAAGGTCTGCACTTTGTTATTTGTTGATATATTGCTTCTAGTCAGCAGTTTTCCTTTTTATTGCTTTTATTGCATTTTTATTTCTGTTGAAGGAAGTTCCAAGTATAAAGCCCTAAATGTGGGACCATGCTGACCTTTAGCCCTGGCCACTGATGCATCAGCACACACTGCCCCACGGAAGGAAGGCTCTGACCAAGAGGGATGCAAGCCAGGTAGTGGGCGGAGTGTGTCCCTCAGTACAACCACTAACTGTGTCACCAAGTAAAGCTTCTGCCCTCCAACCAGTGAAGAAAGAACACGTCACTCTCCTATTAGGTGATGATCATCTCTTCTGTTTGTCATGGCTGCTTTGTCTTCTCACTGCTGTGTCCCGTGACAGGGGTCATGACAGCAAAGATTCAGACAAACAACCTGTGTATATATATTCAGAACCTACAATTACACACACAGAAGAAGCTCCTGCTGTCTCTGCCCACCCTCAGTCTGGTTATGGCAATGACAGTCACACAGGCAGGATTCTCAGTCTAGAGATGGGGTCACCAAGAGGGGCTATTATGATGACCAGTGTCATCGCTTCTGGGAGTGTAGAGAAGGAAAGGGATTTGAATTGAATCACGGGGAGGAAAGGAGAAGCATCCAGACAGCTTCCTATTGGAGATCCTAATCTCAAACTGGCAGACTCTGGTCTTGAGGACTTGACCATTTCTTTGAGCAGCGAGTTCACATTTGAGTGTTGGGATTTTTGAAGCATTTGGTCTAACAGGGGTTGAGTGAAGTAGCAGAAAACAGCATCTTCAGCAACTCCATTTTGCCTTCAGAGGAAGGATGTTCAAGCTTCTTGGCTGACATTCAAATCTCTGCCCATCACTTCCAGCCTATTTTGACAGTGGTAGCTCCCTCTTTTCTCCTACTGGAATCTTCTCCAGTCAGACTGAGCTGCTTTCTCGCTGCTTTCCAAACAGGCCATGTGCTTTCCTACTTCCTTGCATCTGTCAAGTTGTTCTCTACTCTTGGAATGCCCATCCCACAGCCCTCCTGTGCACATGCTGCCCAGAAGTCAGGATGATAATACACAGGCCGCACAGGAACTCTTGAGAAGCAGCAGAAGATGGAGTCAGTTTGAACACAAAGCAAAAGAGACACTTGACAAAATGACCTAGAGCCTGGTACTAAAGGGTGCCTGGATGCCTAAACAGCCAGTAGAGGAGTGTGAGCCAGGAAAGATGTCACTCCAGCCTGGTCCTCACACTAAGGCTCAACTCATCCAAAAAGAAAGCTCGATGGAAACATGTTGAGTAAAATTATACATGCTCATTTCTTAACATAGCTTTCAGATTTAATCGTAGGGAACGTTTGTTTTGGTTTGAATTTCTCTCATTTTTAGATACCATTTTCTCTCCCAAACTAGGTCATTTGAATTATCTGCTGATAGTTCAAATCTGTAGATAATTTGCTTTTACTCACATTCCTAAGAACTAATTACCTGTACATATAAAATGATGAAATCTCATTATATTTTCTTTTAAAACTCTGACATGCATTTAATTACATTAGTCAATTATTACTGTACATGCTGAGGATTTGCTATTGACCAGCTCGTGCTGGAATATTTACTGCACAGATGTGTTACTTTAATTAAACAAATGTGATTACACACATATCAATTTTTATTTGGTTTCAAAGCCCAGAATCTAAAAGTGACGCAGTTGGCAAAGCTGTGAGGTGTGGTGCTGGTTCCCAGGAACGCAGTGAGAGGCTCTTTACTGAGGGAACACAGAATGCCTGCAACTCTGCGTGGGAAACTTCAACCACAAGTGGGTTTTTGTTGGTGTGTAAGTGCCATTGAGCGAACCCAAGAAGGGAACAAATAAACCAGCCCTGAATCTTCCTAGAACATCTTCAGCTTTGTTCTCTTATAAATAGAGAGACAAGGACTGTACTTAGAGAACCTACAAGAAAACTAACCTAAAAGTCAATCCATCTGAGCCTGGGGATTACTTGGGATTGGACCTTGGTCAGATAGATGATCTGGTATTCGTCTTTAAAATCAGGGTGAAGTAGAACAACATTAGAACATTGGATTGGTCTCTTGGTCTCCTCCCTGCATACCCTGCATAATCTACTGCATACCCCCAAACGATGAGTTTAGCATCAAGGATGACCTTCTCCCAGTGCCTAGTCCCAATCAAGCAGGTTTGAGTAATAATATAAAGATGGAGACAGAAAGTCAGAATATGCTGTCCAAACTGGAGTCATGTAAAGTTCTCTATGACTTCTGGTACAATGACTGCACATATCGGGTACTTGGTAAATAGTCCTGGGTATTAATAAAGTCAGTCAGTCAATCCATTAACCCACAAACACTTACCAAGCACCGTATGAACTGGTTGTTGGTGGGCACAGATGGAAAAGCAGGAGATCTCTTCATACAAGTGAAGACTAGTTGTTTTCCTTAGTCTCACCCATGAGTGATCACTGTGTTTGTTCTCAGGCGTGTCTCTGTCTGGGCCTTTTGGTCATGGCCTATGAAGAACCAACCCAGTGGGTCAAGTCAACTGAAAGTTCTCCTTCAACTATGTGTCTCCAGGTCTCCTGGATGCAGACAGCATTTCCAAGGATGAGGTTGGGGAGCAAATGAGATGGGACATGCCTGGGTTCCCAGATATACTTTGTGCACGGAGAACACACTGAAATGCTGAGGAGTGTGTGCCGTCAACTCTAGGTGTGGAGAAGTTTTTCCAAAGAAGAGAGAGCAATTTGTTGCCAAAAATAAAGGAGCCTCAGGATTTGGGATGAGACAGAGGGGGACACTCAGATCAGGCAGACCACTTGACTCTGTGGCTTTACCACCTTGTGACAGTTTCCTCACCTAATGGTGACGATGAGACTCATCTCATAAGGTTGTTCTGGAATTATAATCACTTCTGAGTGATGCCCGGGGCACAGCAGGTTTTCAGGAAATTGTTGGAGATTTTGTTAGTAAAAGAGTTGGGATGGGTCAGCTGGGGAAGGTAGAATGTTAGGGGGGTTGTTTTCAGTCACTTTGCCTACGTCATTCTTCCTTTTGGCATGTGGCATACCATAGGCGCATTCCCACCTCAAGAGGAAAGCCTATGGTAAATACATTTACAGAGTTTATTTATTTTTTTAAGATTTTATTTATTTATTTGAGAGAGAAAGAGAGTGAATGGGGTGGAGATGGAGAGAGAATGTGAAACAGAATCCACACTGAGCTCAGAGCCAGATGTGGGGCTTGATCCCAAGACCATGAGATCATGACCCATGCTGAACCCAAGAGCTGGACGCCCAGCCAACTGAGCCACTCAGGCGCCCCTGCATGTACAAAGTTTTAAGAGTAGGAAAGCTATGTGGTCAGTTCTCAGGAAGTGAGTTGCTTAATGTCTTGCAGCTACTAAGTTTCTCCTAAACTTGAATTTTCCCACATGTATGGCTAGAAATATTTATTATCTCACCCAGTTGGGGATTGGGGCAGCTCTCCAGGTTCCAGGTCCCCTCTCTGTCATCCCGGGATACTGCACAAATGTTACAATTTTCTATGTGTGCCATGAAATAAACAAGCTTGGGGAACGTTGGCCGACTAGTCCAGCTCGTTCAGGAGACAGCTTGAGTTTTGGCTTCACCTTTGTCTTTTTTTTTTTTCCTTAAGATTTTACTTATTTATTTGACAGACAGAGAGAGAGCACAAGCAGGGGGAGAGGCAGGCAGAAGGAGAGGGAGAAGCAGGCTTCCTGCTGCGTGGGGATCCTGATGCGGGGCTCCATCCCAGGACCCTGGGATCCTGACCGGAGCCCAAGGCGCAGGCTTAATGACTGAGCCACCCAGATGCCCCGTGGGCTTCACCTTTGAATAGCTGACTAACCCCAGCATAGGGAATTATTTGAGCCTTAGTCTTCTCATGAGCAAAACGGACATAATTTTATCTTGTAGTTTTGCTGTAAGGGTTCAGTGAGACTGTCCTGTGTAGTGTCTGAAATATCATAAATACTAATAACGGTGAGTTGAATGTACCGCTTTTCCAGTTTATAATTTTATTTGTTCAAGAGTACAACTTCTGGCTTCCCGTACTCACAGCTTGGTGGATGGAGTCAGGAGATAACTGAGCTGTTCAAGCTCTCAGCTTTGGCGATGATCCCTCTCCATCTCAGGTTCCATTTGGTCTGCCAGTAGTGGTTCTGGTCTGCTGGGGTCACTGCTTAGAGCAGAGACCAGGGTGAGGCCCTGCTGGCCCCAGCTCCCAGAGGGAACCGAGCTCAGGCTCAGCCCAGCACCCTTAACCCACCCAACTCCCCGGTTGCTGATCTCATCCTTTTGCCAGGGCTAATTATACTTAAACCAGATTGGTAGGAAGCAAGACGCGTGCACACACAGCCAAAGCCTGGAACTGCTTACCCGAAAACACGTTCCCTCCTCCTTCTGCTCCAGTTCTCAGTCTTACCAGAAGCAGGGGCGGGGATGGGCGAAGAAATGGAATTTGCACTGTGTGTGCTGAGGCAAGGCAATCCCGGAGTCACCCTCCACGCTGCCCGCCCCAGACCAGCTCTGGCCTGTAGCCGCAGGAGTAGAGTGGAGCCCAGCGGGGCACTGGGCTTCTCCTCCCTTGGAGTGGGTCACTGTGGGTTGCACCCAGCTCTTCGGGGGGTGAGGGCTGGGCTGCTAGCCCACTGTACTTCATTATGTATTCCTTCATTGTTTCCTATGCAAATTAAGTTAATGAGAATTAGGAACATAATGGAGCCCATTCACCGTTCTAGTCGCTGGAAAATGGGTTTGACTACCAATTTTCCATTACAGCTGTTTTGTAATTACCGTGGAATACTCTGAATTCTAATGGAGACGCGGAGCTGCCTGACAGCCTCTCGACTACTTTTTTTTTTTTTTTTTAAAGAAAGGCTTAAAAAAAAAAAAAAAAGGAAACCTAATCCTATAGCATAAAAGCCTTTCAATCTGAGTGCCCCTAGTTTGGCTTCTGCCATGAAAATCTCCTCCACTGTTGCAGGAAGGACTCACTGCCATTGGTGGGGTTTCCTGACCTTTGTCCGGGTTAGATTCATTACCTTGGCAGGACCAAAGTTCTCCCTTGGCTTGGAAGCAAGCAAAACAGAGTTTGGGGCCACGTTCAGTTAGGAGCTGCCCTCTGAAGGGATCAGAGCAGCCCACGGTTAGTGTGGACTGCTTCCGGCTAGATCTGACTTCCCCATCCCTCCCTAGCCAGAGACCTACTCACCTGTTGCTAAATTCAGGACACTTATCATTACAGGAGTATTCTTTGACATAAAGACTCTTTCCTTTTCAGCACCAAAGATTCTAGGAGGAAGAACAAGTTAAAAGTTCAGTAGATCAAGATGACTGGGACATAGGATGCTGGGGCTGAGGGTAAGGCCGAGCTCAGTGAGCACTGGGCAAAGAGAATGTGGAGGCCATTGTGTCACGTGAGGCTAAGAAGTCAAGATTTTATTCTTAAGGCCTCTTAAGCAGGGGAATTACCTGATGAGAGTTTTAATTCAGAAGGATATTCTGGATACAATATGGAGAAGGGATCTGGATATATATATCCTGGGGTGGGGTTGTTTTGGTTACTGGACACATAAAACTCAGCTAAGGGGCTACGGCAGCTACATACTGCTTCTGATCGATGGCGGAATCATGAAGCTTGAACTCAAGAGGTAATAATTGGGTTGGAGAGAAGTGGATGGATTCTGAAGATGCTTACGAGGTAGAATCACGACAAATCTAGATGATGAATAGGATATGTGTGCATTACAGGCAATAGGGGACTCAGGGCTTCGTCCTTGGCTTCTGGGGTGATGCAATTCTCCAAAACGTAACAATACTGAGAACTAAAATTTTTGTGGAGAGTGTAACATGTGCCAGGCACTGTTTTGTTTTACACATATAGTCCATTTGATCTTGACCATAACCCACAGAGGTAAGAACTATTATTAACCTCAGATCATCAGAGAAAAGTTAAGACATAGGGAGGTAAACAAACAAAAAAACGTGTCCAAGTTATCAGAGTCAGGAAGCGGTTGAGCCGGGACTCAAAGCCAGGTGGTCTAGTTCCGTAGACCAGACACATAAGTCTTGGAAAGGGAGATTTGCTCTGGTGTGTGTTTGTGTGTGCACACATGAGAGAGACAGACAGACATACAGATGGGCAGACAGAGGGACAGAGCATTATCAGTCGTGGGTGTATGAACTGGAGGTGTCTTTACAATATTGTGGCGTAGGTTTGCAGGGGGTACTGCAGTCTAGGAGGGAGGACTGGGCTCAAAATACAAGGTGGTGGGGTGTCAGCCTCAAACTGACGTTTGAAGACATGGGAATGGTCTCCTAAGAGAGATAAACGAGGGGCTCTAGAGAACCCCTAGGTTTTGCATGCTAGACTGAAGAGGAGGACTCTCTAGGGGGCACTGGGAGAGAGCAGTCCAGGAGCGATGCGAGTCTGAGGGAGGGCGTGGCTAAAGCTTCAGATCCCTGGAATTTAGGAAAAGAGTAAGTGTGCATTTTAGGTTGCTTCTCCAACAATTAGAACCTGAAACAAGTAGTTATCAGAGGTGATTCCGAAGCTCTAGGAAGGGAGTGGCTTCATCCTCAAGCAAGATTTCACCTCTATGCCATGTTTTCCTGATGAGCTCGGAAGTCATTTCTCAGTTTCAGCATCTTTTGCCACCTGGAGAGGCTGAGAAATTTCAAAACCATCAAATCCTGATGCTTTTTTATTTCACAGTTCTTCGCTCATTTATCTCTCCCCCTCACGTTGTACTGTAAGCAGCAGGAAGAGACCTGGCTTGCCTTCAACACTTTGTTTGGAAATCACCCAAGCTCGATAACCAGGTTCATCCCTTACAAGTTCTGCTTTCCCCTTCCAGCAGACGACAATTTTGCTAAACTTTCTGCTGCCACATAATAGGGGTCCCCTTCCCTCTAGTTTCCAGTAGCACATTCTTCACTCTGAGCCCTCCCGGGCAGTGTTCTTGTTGTCTATGTTTCTACTAACTGCCTGTTGAAAGCAGTTTAGGCTTTCTACCATGCTCCTCGAAAATCTTCTAGCTTCTTCCTCTTGTTGTTCCCAAACCCGCTCTCACATTTTGAGACATTTGTTACAGTAACCCTGCTTCTGGTACTCAATTCGGCATTGGTCAGGGTTCAACCAGAGAAGCAGAACGTAAGATAGATAGATAGATAGACAGACAGATAGATAAATAGATATATAGATGGATAGATTTGTGACAGGCTTACACAATTGTGGGGGCTGGTTAAGCAGTCCTATAGGGGTGTAGTCTTCGTATCTGTTGCTGGAGTTGAGTTCTGAACGCAGGTCATCAGGAAAAGAAGGTCACGTAGCAGGCTGTAAGCCAGAGCACGAAGTGTGACCTGTAAGCGTGGTCTTAAGTGTCTGTCCATGCCTGTTGTCTCTGACCTTGTGATGAGGCTGTCTTGCAGATGCTAGGACCTCTCTTTCATCACAAAGCCAACTGCATACCTGGATCAGGGGCCACAGGAGTTGAAGGAGGACCTAGAGGCGGGGGGCTAGAGTATTTCCCCAGCTGCTGGTTCATTGAGGTGCAGGTAAGCAACTATCTGTGTGAGGTACAAAAGAGCTGCTACTTCGCTTCTGCTTCTGCAGATCTCCCAGGGACCTCCCTTGAGGCCACCCAAATGAGAAGCATACAAGAAAGGAAGGATCAGGAAATGTGGTTCAGCCTAGTGAGTCGGCACTTTACACAGACATCACACCTGGGTTCCCCTTACCCCAACATCTTTTCGTAAATGCACCAGTTTCCTGGAATATCTTCCCTCTGCCTCCTACCTCTGTCCTAACCTGGACCTCAGCCCTAATGGCCCTTCCACTGTGACTATCCTAATAGGTCTTCATGATGCTTGATACCTTCATTACAGCACCAGTCACATGTATAGGTTTTATTTATTAATTTATCTCCACCCCCCACCCCCAGTCTTAAAATTCCTTAAAGAGTCATATGCCACATTTTCCCTAATATCCTTAAAAGTTATTGCCTGGCATATAGTAGGTGTTTAATACGTTTGAATGATTAAAAGAAGAATGAATGAGATAAAATAGCATTCCAGTTCATGAGGCCATTGTAAAGATAAGAGGTACTAATATATGTCCAAGGGCCCAATTCATGGTAGGTTATTAGGGAAGCTCCAGACTTTTCTATGTGGGTCTAGCTCTCGCGTGTGTCAGATGGCCACTTGGGCTTCAGCAGGCCCCTCTCCTTCCAACACCGTGGCCTGCCAAAGTTGTCATCCTGGAATCACCCAGGTCAAGAAGATGGCAAAATCTTGAAGAATGCTATGTTTGCAAAGCTCTGGAAGGGGATGCACTGATAAAATTCCCTCTTTTGGGAAGAGACAAGTGATCTTTACTGAGGATTCCCCAGTTAGCTGGAGATAAAATGAGCCCAAACTTGGGGAAACCATGATCATAAGAATATGCTGTCTATCGACCTGAAGAGTTAGTGTGTCACTTCACCTAGACTCACCCAGGGTAGTGAGCAGATGAGGTTCAAGTCTAGGTAAGCAAGGTGTCATCTATCTGCTTGTGTATTTGTTTACTCAACACACACACACACATGCACACACTTTATATATATCATATATGTGTGATATATATATTATATTATTATATGCATATATATACATGTATGTATCATATATATGATTATAAGACATAATTTTACAAATGCGTTAATACTGGAGTATAGAAGAGTTAATACATGTAAAATACTTAAAATAGTGCTCAGTGCCTCTAATCCCAAATATTTGTTATTATTATTACTATTAAAGTGATACATATAGTTCTCCATTTATGCTTTTCTTTGTAGACATGCAGGTCTTATCTGTTCTCTCTCTTTCTCTCTGTCTCTGTCTCTCTGAGTCCTTAGCTGGTTTCTATGATGTGTTGTCTAGACGGATTACCCGTCGGATTCTTGACTAATTGCTGTAATTTATTGAGCACTTATGTGCCAGGAACTGTGCTACTTAATTTCACAAGACTTATGATTCGATTCAGTTGCACATAACATGAAAAGTCATCTGATTTCTGTCCGTCATGTAAAAGACGCCTGGAGGTAACAACCAGGGCCTCGTGAGGTGGTTCCACCGTTTCATGAAGAAACCAGGACTTTCTCTATCTTTTTGCTTTACCAGTTGCAAGAGAAGCTGGGAAATGCGGGCTTTGAGCTGGAGGGCATCATTGCCCTGAATGAAAATCAGACTCTATTACCAGAAAGAAGGGGAGAACGGATATTGAGTGGCGTCATGGCCTCTCAGACCTGAGCACCTGATTCTGTTTGATCAGAAATCAAAAGATGACCTCTCCTCTGCATTCTGGGTTCTCACGAAGCCTGAGGAAAATAACAGACACCCACAGGTCTTACAGAGGTAAAATTGTGGCTGGAGCATGGCTGGCGGGAGAGGTTGGGTCATTCTCAGACCAGTGATAGGAAGGAGTCTGGCAAAATGGCATCGTGATCTAGGAATGAATTTTGAAGATTGACTCGTAGAAATTTCAAGGGTCTAAAGATGAGATATTGTCCAGACCTACTATTTCTGTTTACCCCTGCTCCAGCTACTGAGAGAGAAAATTTCTGCTCTGTGTCGAAAGGGAGACAGATGTCAGTTTGAAAAGGAAAGAAGCAGAGGGGTCAGTAGCCACCTCTCACCAGGACCTAATTCACACTCAGGGAACATTTGATCCTCTGGGCTCTGAGGGAAGTTTAATTGAAATGCAAAAACCAAAGGTCAAAACCATGTAAAATTTAAAGGCCATTTTTACTATTTGACAAGGAACAAATTGTAACTTTATATTGCTTTTAGATGCAATTTTGTTCAGTGAAATTAGATTATGCTCAACTAAAGCACCTTCTTTAGAGCTTTTAGATTAAATATTAGAACTTATTAGAAGGACCTTGATTTCGTCAGTAAATACCAAGGAAAATATTTGGTGGGAAATGCAGCTGCCTAATTTGCATTAATACAAATGAGAACTATTAAGCTTAGTTGATTAGCATATTCATATGTACTGTAGTCCCCGTGTATTTAAAATAGATTCTGCTAGATTCTGATTACAAACTCAGTGTATGTATAACTCCCTGAACCAGAGCCTTGGCAATAGATTGTGCCATGGAGGGTGAGGACGCCAGCGGGAGGGAAACAGAATGCTGGTCTCAAGGTTGCTTCCAGAACGAGTACCGTGCAGAGCTGGCTCCATCCTCAAGGCTCTGAGCAGATGAAACCCAGAGAGCTAGGAAGCCAGGATAGGGGGCCAGGCAGCAAGATGTGTCGGAACAAATACGTGCGAGTACCCTCTTAACTTCTTCCTTCCTCCCTTGGCTCAGCCTGTGTTTATCAGGTGCCCGTTGCATTCCGGCAATGCGGGGGCTGCTGCTGGGGTGATTGCCCAGGACAAGACCCACCATGACAAACAGCATTCTTCTTCTCAAGGAGCTTGAGGAAACGAATCCTGGCTTGTCACAGAAGGAGCTGATCTTCTGACTCCCTGCCTGATTCTGTGCCTTGGCCCTTTTATAGCTGGGAGTGTTTCTGTCTGGAAGATGTCTCTCAATGTGGGGACCCCGGGGAGCAGGCCACAGAGGGCGGGCAAGAGCTACATGGCTGCTCCTGTTCCCGCGGAGCCTGTGAGTGATGCCCAAGCTACCGTGTGCCCCAGAGGGAAAGAGCCCTGCCTGAGGAGGGGCAGGATTCTAGAGACTGCCCCCCACATTGGGCAATAGGGAGGGGCATGAGCACAGGCACCGGGCAGTGGGGGGGCGTGGGGGTGTGGGGGTGGACGGAGAACATAAGATTTGGGGCAGCTGCAGTGTCGGTGCACTGAAGCAGGGGCTGCAAAATGGAAAATGAAGGGCAGACATCTGCCCCTGCCAGGGATTGGTCCATTTACCTTCCTGCCAGCTCTTTAATGCAAATCAGTTTGCTCCCTCTTCAAAAGTTCTGTGTAGACTGATTTTTTTTCCCTTTGCAGATAAATTGACAATCTCCCTTTAACTTGCAAATTAATTCTGAGATGATTTAATTTTATTTTTGATGATCTTTTAGGCTCTCTGTTTCCCTACGACCCCCCCACTCACCCCCCCCAACATACCTACTAATATAATAAATGAGCTATAAACACCCAAGCACACTTGTGAATTCAATCGAAGGGATGCCAATGATCTGTTAAGGAACATGTTTTATAGAATAAATAATCTCCCCCATTCCCTGGCCTAGGATTTAGGTAACATTTCTCAGAGCAGAGAACCAGGGCAGCCTTTCCAGACACCTAGATCGCCATCATGGGTTCATCTCTTTCTTCTCTCTTCCTGCCCTGGCCCATAGCCCATGACATATGGTACCCATGCAGTGAGGGAACCCCATGCCCCCAGGAAGGGCATTTTGGGTTCCCTGCTCCCCTCAAATGCATTTTCTCTCTGTTTCTTCTTTTTAAGGCGACAACTTGAGGCTAATGCAGTGAGTGGCTAATACACTTGAATGGGGTGACACATATTGTTTACAGATAAGGTCGTTGCCCCTTACATTTTTACAGGTTAGGGCCCCCTGGAGAGGACAGCACACTAAAGGTCATTGGCATTTCCTTGTCCAAGTGTCTGTGCTGGTCCTAGAGTTTCCAGAGCAGGCACGGGTTGGGTAATGGGTGTCCACAGCAGGGATGCGAGAAGGCAGCGAAACACTTTCCTGATGATTCTGTTTATTTACTTTGCTCTTTTGTGCTTTTTCTGGGACCTAACACGTAGAACTTTGGTGCCAAAAACGATTTCAGACATTATCTTATTCTAAAAATAAAGTTGAGGCTCCGGAGAGTCCTGAGGCTTGCCTCGTGATGCAGTCCGAACCAGCAGCACATATTCTGAACCTCAGACCAGTGTGTGAGTTGACAATCCCTAATGTGTATTTGGTTCACATTGATCTGGCTGCCCTCTGTGTGCATTATAAATAGATGTAACAGGTTTTGAAGCAGACACAGTAAAAGAAAAGCTCCAGGTTGAGTGACTTTTCTGGAACCTAAACATCTATCCATCCATCCATCCATTCTTCTAATGAAGACCAAATGAGCACCTCCCATGTGCCAAGAATGTTCCAGGTCCTGGAGGTGAAGCCAGGAGCAGAAAGACAAAGCCCTGGGCTTGGGAAGCTTGCCTTCCTGGGGTTGGGGGGGAGGGGTGGGAATAAGAATGGACTGGAGCTGCCAGGTGGGCATACCTGCCTCGAGGAAGGATGTGGCGGGGTATAGGGGTAGAGCGTGACCAGTCTGTTGTCCCAAGAGGAGGCTGTCGTGGGTGGGGGGTATTCCTTGGAGCAGATAAGGTGACATTTGAGCAGCTGGAGGTATTGGGGAAGTAGACATAAGACTATCTGGGGAGAGAGAGTGTTCCAGATGGAGACAGAAGACATGGGAGAGAGACAGTGAGGCCCAAGGGAGGGAAGGGGGATGGAGGGCACAAAGGAGCAAGTCCAGGTCAGGCAAGTTCACAGGGGCAGGTGGGTGTCTACATATAACTTACTGTCCAGTTGGCACCTTCCAAGAGTGAAGAACAGTGCTGCTTGTAATCATTCCAGGACAGACATGTACGGTGGGGTCCAGGGAGGGCTGGGGCACATGGCATCTGCTGCGAGGGCGGGTGTGTGGTGCTGGTTCCTACTGTGCATGGGTGAGGAACCACAAACGTACAAGCAGAGGGCCTTGGGGTTCTGAGGACGAAGGCACAAGAAGGGAGACACATCAGGGGGCAACTGCGATGATCCGGGTCGGGACCGCGGGGCTGTGGATGGACGAGGCCACGCAGGGGGAGGAGTGGTGCGTTGTGGATGCACACTGACATGCGGCTGACAGGATTTACTGGTCAAGTGGAGGAGAGTGGGGAAGGAAAGGAGAGCTGGGGATGACTCCATGGCCTAAGCAGCTGGAAGACAGAGTTGCCTCTACTGAGACGTCAGAAGACTATGGGGAAAGCAGGTTTGAAGAGAAATGAAGTTTGGTTTCACCTATTACAAGGGACTGAATATTCGTGTCCCCCTCAAAATCCATACATTAAAATTCTAACCCCCTCTGTGATAGTATTAGGAGGTGGGGCCTTTGGGGGGTGATTAGGTCATGAGGGCAGAGCCCTCATGAGTGGTTTTGTGCTCTTATAAAAGAGACCCCAGAGAGCTTCCCATCCCCTTCACCGTGTAGGGAGAGGGCAGACAGACAGCCATCTGCGAGCCAGGAAGTGTGTCCTCGCCCACTAAGCTGCTGGTATCTTGATCTGAGGCTCTAGAACGGTGAGCGATAAATTTCTGTTGTTTATGAATGAGCCAGTCTGTGGTATTGTGTTACAGAGGCCTGAACGGACTGAGGCATCCACGGTACCTTTGATATAACATCAAAGCAAAGAGGTCGTATGTAGTAGAAACAGGAGTCATCAGGATATATATTTGGTATTGGAAGTCCCCAGGGCCAGATGCCATCCCTGAGCAAGTGCGTGCAGACAGAGAAGAAAGCAAGACCTGGGCTGGCAAAGTTTACAGGTTAGCAGGACCAGGAAGCTCCTGAAAAAGAAGGCTGAGAAGGAACAGAGAGGTGGAGGAAAACAAGGGGAGAGGTGTCCTAAAGTCAAGTGAGGAAAATACTGCCAAGCTCTCTTGTGACCTGTTCAGGATGTTTTCACTTGGACAAGGATTGAAAGCAGGATCCGGTGTGGGGAGGTGGGGGGGAAGCAGTGAGCCCTGAGCCCCGGGGACTGGTTCTGTGTAGGCAGGGACTGCTATGTCATGAGCAGCGTATGCATGGGGCCGTGGGGGGGAGGGGCTTCAGAACATGAGAAATGCCTTGGGTTAACTTCTCCTGGGGCAGGTGGAGCTGTGGGTATGGACTGTGCCATCTGGGCAGCCTGAGGCAAAGTCTCCTTCCTCTGTAGGCACTAGCTTCCTTTGAGCAGACCCCAGCTGCGCTTATAAAGTGTGCTTGGTGGAAAGCGAGAGTTTGTGAGGAAGAGGCCAGCCAGACGTCAGGCAGTTGGAAGTGTTGGTGGCGTTGATATAGTCCAGAATGAAAGAGCAGAGAGGAAATGGTGCCAGGCCTGGGTGGGAAGAATTCCCAGGCCAGCGCTGGGAATTGTAGACAAAGCACAAAGACCAGGAACTTAGAGGAGAACTAGGGGCAGTTCTAGCTTTTGCCACATCCTAGTTTGGCCTCTCTGAGTCTTTGTCTCTTTGTCTCTAAAACTGGGTATAGCCCTGCCCCATCTGTGTTTCTATAAAAGTTAAATGGGATGAATTGTGCTATAATCAATTTATGTAGGCCCAATCCATTATAAAAATACAATGCATTCATTTTCCTTGTTTTTGTAATTTTTATTATCCCTTTCTGTTGAAATTGGGACAGATGTGGGGGCTTGTTTTCTAGGAGAGAACACCAAGGAACAGGGGAAGTAGTCTTTGGTTGGTAAGTGTGTAGGAACTCTTGGGGAAAAAGGAAGGTGACTACGACCCAGATCACTTCCTGCACAAGGATGAGAGTGATTATGACACAGCCTCATGCTGTCATGGGTCCCCACACATCATCTCACTGAAGGCGACCAGCTCTAACCTGCCTTGCTGGAGCCCCCTGGTGGGAACAAGAGTGGGCTTCCTGAGGAGATACGTAGTTCATTCCCCATGGTCAAGAGGGTCACCTGATGCCCCAGCCTGCCTCCTCTCGTGACACTCTCTGGGGCTGGCTGTGTGAGATGGCAAGCTCTGGGAGCCCGAGGCATGCCCTCTGTCCTCACAGACACCCACGTGGAGGCCACAGACTGTGAAGTGAGCCAGTCCTCAGTGCCATGGAGGGTGTGCCTGAACGCGGGGACACGGTGCTCTGACAGCTATCCCAAATGTCTGCTCCTTGTGGTCGAACCATGTCTAGACGGTGTGTGTTCAGTTAAAGGCCAGCACCGCGTTCTCTGTGGCTGCTGTCACTAGCCATCCTCCAATCCCTGTAGCCTCTGCCTGACACCAGTAGGGACACAGAGAATTGGATAACTGAGGTGAGGCTCTGACTCAGGAAGGTGTAAATGGGGGGCTTCGGCCTGCCCACGGGCCCAGCTTAGGGAAATGTGCCTAAGGGGCACCGGGTACAGGGCGGGGTGTGTCACTGTGTGGAGAGCCCACGGGCTTGGTGGTGGACTGAGGAGTGGTGCAGCCTGAAGCCCAAACAAGAAGGTCAGAAAGGTCAAGCCTGTGGCAACAGGGCTCTCAGGATGGCGGCTTCGCTCTGACCAGGGCCAGCCTTGCTCATGGCGGAGCCCTGAGGTTTAGATTTCAGGTTTCCCCATGAGCACACAGTTCTCATTGAGTCTTCACGTCCTTCTTCCTGCTGAAGCTGCATGACAGCTGTGGGTCTGCAGTGTGCTCCCTCGGGGCCGGCCTCTACCTGTTTCCGTGCAGAATTCTGAGTGGCTCCACCCACATGGCAATGATCTCATGGGTCATACTCGGCTCTTCCAGCTCCAGAGGCGACAGGTGTGGCTCCCCGACCCATCCTTTCCTGTGCGCTGCTCCCAGCAAAGCCTGCTCCGGGCTCAGGAAGCATCGACGGACACGAAACCCGTAAGCAGAGTGGCGATGCTCCACAGTGACAGTCCGAGCACCAGAGAACAGGTAGCCCTGGTGGTGGGAGCCGTACAGTCCCCAGAGTGTCAGAAGTGGCTCGCTGGGTCCTCGCCCTTTGGCCTAGCAGCTGTGCCTTTGCTCAGGGCCCCGCATAAAGCCCAACAGGGAAAGAGACGGTTCACCTTCCCGGATGAGACCACCAGGGGGCAGTGGAGCACACTCGCAGGAGGCTGCAGCGGCAGGACCAGGAAGGTTGGCAGAAGCTTCTGAGGCCTGGGAACAGGCTGGGAGACCCTAGGGTCAGGAACCATCCCTGGAGCACCCTCTCCCCTTTCAGAGAATGGAAGAACTGCGCTTTGGCTTCAAATCAACCAGCTTTTATTTTTACACAGAAACTGCCCAACCTTAATAGCCTCATCATCATTTTGTTCTGGACCATCACCCCTCTTTCCCTGGCATGAATAGCCCAGAGAGGTTGTGTAACCAAATCGAAGACACACAGCCATGAAGGTGGTCAAGCGCTCAATTTTTCATAGTGGGATTTTAACCCCAAAGACCTTCCTTAGTGCTCTACAATGATTAATCCTGTCCTCACTAGGGAAGTAGATGTCCAGACCCCACTTCATACCTTTCCCAGAATCTCTTGTGGGGAGGGAAAGGTCTTGCCCCCAATCTGCATTTCTAGCAAACTCTCCAGGTGATTCTGACAAACTTGCTGAGCAGGAACCCTGACCTTGTGGGGGATCGTGACCGGAACCAAATCGTAAAGAAAGTGAATGTTTTCTTAAGTGTCCCCCACCACCTTCTCTCTACTCATGCAGGATTCCAGCCACCCGCCTGCAGCCCCCAGCTCATGATGTCAAGTGCTCACCTCTGAAATCCGCTTCTGCCAGGGACTTATCTCCATCACTCCTGGCTTCCCTGTCTCACACTCTGACAGGGACTGACACTGAGCCTCCCTTTACCACCAAACCTTCCAAAGTGACAACAAGTTAATCTGATTAAAAAATCAATTCTAGTGGGATTAAGATACAAAGTTGCTCCAACAACTGGCCAATCCCAGGTGTCCTGGGAATTTAAACCAGGGCTTTCTGGATATAACAACACAGTCTGGGCTTTTAATCCAGAAGTGCTGGATTAAATGCAATAATACAATAAAGATGGGAATTTCAGGGAAGAGTAGAGAGATGCATTCTGAAAGATAGACATATTTGGTGCTAGGATCCAGGTTTAAAGGGTATTTTACCTGTACAGTGGAGATGACTGATTTCGGTCTCAGGGTTTTGTTTTGTTGAAAAGGGCAAGTATTGGTTTTTTTCATTTCAGAGATAATATATATGCATGCAAAATATCCATTCAACATAGAAAATTATAAATTTTCCTATAGTTCTATTACCCAGATAACATCTATCCAGATGATTAGGACAATGATGAAATATTGCTACACTTTACTGAGCACCTACTATGTGCTCGGCACAGTGCTATGTGCTTCCCATATGTCATCTAATTCTCACATGGTCCATGGACAGGAGGTGATAGGTTTTTTTGGAGGATAAAGAAACTGGAAACAGAGCAGTCATTTTTTTAAAATTTAATTTCTTTTCAGTGTAACAGAATTCATTGTTCATGTACCACACCCAGTGCTCCATGCAATACGTGCCCTCCTTAATACCACTAGGCTCCCCCAACCTCCTACCCCCCCACCCCTTCATAACCCTCAGATTGCTTTTCAGAGTCCATAGTCTCTCACGGTTCATCTCTCCCTCCAGTTTCCCTCAACTCCCTTCTCCTCTCCATTTCCCCATGTCCTCCGTGTTATTTCTTATGCTCCACAAATAAGTGAAACCATATGATAATTGACTCCCTCTGCTTGACTTATTTCACTCAGCATAATCTCTTCCAGTCCCGTCCATGTTGATGCAAAAGTTGGGTATTCATCCTTTCTGATGGAGGCATAATACTTCATAGTGTATATGGACCACATCTTCCTTATCAGAGGAATAATTTTTCCAGGATGAAGTGCTATGTGATGGGGCAGGAACCCAACTCTGGCTGCTCTCATTCCAGGGCCCAGATTCTTCTACTGGCCCACCCTCTCCCCCCACAGATACACACTGTACTCGCAAGCAGGCACACCACACATGCGCACACAGAACTCGTACACCCCACAGACGCACCCACAGACACACAGGCCCTACAGACACACACATGCCACGACTCACACAGACCCACACACCCTACAGACAGAATTTACACCCCGAGATATACAGAACTCACACACGTGCACACACGGTAGACAATCACAGAAAATTCACACACACACACTACAGTTATATACACAGGACTGACATACACATTGCAATATACACACCACAAACACAGCCCATGCCCCCCGGTCACATACGTGCATAGAGGCATAGACCGACACGTACATACATACACAGGCTCTTCTGAAATCTGTTTTTTTTTTTTAATTCCACATGTACAGAGAGCTTTTATTCTTTTAAAATCCTGCATAGAATTCTACTGCAGAGACCAATCATAATGTTACTAATCTAATCCAATTGGTAGCTCTCTAAGTTTCTGAAAAAATACAATCAAATAACAATAATGGAAAGTTGGTGGGTTTTCATTAAGTACAGGATTGGGTGCATTATATCATTGAATCTTCACAGCGACCCTGTGTGTAACCCCATTTTGCAGATGCAAAGACCAAGATTGAGATGGTTTTAGAGCTTCCAAGTGACAGAGCCAGGAAGCAGGGTTAGGAAGTGTCTCCAGACCCACCCTCGGTATGAGCTGGATGTTCACGAATATCCATGTCCGTACGTGTCTGTGTTGGAGAAGTTTCCGGAAGAGAAATCCCAAGTCTAGGGCTACATACATTCTCCAGTTTATGCAACTTGCTGAGCTGGCGTTTGGAGAACTGTACCAGTGTGCAAATAAATGTCTTATTTCCCTTTGGTTTTTCCAGGACTGGGTATTTTTATCTTTGTCTCTTTGTAAGGCGAAAAGTTATATTAAAGTATTAGATGAATCCTTTTAGGGAATCAGGTTTTACTGACACAGAAAGGGGTTTGTGGTTTAGGAAGATGGTGGCATTGAAGGACGAATACGTTTTAGCAGAGGATGTGTTTTTCTTAGTGACAGGGACGGTGGAATCAGGTCTGGGGTTCCTGGTGGTCTCAGGGCTTCTAACCTGTTGAGTTGCATGTAGGAGTTCTGGAAGCTTGCTTGTCATAAAGGCACTCTGACTTGAGGCTCAGCGTTTGGAAGAGGTGCCTCCCGTGGACCCAGATACTGCGTAGTCTTAGGAGGCAGAGGAAAGCATGTGGAGGCCCAGCTCACCCTCCCTTGAGATCCTGTACCAGGACCACCTCCTGGGCACATGAAGAGTGACATAAGGGGCCACCTCAGAAGCATGTCGGTGGCAATTTGGGGCTCTGTGCGTGGACTCTTTATCCGTGGCTGCTTCCCAGGCTCCCCCCGCAAAGTAGGCATCCGCACAGCAGCTCCATGAGGCCAACAGCTTTTGCCTTCCAGCCTGAGATCGTTGCTGCTGGAGGATTCGGCCTTGCTGTGTGCCTCAGCTCTGGATTTGACACAGGGAGCTGCTTGTTGCCTTACAAATGGTGGCTCTCCAGGTTCATGTTCTTATTGGATCATGATAGAATGGTGCAGGCAGCTCCGGAGGTAAGACTGGGTCTATGTCATATCCCCAGCCTGCCCCTTGCCTCCCCTCAGAAGCCCCCCACAGTAGTCCTGCCCCGTCGCGTTCCCACCTGCCAACCTCTTTAGCTCAGCTCAGCAGCCCTAGGGCTGGGCGGCGCCGGGCCGCTCCCGGGACTCGCTCAGCCGTGGCAGGTTTGACACACCGTCAAAACGGCAGCTGTTCCTTTCTCAATTCTACCTTCCTGAGCTTTTCTTGCAGCTTTTTGTTGCCTGAAAGATTGGGTTTCCAGCTTCTGTTGTCAATTTTCTTCTAAGCGGGCTCCTTTGGTATGTATGGTGGAAGAGAGAGCAAGAGAGGGCAAAACAGTGCTATGGGAAACTGTCCCTTCCGTGCTGTCTGGAGTCTGAAGACTTTATTCCTAGAGAGGCTTTTTGTCCGTGAGCTGGGGCCCCAGAAAAGAAGCTGAATGATAGCAAGGAGCCTTAGTGTGGGCTCTTCCTCCAAGTGTCCGAGGGAATATGACAAAGCTTTAAGAAAAGTAGGTAGCAGGAGTACATGAAAATAGGCTTTCCTTTCTCCCTGGACGTGCTTTATGAGGGGTTTTGTGGCCTTGACTGTGAAGGGTGATGGGGCTTTTGTCTTGTCTAGCCTGGGTACTGAGAGCAACCAGTGGATGGGAAGGCTGCCTGCTTTTTCTCTATGACCGCCACGTTCTGGCCACCCAGTCATTCCGTACATAAGGGGGGGCCCACAAAGTACGGAGTTAAGTATTTTTGGTAAACACAGCAGACTCTTCATTCACATGGTTATTATTCCCAATTTCACTTTTATATCCTTTGTATTATTTTTATCATGCATATTACTTTTATGAATAGTATAAACACAATAAACTGCTACTATTTTTGCTTTGGACAGTTATCTTTCAGAGCTATTAAAATAGCAATAAAGAAAATTTTATTTTGCCTTTATTAATTCTATTTTTATCCCTCTTGATTTTATTTAGTGTAGATCCCAGTTTCTGTTTGGTGGTTTATTCTTTCTTTCTTCTTTTGGCATCTTATTCTTTAAAACTTTCTGTGATCTTTCTTTCTTTAAATATAGGTTTTCTAACATTGAGTTCTCTCTCTCTCTCTCTCTTTTTTTTTTTTTTGAGAAAGTAGTTGTGTCTCATTCATTCTTGAAAGACTTTTTTTTCTGAATATAGTAAGTTGACAGCTTTTTGAAATACTTTAAAATGCCATTTCATTTTCCTCAGGTTTGTGTAGTTTCTGATGAGAAGTCTATTTTAGCTCTTATCTTCATTTCTCCATAGATAAGATGCCTTTTTCCTCTAGCTGCCTTCAAGATATTTCTTTGTCTTTGGTTTCAATAGCTTGACTGTCATTTTATTATTTCCCTTGATTGATGACATAACTATCATTAATTTCGGAAAACTCTCAGATTTTGTTTTTCCAGGTATTTTTCCTGTCCCCCTTTCAGTGTCTTTTCACCTTCTGAGAGTCAAATATAAATATGCTATGCTTTTTGATAGTGCCTTGTTGCTTTTGTATGCTCTTTTCTTTTACTATTGTTGTTATTATTATCATTATCATTATTATTACTACTACTACTCTTATGTTGTTTTTCTTTTTCAGTTTGGATAATTTCTATTAACCTGTCTTCAAGTTCATTGATTCTTTCCTCAGCTGTGTTGAGTTCACTGATGAACTCATAAAAGTCTTTCTTCATGTCTGTTACTGTGTTTTCATTTCTAGCTTTTCCCTTTGATTCTTCTTTCTGGGTTTCACTTCTCTGCTCAAATAGCCCATCTGATATTGCATGTTACCCATCTTTTCAGTAAAGGCTTTAATGTATCAATTTTTAAAATTCCATGTCTGGGAGTTCCAACATCTGTGTCATATGTGTATCTGGTTCTGTTAATTGCATTTTCTCTTGACAGTGTTTTTTCCTCCCCTAGCTTTGTTGGGGTTTGCTTTATAAGTTTTTGTTGAAAGAGATGTCTTCTGTAGGGCCCTGGAAGCTGAGGTAAGCAGTTTGTATGCTTGAGGATAGGCATGCCTTTCCTTCTGTTAAAATTTTAGCTTGGGGATGTACATGAATGTGATTAAGGATTGCGTTAGATTTAAGATCTGTTGTTGTTATGGTTGCCTTCAATGTACCACATGCTTCCAGTTCCTCAATACTGCCTTGTCTTGAGGTTGAGTTTTGGTTGGCCAGAGAGTTTTTCTCAATGTTGAAGCCACTTTAGATCTTCCCTTTACATCATGATTTGAGAGAATTTCTTTTCATGTTCTTGTCCCTCCACACTAGAGTTCTACTATTCCCTGTAACTTGATGGCTCTTAGCCTATAAAGGGGAATAGGTGTATACACAGTTTTTCTAATTAAGCTTCAGTCTTATAATGGCACTGTTTCTTTGTGTCGCAGGGGGGTTGGTCTTCTTGTGTCCCTGCCCCTCCCCTGAGGGCAATTACTGGGCCCACTTCATATTCTTGCTCCTCTCCAGAGTACATGTTTTTTCCTATGTTCTCCTCCCCCAGACAGAGGAGGCTTTCAGCATTGCTCTGTGTGTGATAGTGTGGGTTGCCTTCTCCCAGTAGTCTAAGACTAGGATTATGAAGAGGCAACAGGCAAGGAGAATCTGGATGTGATTTTATACCTTTCCCTTGGCAGCTGCTGTTTACTTTCTTCAGGCTTGAACTACAAGGGGGCACTTCAGGATTCTCATCAGTGGTTTTGTGAGCACTGGTCTGGGTGAGTATAGAAGAACCTGTGGATGGTGCATTTTCATTATATCTGCATCCTCAGGAGTTCTGTATTCTCTTGAAATTCCTCACTAGGTCTTAACAGTTCAGTAAGAATTTTAGCTGACTGCTTACCAATGTCCGGCAGCATCTACCCCAGGCAAGCAAGTGCTCATGTTCTAGGTCTTCTTGCACACAATTTCATTTACTTATATTTCAGATCAGTTATTTGTCCTGGGAGCTAGATCACTGACAAGTTCAAATTCACTGCAATGAATTTGTGGATTGTGTAACATTTTTGTTGTAAGGGTGGGAGTTATGCTCTTACTAGCTTTCTACATCTTAAGGAGAAGCCAGAAGTAACACTATTCTTAATACTCCCAAACTGGAAACTACAAAAATGCCCATTAACAGTCCAATGGATAGATATATTATAGTACATTTACCCAAAGGACTACTATATAGCAGTGAGAATGAATGCACTATAACTACATAAAACAAAGTGGATATAACTCATAAATATAATGTTGAGCTAAGGAAGCCAGTCACAAAGGAGTACATACTGGATAATTCCATTTGTATAAAGTACAAAACTAATCCATGATCTTAAAAATCAGGGGAGCAATTGCCTTTAGAGGGCCAGAGGCTAGAATGGAGGACAAGGCGGCTTCTGAGATACCAGCAATGTTCTGTTTCTTGATATGCTTGTTACTATAGCTTTATATTTCTGAAAATATAATTTTATATACACATATACACATATCTCTTTTCTGTGTGTATATCATATTTCATCAAAAATATTAAAAAATATATCCATTAGGATAATTAAAACCTGGATTTATAACATTCCAGATAGCTAGAAAAAATAAAAGCTAAATCATAATCCAGCAAAAGACAGAAAATTAAGAAAATGCTAAGGAATCTTATAAAATAAAGTGCTAAAGCCTAAGGACATCAATTATGGCAATAAATACAAATGCTTATAAATGTTCCTCATTAAAAGATAATAAAATACAATAAAGCTCATATATGTTTTTAATGATGTGTAAATGTGAAAGGACTATAGGTGAGCACTTCCCCCCACCACTCCCCGGTTCCCTTCTTCTCTTCTTAAATTGTATTTGTGCTATCACCATGATCTTGAGACAGTTCCGAATTTATTAAATGATGGATGGGGCAAGGATATCTGAAGACAGGAAGGAACAGGTCAATGAGGGGACAATTTGGGACATATAAAAATAATATGTAACACCTGCGATTGAGCTTTTCTGAGCTGGACCACCCTCACAATTTCTAAGGGAGATTGTTTTTGTTAATTTAGTATCCGTCTCCAAATCTTTTGACTAACACCTGAATTCTGCATACCCCAGGATTCTAACTCCATAACTCCCAGAGAATTCTAGCTCCCTGAGTGTGATGACCTCAGAGGATAATGCCACCCTTTCTTAGACCCTGCCAAGGGAACACATCATAGTGGACCACTGTGTAAAGGAACTTTAAGGGGAAAGTTGAAGACATTGAGTCTGGATTTGGCTGGAGGAGGATAGAGGTTTAAAGGGAATTAAATAGAAGAGTTTGGGTTCACCTAACTGAGGGAGTCCATAGAAATAAACACAGCAATGATCCCTATCAGGAATTACTTTGTGAACATAGTGTGGGTTGGAGGCATGTTTGTTTTCTCACAATAGTTATTCGAAAACATTCAAGAAAATGGAGACCCTTAGGCAAGGTTCTGAGTAATAAATGCATCTTACAATTTATTCCATTTTTAAAATAAGAAAAATTGATTTGGAGAAAATTTTTCTAGACTTATTAAAACATCTTATTTTTTAAAAAATAGTTTATTGTGACTTAGAAAATTCCACACCCATTATCTAACTGAAGTTACATGGATTCCATGTTAAGGAATGTACAGAGTAATGGGCATCTAAGATTTTTCATAATCAAATGATCTTATTGTTCCATAAATATATTTGAGATCCCAACTATGTGTTGTACACTAAAGAAGAATCCTTAAAACAAGGCTTAATCTCTAACATCAAGAAGTTCAAGGGGCACCTGGGTGGCTCAGTTGATTAAGCATCCAGCTCTTGATTTCAGCTCAGGTTGTGATCTTGGGGTCATGGAATCGAGCCCTATGTTGGGCTCAGCACTGGGCCTGGACCTGTTTGGGATTCTCTCTCCCTTTCCCTGTTCCCCTCCCTGCTCACATGCAGTCTCTCTCTCTCTCTCTCTAAAAGAGAGAAAGAAGGAAAAAAAGTTCAAAATCTAGTGACAGAGATAGTTATGGGGATAACAAGAACTCAGTGTTATAAATATTATGATTGCAGAAGGTTCGCTGTGTTGCAAGACAGTTCTGCATGGCTCTCTCAGGTTTCTACACATTGTTTAAGTGGGTACCAACTGTTCCCTGTTTTGGACTATCTTTTCAAGGATATTAGTATAATGAACAATCTTGGAAGATAGAGAATCTCTTCATTTGGGACAAAGGTCAGGTGGGTTTACTGCCCATTTTAAAATACTTGTCTTCCATATGATCAGAGTTCTTTTCCTATAACATCACCCACTATTTTTGTAGATGCCTTTTTGCTCCCTTTGAGTTACCCTGTAGGAATTGGAAATTAGAGCAACAGGTAATACTCTGGTTACTGCAGTGATTCTTACGTCTTCTACCAGCATTCGTGAACTGTAACAAGCTAACTTGTTAGTTTGTAGGTAGGATAAAGTTTCAGACCCTTCACAGGTCTTGACACATGCTATTGTGGGAATATGAAGAAGGTGTGCTTATTTTAGCTAATACAATAGCAATGATATTCTAGAATATGAAGAATGTTAGGCAAATTGAATCTGTGAGGATGTGGGTAAGAAAGGTGAAGGCAGGGAAAGAAAAAGAGTCAAACCAGGTGAAGGAAATAGGATAAGTAAAGACCAGATTGTGGGGTTAGAGATTTTGAAGGGTATTTTATTTTATTTTATGTTTTTATTTAAATTCTAGTTAGTTAACATATAGTGTAATATTGGTTTCAGGAGTAGCATTTAGTGGTTCTTCACTTACATTAACATTCAGTGCTTATCAGAGGGCACTTGAATGTTAACCAAGAATGTGAATGTTTTCATGAGACAATGCAATTAAGGGATATTAACTAGAGGATGATATCATCAGATTTAAGTTTTGGAAATGTCATTTTTGTAATAGAATGATTTGGCGGGCCCAAGATGGGAAGCAGGGAGATCCATAAGCCAACTGGGAATCACTGGGATAATCCAGATGAAGCATGATAAAAGTTTAATGTAGGGAAAAGGGGTAAGGAGGAGGAAGACTTCACAAAATATTATGGAAGTAGAATCAACTGGTTGTGTTGATAGAGGAGATTTTAGTGCTTCTTTAGGCTGAAGCTATCTTTGACGCTTGAGGAAATAATGGTGATATCCATCATGATAGAAAGGATAGAAGAGTAAAGGGCCATAGCATTCATAGGGATACCTAAACTTAAGATATGTATGTAGGTATTGGGTTTAGAAAGAATGACCATTCTAGATGGGTAGGGTGTGTATTACTCTGATTTGACAACTAAGGAAATTGTGGTCCTGAGGATTGAATGGACTGCTGAGGGTTGTATGGCCAGCAAGTTAATAGTGGAAGTTGGAACTTGGATAAAATGAGTAATCTAGTGACCTTTTTATTCTGTTTCCTTGAATCAATCATCAGCAACATCATAAGTCTCTTTTCCATTCTCAAAGGATCTAGGCTTCATCTGGGAGCTAAAGGAAGCAGAAGGGAAAGAAAACTAAGGAGTTATATATTTTTCTTTCATTTGACAGATATATTAGACCTGTTAGCTCATTGCTGAAAGAAAGGGAATAGATGATTCGTGTTTGACAACGTGGGCCAAAGAGAGTCTGCCTTATTAATGAACTAGCTTCCCAAAGCATATTCATAGGAGTGCTGACCTTGGATGACCTGAGAAGAAATATGTTCTACCAGAAGGCTGATCTCATCTTTGAGCATCCAATCATTAACACTATACTTGGTTACAACAGCACAAGGCTAGAGCACTGAGTTTGTATCTATACAATTTTAAAATACCCATCAACTAATTCAGTGAAAACAGTGAAAGGCCATCCAAGTCATTTTTCTTGTTTGAGTTTTGCTATTATGAACAGAGATTTTATTAGTAGTTACAGAACTAAGTTGTGGTATGATGTCAGAAAGTCAGTTATTCTGTCTGGTCCTCGGTTTGGTGCATAGTGTGCATAGAATTGTATAGTGTTTTACCATCCTAACACTCTAAGCCTGACTGAGAATTTCAAGAAAGGGTATGCAAAGAGTAGAGATGAGGACCCAAGTCAGAATATTAAAGAAATCCACATGTAGGGACCAAGAAGACAAAGAGGAACTTAAAAACAAGAACAAGTGAAGTGGTCAGAAAAGGAACATTTAAAGAGTTTGTCTGCCTTTTTCTAAAGGAAAGTTCACCAGGTATCAATGAACTTTGTGAATTGGTTGGTGAGCCCCTGTTTTCCTTATCTGTAGAAGGACCTGTGAAAGAAAATGAAAGCCTGGGAAATTTGAGTTGGGTATAAAAAGTTTAAATTTCTGTGTAATATGAGAACAGGAATTCTTGCCTCCAGTTCTTTCCAAAATAGATCACTAAAAAGAAAATAATTTCCCATTCTCTGTTATATTAACTCCCTTAGAATTTATTCAGACATTGACTGTGTTAATCACTTAGTAGGTGTTTTGTCTTTCAATCAAGATGTCAATTTCTTAAGAGCAGAGTACCAGCATGTATTGGATGAGCAATACATGAGTTTTAACTTATTTGTTTAGAATCTTCTTAGTCTTCTGGCAGTAGTTAATCAAACTTGGAGTTGAAGACTCAAGAAGAGCAGAAATATTTAGAGTTCACTTGACTAAAGGCAAAGTGCTTTGAAGGTCCTCCAGGCTCTGAGAATGTCTGAAATATCTTAAGCAGACCTAGATGAGATTCTAGAGTCTCAGCTTGGTGCCTGTACTGCCCATCACCCTCTTGTCCTCTTTGCATCAGTACCTCTGAGAGAGGCAGCCTGCTTTTTCATCTTGTAGGAAACACAGTCTCAGAAAACAGCTGCACTGAACTATTGGACCATAATGGTACATATCACTCTTGGTCTTTGGCAGGAGATGTCCTTGGCTCCCAAAATAACCTTAACCACAGGGTTAAGATTTTCCCATAATTGAAGAGTACGGAAGGAAGGAATCAAATACATGAGGCCTGACAGACATTTAATCACACTGTACTCAACAATTTGGGCTTCCTTTATAGTCCATTGGTGATGGCAGCCAAGACTTAACCTCTTGGGATCCAGACTCCTACCATAGGGAGCAAAGGGGTTCTCAGAGAGCTGGCACTTTGAGAGAGGTCTCAGCTGGTGATGGAGAGTAGTCACATGGCAGAATGGCTGAACAAAATTGTTTAATTTGATTCATAAGCCATATCGTAAATAGTGCTCTTATACTTGGTTCATTCCAGCAAATCAACTCTCAGTGTTTGGAGGAAGATTTTCATGTTGATGAATGCCTTTAAGGTCTCCTTATTTTCCTGGTCCTAGATGCTTTTTTGGGCACATCCTTCTCTCTCTTTTGGGATACTTGGTAACTTATATTCTTCCCTACTTCAAAATCCCTTTCCCATTTTTACCTTAGGAACATATGCCTAAAGAGCATCATATAACATGACTCCATGTATATATTTATATATATTTTTTTATTTTAAGATTTATTTATTTTTGGAGGGTGGGGCAGAGGGAGAGAGAGAGAGAAACCTAAGCAGACTCCACACTGAGTCCTGTGCAGGACTTGATCTCATGACCCTGAGATCATGACCTGAGCTAAAACCAAGAGTCATCCAGGAACTTCTTTATTTATATTTTAATAAGAAGTAAAGCTTTGAACAAAACACACGCATTAGCCTTTGGTGAAATAATTGTCATCAGATAGCTAGCCAGGACATTTTGGATAAGGGGACCCCTCAAGTGCATATTAACTTACTTCTTAGCCTTTTTTTTTTTTTTTTTTTTTTTGGTGGCGGTTGCGGGGAGTCTATTATTGTCCTACAGGTATCCTATGGACACAAATCACTTTCAGACTTCTGTGATTTTTCTGGAGCTGTTCCTTTGCTCTCACAAATGATAACTCCTACATTTTATTTTTCAAAAGCTAGTTCCTTATCCAGTCTTAGCTCAAATGCTATCATGAGTGGTTTTCACATTTCTTCACTTGGATTTCTTCATTTCTCTTTTAATTTCCACAATTTTGTGTTCCTCTCTTGCGGTTTGCATCACTTTCTACCTACTATTTAAATTGTTTGCATTGTCATTTTGTGGCACAATACTTCATGTCTAACACAATAGCGTATAAAAGTGATTTCACTTCTTACATAAAATTATCATCGATAATGTGCCAGTCATTGTGCTGTGTGATTTTGATCCCATTACCAAACAAATCTTTGTTGATTTGGGTTGAATTTCTTTGTCCCATTCCTTGTCATTAGGAACCCTCATGGTCTCTACGTGTTTGCATTTGTTTATATTCAATCTCAGTACTCATGCATTGTGTTGGTGGTTAAATACATATATAAGTTTGTCAAAACTCATCAAATTTTACACGCAGAATGGGTACAGAATATTATAAATAAGTTATATCTTAATAAAGTGGCTTTTAAAAATAGGGGTACGCTGGGGCCCATGGGTGGCTCAGTTGGTTAAGTGACTACCTTTGGCTCAGGTCATAATCCTGGAGTTCCCAGATCTCAAGTCCCACATCTGGTTCCCTGCTCAGCAAGGGGTCTGCTTCTCCCTCTGCTCCTCCCCCATCTCATGCTCACTCTAATTACCTCTCTCTCAGATAAATAAATAAATCTTTTAAAAAATGGAGGTAAGCCTTTCCACTGTTGAGGCTGACTTGTAAAGGATAATAAGATCATTTCCTCCTGACAGTTGGCTGTCCAGTCACCCAGGCAGAGAACAAGCATGTCCTGACCTGGCCATGGGGTATAGAATTTTACAGAATAGAGCTCTGCCTGAGAAAACTTACTACCAGCCTAGAAGCAAAAAACAAACAAACAAACAAACAAAAGCAAAACAAAACAAAACCCCCCAAAACCCTCAGGTTCAAACATCTGAAATATGCAATTGTTAACTAAATCATGTGTTGTTTTTTTTTTTTAATAATAGGACTACTTTAGTTTATAGTGTGCATTCTGTATTATATATAACAGTTATAGTTACAACCACTTTATTTTATTGTAGTAAGGCAATTAAATATAAATCATATGTTTTCCTAAGGATAATTAAAATTATCAAAATAATTTATTATTATAACATATGGGTCCCCCACATTCTAACCACCATATTATCATTTGAAACTCAGATTATATTTCACTATAGAAACAAAGCCCCAGTCCTAAAGAACCTGAGTCTTATTGGAGGCCTGCTCAGAGGCACTCACTCTTCTTTCCATTCTCCCTATGGTTGCCCTCCCACAGGCTACCTAGGAATAGTCTGGGACCAGTGAACCTGGGAATGTTTTATGGCCCTGTGAGACTCCCGTATGGCAGTGCCTGCTGGCTTGTCTCCCCTGGACTTGCTGGATGTTGTGGGCATTCAGATTTTCAGTGTCCAACTTTCTGTCCCAAATCCCTCCTTCCTTATATAAGGTGAGCCCCAACCACCTGCCTCCTCTCACTTATTTTTCCATCTTCCATTTTCCAGTTCTCTTATCCAGATTATTCCCAAACTGCCAATAGCCCCATTGATCCCCAATTTAAAATAATGCATCTTTCTAATTCCATTGACTACACATATTTTCTTGGTAAAAAATGGTTCTAGCACTGTTGTTTCTCAGTCATGTAGATGTGGGCGAATTACCTAACCTCATTGGTGATGATTCAGTTAGCTCTCTCTCAAGCTTTATTGTGAGGACTAAATGGGTTGATCTTTGTAAAGCAGTTAGAACAGTGTGTGGCCCCTAGAAAGTGTTGTCCAAGTTCTATTATTATAATTATTGTTGGACTCAGTATTAAAAACCACAAACATACAGCTCACCCATGGGGTGATTAATAAAAAATTGGCATTCATTGGATAATCTCTTGATGCCTGTCTGAGGTTGACCACCCGAAGATTTTGGGAGTCCCGAGGAAGCAAAAAGGAGGAGGTGACTTTGGAGGATGGGGCATTAGAGAAAGTGTGCAGACGGGGGAGATGCCACAGGAGAGGAGAGGGTATACACATTTTATGATTTTGTTTTAAAGACTTAACTTCAGTTATTTCTTATGTGTCAGTGAGACTGGGTTTTTCTTGTCACCTTCAGCCTTTGGGCTGAAGGGTGGCTGATGCCAGATGCCTCCTTTGCTTTTATTAAAAGTTCCCCACACCAAATTATGTCCTTGACCCTGAAGAGCAGGTGCCCAAACTGAGCCTGATCAACAACTACGTCGATAGTATAGATACATGACAAGAAGGAAAAACAGTTAGTGTTAGGTGATGTGAGCAGATTCATACATGATACATACAGCACAAAGCAGCCCTGTGAAAAGCCATAGCATAAGATACTGTGGAGAAGGGGAGGTCAGTGCCGGGGTGACCTGCTGGGCTCCGAGACACAGTCAGTTGGCCCAGCAGTGTTCATCCTATCCTTACAGGAGAATGCATGCCTGGGAGGGATTGGATTACCTTCCTTGTGGGGATGTGAACCAATGATCTAGGGGTGTGACTCGAGGTGCTTCTCAGTTACTAGCAGGGGAAAAAAATAAAGACAAGTTCCTGTTGGCAAAGATACTTGGATACAATCCAGTGATCTACTACTTACTATGGATCTATTACACTGAGGCTTTAAAGAGAGAAGGAAAGCATGACTTCTGCCCTCCACGTGCTAGCATTCTGTTGGGAAGTCCAATGCCTAAGTAAGCATAACATGGCAGCAACCTGGTGCGCTCTGTGGCTTCCCAGGGAGGGAAACAGTAGCTTAAGAGACTTGATGTACTGGCTTATGTAAATGGGAAAAACAAGGGAGGTTGTTCTTAGGGACTCCTGAGAGGCATACATCTGAATATTGTTCTTGGTCTAGTCTGATCTCATGGGCTACCTTCATGCAGTAGGAGTGGCCATTCCAGTTCTGGGTCTGTTTCATGCCGCCGTAGTGACATCAGTGGAAAGAGAAGGAATCTTTCTCTTGGAGTTGATACCTAAAATTCCAGACAATGACTCATATCAGACTGGTTTGGTCCATGTGTTCATTTCTGGCCAGTAATTGTAGTCAGAGGGTTGAGTTGCTCTGATAGGGCAGCCTGGGGCCTGTGAGCACTCTGCTGAACTAGAAGGTTGGGTCTTGCCCCACAAGAGCCCCATGGAGTGGGAGAAGGACAACTCTTTAAAATAAGAGAGCTGGGCTCTTTCCAGAGGAGAGGCTCTTACTGAGAGGTAGCAAAAGCAGGAAGGCTCCCTGTGAGAAGTGGAGCCTGAGAGGAAAGTATTTTTCGGAGAGGAAACTGCATTCCTCTTTTTTTGCAGGGAGAGCAAAGGAAAAGCAGGGAAGCAGACCCTGCTCCTCTCCCCCAGCGCCCTTTCAGCCAGCAAGTGGTGGTTATCTAATAGGGGCCCCTGATGAAGCCACTTAGTGGCACTCGTGCTAAGAGGTGGTGACCTCCAACCCCAGAGCTGGGGCGCTCTGGCAAAGGCAGCCTGTCACCACCCAGAGTGTAATTTGTCAGGGACATGGAGGTTAACATTTTTCTTCACAAAAAACATCTTTAATGACCATCAGCAATCAGGACCTCCGATTTCTGTCTCATTTGAAAGCTTTTAATGCTTTCAGAGGGATAGATGGGGTGACCTATGAGGTCTTTTCTATCTCTGATTTTCTATGATTAATGAAGTTCAATTGTGCAGAATAAAATGGTAAGTTTCTCGGTGTCAGTTCAGCTGTATTCCTTTTCTCCTCCCTCTTTTTTTCCCAATTTTTTTTTTTTTAGACAGATGATAATCATGCACATTTTCTCTTAATGCTTCAGGGAAAAAAAGGACTTTTCTTCTGAACCAGGCTTTGAAAATGTCAAGGTGGGTGTATTTATTCGTGGTATAAATTATTGCCGAATGCGACAAGCCACTCCTTATTTTCCCACCCCAGGATAGGTTGGGCACCTGCATTAAAGGCAAGATGAGCACTGTAAATGTGAAAATGTTTTATGTTTGTTAAGAGTTTATTAGACTTTTTTTCTGCATACCTTCATAAAATACATTTGTTTAATGACAGGCCGATTTCTTGTCTTCTGGGCTAGATGTGACAGACTTCATTACTTTTTTTTTTTTTTTTTTGTCTGAAGGGAAACTGAGGCCCAGAGCAGTTCTCGGACTTTGTCAGAGATGCCCAGCTGGGTGCGGGGAAGGTTTCTGCCAGCACTTGTTCATTCTACTCTGCTGCATCTGGGGATTAGGAAGCATCTCTTGAAAATTCTAGAGGAATTTGGCTAGTCTTATTCTCCCCATCAGCCTGAAGATTTTACTAGGTTGAAAGTCCTCTGAATTATGAAGAAGCAGACCTCTGGAGAACTGTCTAGGGAGCCCGAGGTTTTTCACCCTTGCACATTCTTTGCATTTGGAAGAGAAAAGAATGGGATTTCCTTGGGTTTGTATAGTTAGCCTTTTTTCTGGTTAAGAGCACAGACTGAGCTCCTCTGAATTCCAGGATCTGCCGCTCGGCATGGAGGGTGGTAAAGGGCTCAGACAGAATTCCCTCCCAGGGGGGAGCCGAGGCTCACTGGCTTTACAGTTCTGCTTAGAAGCCCTAAGACTGTCCCGCATGGGGATTGCCTCTTAATTTGTGAAAAAGATCTATCCAAACAATCAATCAAACTCCCCAAATGACTAAATTTAGACTACTTTCTTATTTCTAAGATCCTGGAAGTACCCAAGGTAAAGTTCCGAAAAAAATAATTTCCAGCATCCTCATCAGTAGATACACTCTGGCCTGAACTGTTGCAAATTCCAAGCACATGGAGTACATGATGTGACTTTTAACTATAACTTCCTTAAACACACTATCTGAGCTAAACATGCCTTACAAGGGGCCACTGTGGGGTTGGTCCTGCAGCAGGCCTATGGCCTGGGGATTGTTCCTCTCTCCCAGAATGAGGCTGAAAAGGCCTCTTTTGGGTCATAAATGGAAGAGGAGTCAGTTTGTCTGTACCAGAGCTCATTCCTTTGTTTGCTGGCTTTGCAGTTAATGTAAGCAATGTATTAGTGAAAACTCCTCTTTACAGCTCTGCCTCTTTGAGGCTCTGAGCCCTGCTGGGTTTAGAAATGAAGTAGGCATTGCTACTTGAAGCCGTGCAGTAGAGTGGGTCTCATTTTCAGTTGGAAACCAACCCAAAGGGGCTGTGGTGGGGTGGTCCTCTGGTTGGGGATGTCCAGTGAACGGATCCCAGTGTCCATGGAGGGCTTCAGGGAACACTTTCTAACTGAGCGATTAGGTACGAGGTAAAACAGGAAGGCCCGGTTCTAGAGAAATAGGTATGCTGGAAGGATTTTTTTAATCCACATTCCAAATCCAAATCCAAATCCACAGTCTGTACTCATCATTTTACACTCCCACCAACAATGCATAAAGCTTCTAATATCTCTACATCCTTGCCAACACTTGTTATTTTCTGCTCTTTTGATAACAGCCATCCTAACCATATTAAGTAGTAGCTCGTTGTGGTTTCAATTTGCATTTCCCTAACCAATAGTGATGTTGGGTGTCTTTACCTGTGCTTATTGGGATGGACAGGAGTTTTGACTATGCATCCCAGCTCTCATGACGGTCTCTCAATGTTGGTTGCATGTTAGAATCTCCCTTGGAATTCTTCAAAAAGCAGTGATGCCCACGACAGACTAATTAAATCAGAATCTTGTGGAGGGAGGCCTAAGAATAAGCAACTGTTTGAAAGTGAAATTGGGGGATGCCTGGGTGGCTCAGTTGGTTAAGCCGCTGCCTTCGGCTCAGGTCATGATCCCAGCGTCCTGGGATCGAGTCCCACATCAGGCTCCTTGTTCTGTGGGGAGCCTGCTTCTCCCTCTGCCTCTGCCTGCCACTCTGTCTGCCTGTGCTCGCGCTCTCTCTCTCTCTCTCTGACAAATAAATAAAATCTTAAAAAAAAAAAAAAAAAAAAAAGAAAGTGAAATTGGGGAGCCCTGGGTCTCAAATCACAGAACCTGAGTGGAGTCCAGACCTATCAGCCCATATTTTCCTAGTTTGGGCAGACCCTTTTTTTTTTTTTTTTTTTTTGTACTGTCTTTATCATAAAATGAGATTGATAGTACCTACGCTGAAGAATAAGTCTGAGGTTTAAATGAGATAATATGATGATCTAACAATAAAGAGCATTACTCTAAGCCAATGCATATTGTGGAAGAGGGAGGGAGTATCTGTGTTGTTCTCTGCACTTTGATAATAACCATGAAAGACATGTTTGCTCTGGAAGAGAGAGCAGATGCGATGAGACTGACCAGGACCAGGAGCTATACTCCCGGCTACACATTCAAATCACCTCGGGGTTTTGGACTCCCTCGTGGAGTTGTTCATCTACTGGCTTTGCACAGAGTTCTAGAACTCCTGGTGTTGGTCCCTAGAATAGGTCGGTCACCACCTCCCAGGCCTGGTGATGGAGTAGTTGTGTTCTCTGTGGTCATAGGAAGTAAATTTCCTTGTAGAACCATGGGAGGTACAGATATTGCTCTAACTTCCAAGGGCTTCAACTTCAAAAAGAGCCTCAAAGTAACAGGAAGAAAAACAGTGCTGAGTACTCTCTGTATCTCCGTGGCTTTCATGTGCATTAGTAATAAAGCTGGTAAGTAATTGATTTAAATACGTGATTTCTCACTTGATACAATGTCCCTTTAATTGCCAGTTGCTGTCCTACAATGCTAGCTCATATGTTTGGGATAATACCATTATTATCGTTCTCTGGTCTTTAAGTATGACAAAGAACCAAATGGCTTGTTTTAAATAAAAACTTAAGCTCAGGTTCTTTTGGTCTATTGCATGCATCCAGGAAGGATTTTGTGACCTAATAAGGCAATTATTGGGTTTCAATTAGGTGACAGGTGATTATGAGGATAATAATTTTTGGAGTTTTATACCTCAGTTTTACAAAGCTTAAAAATCTACAATGCTTTTTTTGGCAAACACTACATTTCATACCTAACCAATGGAGGGTCTCTTTCGAATATATATCTTTTGGACAGCTAATCAGCATTAATTAAGCAGAAGTGTGTTCTGAACTATCTTTTTCTGTAGCCTTATTTGTCTCCTTTCTGTGTTCAGTTCCTTTTTAATTAAAAAGTGTCTGTGCACATGGATTTGGATCAGAAAGATTCTGAGGATAGAAGCTGTGCCCAGGGACAACTCTTGGCAAAACTGGGAAACGGGCCCTGCTGGCCTCCATCAAACTCAACCAAAGTCAATCTCCATGTTCTCCCTCATTCCTTGTTTCCCACTTAATTCAGGCCCATAGAGCCCTAATTAGTGCTTTGCTGTTAATCTAGCTTCAAAAAAAAAAAAAAAATCCCGTCCTAATTTATACCATTTGCTCTTCCCATTGTGTAATATGCCTTGTTGCCTTGTACCAGGGCTGGTTTCAAGCTCCTGACTTCACTGTGGGGCATGTTTGGCTCTTGAATCTGACGCTGTAGTGGGGGCTACCTCATACCACGAGCCCTAATGCTGGTAGTCTCTCCTGCCATCTGTGTCAAAACTCACTGTCCCAACAGGATTATACATCAGTCTTTTACATCTTAGTGCCCCTTAGTTCCCTGTTTTAGAGAATGTGCCTTTCTCTGCTGGAAGAGAAGAGGTTTTTCCCTGTCAATGAGCAGTGGAGAAGCTATTCTAAGGAAAATGAGAAGACAGCCTTCCAGAAGCCCATATCCATGTTGGGAGGAGAAAAGAATACATCGAAAAGGCCATGAAAGCCAGGTCCTTGTCCCGAGTCTTTTGCCCGTGTGACCTAGGCCAAGGCAGGCTTCTGCTTTGGCCCCCGGGGTTTCTCATGAGGGCATGAGCCAGCTGACCTCCAAGGGCTCTGCCGGCTCTTAGCGGCCCTCCACCTGGCATCTGATTCCACCATATGTAATCACAAAGCTGGCAGCAGAGAGGAATGGTAGCAAAAGAGACCGACTGGATTATTTCTTCGTATTTGTCTCATCGGCTGAGTATTTTTGAGATGAAGAAAGTGAAGAAATATGTGAGAGTAAAAGAGGAATTCTACAAACTTTGTAATATTTTTAGCTTATAACAGGCATTTGTTTATGCTCAGAGAGTCTTTAATCAAGCGGTGTGTATTTATCATACAATCATTACCTTATTTAGCTATAACAAATGCCTAGTTAAGTGTGCATACAGGCCGTTTCTGTTGCAATTTAATTACCAACGCAGTTAATTAGGCAATATACTCCATCACCATTTTTATTCAAAGAGTTTCTCAACTTTATTAAAGCACTTTTGAGGAAGAACTGGTGGACCCCAAACCCTTGGTTAGGAGAGGTAGAGAAAGCCAGGAACCACTGGCCCCATTTATTGAGTGCCTACTATGTGCCAGTACTTTATAGACACTGTCTCCAAGTCTCCGCAAGATTCACTGAGGGGCCTTGGACATGGAGAATGTGTGTTAGAGTACACTTGGCCAGAGGGCCAGTAACACTTGCACCTTTTGTCACTGGCAGCAACTGTGCTGAAGAGGCTCAGAGAGAAGAGCCCGGAACTCTGCTCTGACTGGTACCCTCCCCTCAGAGCTGCTACCAGATAGCCCTCTCTGAATTTCTCTGGAATCTGTCCCAATGCTGGATTCACCAAGGTGGCATTTAAGGAAGCATGGAGGGAGCCCAAATGCACCAACATTTCTCATACAGCTGGAGAAAAACAAGTGGAAGTCCACCATTAAAAGGTTTGGCTCTAGCTTAAGGTTCTGAAGGATGCCAAATGCATCTCCTCATAGGAGGCTTTGGATTTTCCAGCTGTTATCAAGCCCTTGGACTACAGAGGAAATGAAGGACCTTAGGAAATAGCAATTGATTCATAGGCTAGGAGAATTAAGATGGTTGGGAGATTGGGTGGAGGTGGGCAAAAGGAGGGGAGCAGAGACAGATTGCAGACTTCAGTCTTGTGCCCAGAGACCATCCTGAGATCACATGACGGACTAGCTCTGAAGAGAAAGGACTTGTAGGGGCTGGAGAATCTGATGCCGGGGTGATTTAGGAGCCTAGAAGAAGGCATGGGGCTTGGACTCTGACCATCATGTATATGAGTCTTTACCTGATAATTAAAATCAGAGGCACTGTTTTCTGATAGTTGGTTTCCTCACTGTGAAATGGGGCTAGGAATACCTTCATCTTATATCACAGGTGAGGGAGTTCAATGAATCAATGTATAATAGGTTGAAAGTTACTCGTTCTCCCCACCCCCCAATCCCAAAGTACGTGCCCAGTACACATAGAAAAGATACCAGTGTCATGCTCACTGATTCGTCATTTGATAAGGCATGTGGTTTGGTGCTGTGTAGTTGGTCACAAGACCATTTAGGAAATACCAGGTGCCTTAAAAATTTTGAAGCATTTAGGAGTGTGTCCTTCATATATATCAGTCATTTATTAAATATATTTGAATTTGTTGATTAGCCTTAGGGTTCATTTTAATCACCTCATAAAATATGATCCATTATGTAATTTTTTAAAAAAAAGTATTTTATTTTCTTATCCATTAAATAGCAATTTATTGCTGAACTACCTATTTCCTTGTTCAGTTTTGTTGGGGGGTAGTAGGTGGACAAAATCTGTATGCCCATGAGGATAGGGGGCACGTGTAACTTGCCAGCTGTTGTGACTTAAGTTTGTAACACAATGTCTGACATGTAGGAGATACTTGATGAATATTTTTTGATAAACACACCTTTTTCCCCCCTGGAGTGACAATTATGTAGAGGTCATGGGGTATGAAGCTACTCGGAGAGAGGATGTACATATTTAAACATTTAACCTGAAGCCAGACTGACAAGGTGAAGTGCACAAAGGTACTAGACAGTGCTAATGTCCACCGTGTACCAGGTGAGCTCCAGGCCCTGGGGACATAGCCATGAACCACCCAGACAAAAATCCCACTCTCATGACACCGACATCCTGGGGGAGAGAGATGGTAACACAAGACGATTATGTGTGATGAGGAACAGAAGGCAAGCTGAAGACAAAACAGAGGCCGACACCCTGAAACCCTATCCCCCCATGGGATATGTGTGACATTCCTCAGGCACTCCTGGCTGCCCTAGAGGGAAAACAAATAGTTAACCTTTAGAGATCACAATCCTGCAAGTCTCCCTCAGTTTACAAATGTCCTAGTGATTTACAAGGAAGAGGCTTTCTTATCAACAGCCTAACTTCCAGAGACCCCGTAACTCAGTTTCTTGAAGCCCTAACATCACCCTCCCCTCCATAAAATTGAGGGAGGCTGAGGCAGAGGGAAATGTAAATAAAATTGAAATTTATTTTAAACCTTCAGCCCATTGATAAGGACGTGTGATAGGAGGAATGTAACATTTCTTCAGGAAGCTCCCAACTATGTTACTGTTATTGACTTACTAGAGGGAAAAACGACTTAACTTGTCAACAGCAAGGCCTCCAGTATCCTGTGAGTCTTCTTTAATACATGAAAGTTCTTTCAGAAACCTTCCTTTTGGGGTGCCTGTGTGGCTCAGTTGGTTAAGCAACTGCCTTCGGCTTAGATCAGGATCGCAGTGTCCTAGGATCGTGCCCTGCGTCGGTCTCCTTGCTCCTTGGGGAACCTGCTTCTCCCTCTCCCTCTGCCAGCTGTTCCCTTGCTTATGCACGCTCTTGCATGCTCTCTCTCTTTCTGTCAAATAAATAAAGAAAAAATCTTAAAACAAAACAACACCTCTCTTTTTCCTTGCCTCCTCCAACTCCAAAACTTCATCACACGAAGAAAAGGATAGGGAGTGTTGAGAATGTGTGGGAGTAATGTTATAATTTTAGATAGGGTTCCTGGGAAGACATCACTGATAAAGGGACTTTCAAATGAATACCTAAAAGAAACAAAGGACTGAGCCATGAGAATATCTAGGAAAAGAGCATTTCTGTTGGAATAGAAAGTATAAAGACCCAGAGATAGGAACACGCTGGGAATATTGAGGAAAGAAGACACTAATACAAAGGAAGTGAGTGAGGGTGATGGGGTTTTGGAAGATAGGTGAGGTTCGGTGGGGTAGAGTCCGGAGCCGACGACCAAGAAAGAATTCTTGAGATGTCCTTGGTGCAAAATGGTGGTTTATTAAAGCACAGGGACAGGACCCACAGGCAGAAAGAGCTGCTGCTCCAGGGCTGTGACTGAAGACAGGATATACAAAGTTCAAAGACAAGCTGCACATGGGAAAATGTGCACAACAGCTTTAATCAACAAAGGAATGGCAACCAGAATACAGAAAGAAACCTCCCTTTTTCCTTACCGCCCCCAACCCCATAGTATATAATCAGCCACCCCCCACAACCCTGGGCTGCAGGTTATAAGGACATTTAATTGTATTTACCTTCCCTTCTGCAAGCTAGACCATTGATAGAAATGCTTTGTTCCCGTAAATTGCTAAGGCTTTTGTTACTGAGGGAGACTCAGGTCTTGTAGGATTGTGATCTCTATACGTTAACTATTTGTTTTTCCTTTCCTTAGCTCTAGGGCAGCCAGGAGTGCCTGAGGAATGTCACATATATCCCTTTGGGCGGGTGGTTGTGGGGTGTCAGCTTCCGCTTTGACCTCAGCTTGCCTTCTGTTCCCTCATCAAGGGCAAGGGTAACAGGAGAGAGGATCACAGAGTAACACAAGCCGCTTAGGTCATTATAAGGACCTTGACCTTTATCTGAGGAAGATGGGGGACACTGAGTTTTGAGCAGATAAGTCACATAACCTGACTTCCAATTTAACAGGACCACTTGAACTTCTGGATTAAGACTAGATTAGAGGATGAAAAGGATAGAATCAGGTGAATGGGTTTAGAGATAGTAACTGAGATGAGAAATGATGGTAATTCTCACCAGGGTTGCAGCAATGGAGATGATAGGAAGTACAGTTGACCCTTGAACAACAGGAAGGTTAGGGGCACTAACTCCCTACATAGTTGAAAATCCATGTATAACTTTTAACTCCAGAAACTTAACTGTCAGTAGTCTACTATTGACCAGAAGGCTTACCAATAACATAAACAGACTATTAACACATATTTTATATGTTACTTATTTTAAATACTCCATTCTTGCAGTAAGGTAAGCTAGAGAAAATAAAGTTTTATTAAGAAAATTTTAAGGAAGAGAAAATACATTTACAGTACTGTACTGTATTTATTTAAAAAAAAATCCATGTGTAAGTGGACCCGTGCTGTTCAAACTATGTTGTTGAAGGGTCAATTGTGTTGATATACTTTGAAGGTAAAATCAACCAGATTCTCTGATTATGCAGAAGTGAGTTAAAGATAATAAAGATGATCCCAAGATTCTGGCTTGAACAATAAAAAGGTTGGTGTTGCCGTTTACTGAGTTAGGGGGAAATTGTGGGAGAAGCGCATTCTGTGGGATTGGGGAAATTTTAGGATTTCAGGTTTATCACATTAACTTTGAAATGTCTTTTAAGTATCAAAGTGAAGATGTCAGGTAGATAGTTGGATCTATAGAATTGGAATTTGGTCAAGAAGTTTGAAGTAGGCATAGAATTAGAAAAGCACCTGCATTCAGACACCATTTAGGCTGTGAGATTAGAGAAAGTCACTAACGGAATGGTAGGAAGTGGATAAAGCAGCCCAACAACTGAACCCTGGGGCGTATGAGAATTTAGGAGAAACCAGGAAAAAAAACAGTAAAAAAATCAGTAAGTGGGGTGGGAGGAAACCCATAAACAAACAGTTGAAAGACAGTGATTCAGGGAGGAGGGAGTGGTCAGCTGAGTTCTGTGCTGCTGAAGGGTCAGGCAGGATGAGGACCAAGAATTAACTGTTGTGCAAAACCAATGAATACTGTTACTCTGAAAAGAAATTAAAAAAAAAAATTAACTGTTGTATTCATTGTAGCCGGTGAAGTGGAAGCCACCAGTAGCGTTGTCGAGGGCATTTTCGCAGGAATAGGGTGAATAAAATCTTGGTTGGTGTGTGTTCAATAATTTGGAGAGAGAAGTTAAGGTTGGAAACTTTTCAAGAGGCATTGGTATTTTTATACCAAATTGTATGGCTGCAGTTGGTTTCCTATGTGGAAAATAAATTGGATCCCAAATTATTTCATGCCAAGAAGAAAGAAAAAAAGTCATATGGATCATAGACATAATGTGGGAAGCAAACTTTAGCACTTGTAGAAGAGAATATAGAAGTATATCATTATGATATAGGGGTAGGTAGGTAATAATTTCTTAAATGAGACAGATAAAAGAGACATCATAAAGCAATAGATATTATTTTTTTCTCACATTCAATATTAAATCTTTTGTATGACTGAGGATAGCATATACAAAGTTGAAAGACAAGCCACACATGGGAAGATGTATACAACAGTTTTAATCAACAAAGGAATGGCAACCAGAATATATAAACAAGTTCTACAAATCAGTAAGAAAAACTAAACAGTTTAACAGGAAAAAAAGCTAAGGAAATGATCTATCAATTTACACAAAAGAAATTCACATTCGAACAGGAGCTCAGATGTGTCAGTGATTAATGACAAGTATCTTAAAACAAATTCTCATCACACATGTCAGTTAAAAGTTTTAATAATTCCAAGTCTTGGCAAAGATCTGGAGGACATGGATTTTTATACCTTGTTAATAGGAAATAAAGAGGTAACAAAAATTTCAAGAACCAATTTAGCAATAAAGATGAAAGTGCTAATGACCTCACAGTTCTCCTTGGTGTATACTCTAGAAAAACTCAGACCAGATGTAGAGGAGGGTGTCTCTAAGGTGTCTTTTCCAGCATAATTTGGGGTAGCAAAAAATGGGAAACAAAACAATCTATATGTCCATCAACAAGAGAGTTGATAAATTGTGTTACAAATTGTATATTCACCTGATACACATGTATTACAATGACTGGACTGGGTGGCGTGCATCCCTAGATGATCTGAAACTTCACTGTCATGTAAAGAATACAGTACCTGCAGATGAAAAGTTTACAGATAACATATGTGCTTTTACAGCTATGCACATGTAGTAAAAGCAAAGTCGTAGAGAAAGAGTCATGTGGGCATCTGGGTACACATTCAGGTGAATGAGGTCAGATGGAGGTATAAAGAGAACTTTAACCTGCTCTGCAATCGCCTTCTCTTCAGGAAAAGAACCACTGGGGGCAAGTATGTCAAAATATTAATATCTATTAAATCTGTATGGTGAGAATACAAATAAAATTTTTCTCAAAAATATATGACAATTTAGATAAAGATGTGACAAGTGGATAAGTTACGGAGCTTTTAAAAAGAAAAAACAGTGAAAGGGAATTTAAATAAGCAGACAACCCAGTGCTTGTTGGTACTTTTCCACAAATGAATGAGCTTGCTGTCCCTGTGGGTTGCCAGGCAGGTTCTAAATGACCCTTTCTCACAGAAGCTACTGGAGGAATTCTTGCTTTGAGTGAGCTTGTTGTACATGACCTGGAAGTTTCCTTACACATTTAAAGTGATATTAGGTCTTTGGTCCAAAAATTTCTTTGGGCACTTCAGGTATGCAGGTGGTCGTGGCAGTGGGCAGGATTCTACAGGGCGCTGGGAGGGCAGCAGCTGGTGTGGACTGCCGTGTGTGGGGGTGTAGAGGGGTCTGTCAGAATGAATGGGACCATCCAGAAGAAGAGGCTCTCCCTGGTCCTCTGCTCCCTTCCTGATCGCAGAGCCTCGGCCCTCTGCGATTCCCTCCCCAGTGTCTTTTGCTGACCCAGATTTCGCACTCTACCCCAAGTCTGCTATAGTCAGGCACTAGGTTGTGTAGACCTTCAGGTTTTTCCTCTATCAGGACTGCATGCCACCAGGTGAGGGGGTTAAAGACAGCTGAGTTGCTGAACTCAATTCAGGACTTGGTTGCAAATGACAGAAAACCACCTCAAACTAGCTTAAGTCAAAAATAATATGTATGTATGGTGGTTCTGCCTCTTTTGTCTCCCATCACCAAACCACAAGGAAAGCAGGTCTGGAATAAAGCCAGTCTTGGGGATGGCTGGACTCAGGGTCAGACTCCATCAGGGCTCTCCATCTCCTTTCTGCTGTTTGGGTGATAGCCAAACCAGCCTTCTCCTAAGGCTAGAATTATGACTGCAGGCAGATCCCAACTCATATCCTGCCAGCCTCACTACTGGAAAGGAAGAGAAGGATATGGATGAACTCAAAGGGTTCCCTGGGGCAGGCAGTGCAGCCCGCGAGTCTTTCCTTTCCTGATCAAGCCTAGAAAAATAGGAAAGAATCCTGATCAAGCCTAGTAAAATAGGAAAGAACTCTGATCAGTCTGGCTTAGGGTACATGGGACACACTAGCTGTGAAACCATGAATTGGTTTACCCAATTTCTCTTTGCTTTAATTTCCTTTTTAAGGGAATAATAATGGGGAGATAATAATAGACTATCCCTCATAAGGTTATTGGGATGATCCACATAGAGCATTTAACACTGCACTAGGCTCAGCGTTAAAGATGTTTTAAAGATAACAACAACCAACCTTAGACTTGTTGTTAGATATGATTAGATATGATTAGATATGATTAGGCTGGTGAAGGGCTGTGATTAGCTGAGCCTGCTTAGAGATGACCCACCTTGTCTTCAGGATGCAGCCTGAAGGGTGCTGAACAGAGACAAGGATGGCCATAGGTGCTCACTCAGGACGTCCCCCCTCCTCCGCTCTGCATGCTCCCTAGGTTCTCTTTCCTCTGATAGCTGTGTGTCTATCACTGGGTTTCGGCAGGCCAGCAGGGGGCCTGATTTATCATTATCCTAAACTCTTTTGATTTCAATGCATAGCTTGGTGGGTTCTAGCTCCCTGCTTACTCCCTTGGGCCAGGGGTGAGGGGAAGGGGGAAAAGAGATGGCTTCAGATGGTCCCTGCATCCCTCAATTATTAAGGCATCTTTGGTCATTAATTATCCTCTCCTAACCCTTAGCACCAGCTTCTAAGGCTTGGCAGTTGAATGTTCTGTGAACAGTACACCTCTGGGAAGATAAAGCAAGGGGCAGGAGAACATCACTTTGGGCAAGTAACTCTGGGTAGATAAGTATTCCCTCACTCAACCACACAAGGACTGCATTCCTGTGTATGTGTGCTGAAGAGGACTATAAAAAGATACAGGAGGATAGCAGAGGCAGGAAGAAGGAAAAGAAGAAGGAGACTGCATTTCCATATCACATTATTTGTGAAGGGTCCGTGATGAAAGTATGCGTATTCCCATTTGCTTGTGGAGAAATTAAAGGTCGTAGAAGGTAAGTAATTTGCTCAAGGTCACACACTTTTTGGAGGACAGAGAGGAGAGGAAGACAAGGTTGAGAACTAGGAAGTATGGCGGTGTCTTTGACTTCAGTTAATTTTCAATTATTTATGCAAGGTTCACTGAACGCTAGCTACGTGCTCAGCTCTGTGCCCGATCACATGAAATAGATGAAGGTTTTCCTTCTTCGGGGAACTGAGAGTCTACTGCGAAGATAGTTCATAAAATAAAAAGAGATGAGATGGGTTTCAAAGTAACAGATAAAAGAGTGCCTGCCATGGGCAGGACCTGAGGAGGTCTGACAGAGGTCTCATGGGCTGGGCAGCCATGAGGTAAAGTCCAAAGGGGAGAGATTAGCCCCTCTGCCCCCAGGGATTCCATCTGGTGACTGGTTTCTGTAGGTCACCCAAAACATACAAGTGGACATTCTCTGTATTGAACAGTTTGGCTTTGTGAAGGAACCCCCCTTCCGTGCTTCCCTTAAATTGTGTCTCTGGATGCAGACCCCTGTCTTACAAAGCTAAGCCCATCTAGGCTCATGAATTCCAGAAAAGAGGGAGGAGAAGGGGTAGACATTCCATTTTTCATTGAGATTCAAACTTCTGCTTTGCAAAAACAGAGGTCAACTTCCATGGACCAAGAACTATTATTTTGCTGAGAAAGCTGTTCCTGAGACTAAAAATGCTGACATTCCATGGGAAAAAAAGCCAAATTCATGCCCGGAAGCAAATTTGCAAAAACTATGTTTTTGTGTTGCCAAGGCAGAATTTTCTCTCATCTCTTCCCTCACTCATTCCCCCCCCCCCCCCATTTTCACCACCACGTTCTTTTCAGGAAAGATACGTAACTAATCCCAGATTCAACTAATAAAAAAGAGGAAGTGATTTTTTGGGGGATATGTCTTTCCTGTCTTCTTAATTTAGCTATGTAATCATGCATGACCATGGTGGTAGCCAGGAGAACACACTCTGTATACTACTAATAAGCCATTAACAGCGAGCAAGCCCTTTTCTTTCCCCAGGCCCTTTGCCTCAGTTTCTCCGTATGTAACACGACTCTCAGTGATTTTCAAACTAGGCTCTGCAGAGCCTTCTCCAGAGCCCCCTGATGGACAAGGACAAGATGCAGAAGGCTAAGTGCAGGGAGCTCCAGCCTCCTTCACCCCTAATCCCGGCTCGAGGCACAGCAGATGTGCTTTTATCTGTTCGATAAATTTATGCTTCCTGGTAAAATTTCATTTGAAGAAATGGTTTTGCCCATCTGTCCCTTCCATTGTAACACCCCATGGCTTCAGGTCTTCAAACGGAATGTCCCTAACACATTTGGATCTGCGGCGGCTCTGAAACAGATGCTGTTCCTTCCTCAACTGAATTCATCACCAAAGGCTAGATGGGGGCTCCAGGACTGGGCTTCAGAAGAGGGAGGGAGCCTCGGTGTTCAGAGCAGTCCTGGAAAGCCTGGTGGAAGAGGTGGAATGTGGCTGCAGGAAGTGATTTGATAACCCACATTGCATTCCTGCTGTGGCCCACTTCTTCATAAGCCTGCCCCGGGCAGCAGCACCCAGGGAGGGATCTCGGGCCATCCACACGCCCCCCCCCCCCCGCCCCGGGAACGTATTTCCCTGCCAGCCTGTGTCTAATGATTGACATGCCACTGGTGAGAGTTGGGCTTATACATTTAGGTTTTAATCCCGTCGAATGTGTTAATAGCCCTGTGGGGATTCCCTAGAGACTGAAGCACACATGTGCTCTTTTGTAGTTACTGGATAACTGAGAACAGGGTTTTTCAGGCATACTTGAGCCAGTAGGATATTATGGGGTTTGGAAAGAAAGGTGAAAAAATGGACATTTCTGCAGGTTGCCGGTCCTTTCTCTGCAGCCACATTTCTGCAGAGAATCATGGAATCTCTTAACAGAAAGGCTCCTTCCCTTTGGGCATGTGCTCCAAACCCTAACCAGCGCCAAGGACTGTCTTAACACGCGGTGACCTGGATTCTGCATGCACTCTTGGTGGAATGGAACTTATCAGCCCATAAGACTCATCCACTTAGGGAGCATTCTAGCTAAGAGGAAAGTTCTTCCTTACAATGACTTAAAACTTTCAGCACTCCAGTAATTTTCATCCTTTATCCTGGCAGTTATGCAGGAATGATCTAGCACTCCTCCCCAAACAGTCTACCAAGGGGTTTAAAGAGAAATATCTATCACGTCCCCCTCTGCTATACTACTCCATCACATGTGGCTTTTCTATTCTAGTTAAACATCTAGTTAAACATTCCAGTTAAATATTTCTTCTATTTTCTCTTATGACCAGGCTTCAAAGTCTCTCACTTCCTTGACCTCACATCCGAATGAACTTATCCTGGGCTGTCAGGATCCCTGCTTCAGTCCTAAGCCCAGAACCAAGAGCAACATTGCTGAGTGCAAGGAATGCAGGAGTGTGCTTCTGGCCGGGGCAGACACACTAGTTATGCTTTGCTAGCCTGGGGCCACATTTGCTTCTCTAGCATCTACATTTAACTGTTGATAGGCTTGTCCTTCATCGAAAGTTCCCAAGCTTTTCTTTATGTAAATGTTTTTTTTAATCTGTTTTCTCTAATTCTGTCCCCAAGGCAGTGGTTTTTAAAACTTAGATGGAAGCCATGATGGTTAATCTTATGTGTCATCTTGACTGGGCCACAAAGTGCCCAAATATTTGGTTAAACATGGTTTCTGGGTGTGTCTGTGACAGCCTTTGACAGAGATGAGCATTTGAGTTGGTGTCGTGGGTAAAGCAGAATGCCCTCTTCCGTGTGGAGAGGTGTCATCCAATCTGTTGAAGGCCTGAATAGAACCAGAAGTCAGAGGAAGGTTGACTTAACTCTGCTTGGTTGCTTGAGCTGGGGCATTCATCTTCTTCTGTCTTTGGCATTCCCGGTTCTCTGGTCTTCAGGTGCAGACTAGAATCTAAACCATTGGCTCTCAGGCCTTCAAAAGACACCACTGGTTTCCCTGGGTCTCCAGCTTCTAGTCAGCTGCTTGTGGGGCATGAGCCAATATCTTCTGATAAATCATCTCTCTCCTGCGATTTCTTTTTCTCTGGAGAACCCTAACATAATACAAATTTCTTTATGTTTCCCCCTGCTGATCTTAGCATTGTTAATTGTTAGTCAGTGTCTTCAGTCTAGGGTTTTGTCGGTCAACCTGTTTACCACCTCTGTGGGCTCATGGCAGGCAGATGCCTGAAGAGCTCACCCTCTGGGACTTTACTGTGGTTGCCACCCCTGGACCTTTAGAGCAGTGTTTGGTGTGGGGCAGGCCCTCAGTAAGCAATTGTTGGAGTCATGGGGAGATGAGTGATTGAATGATCAGGCCAGGAAGAGCCTTTTTGGCCCACCTCCAACAGCCTTGGGTACAGTCAGTGCCTGCAACCGTGAATCCACGTCCATGGGTCCCTGCATAATAGGGTATTTCTCTGTCTTACCTTCAAGAACATCTTGAGCTCTTTTGTGAAATCACTTACAAAAATCAAGCTATGTTTTATCTAAGAAGAAAAGGAGGCTGTTTTTGCATTGCTTTTAGTTAACGCCTATAGGGTCTCTGTGATCACTTTCTTATATAAGACATTCCAGTTGCTTTCTCTACTCTAGGGTAGAGTTTCTGAGCCCAAAGATTTGAACTAATTTAAGAAGGCTACGTATTAAAATTCTAATTAAATGCACACACATAGGCACACAGACACACAGAGAATGTGGAAGGTTAGGGAAATATGACTGGCATTTAATAATGTTCTGCACTGAATGGTGGTTTGTGGATGATTATCATTTACTCCCCTCTACCTTTCTCCTTATTTCCAGTTATTCTATTCTATGTATGAACGACCCATCTTCTAATTAGACAGAAGGATTTTTAAGAGGTTGATATGTGTGTTACCACCATCCTTTTACTTATGCTGGGATTTAATTCCTTCTGAGCTACCTTATTCCACCTTTCAAGTTAAAGTTTATTAACATTGTCAGAGGAAACAGAGCAAAATAGAAAGTTAGGGAGTGAAATTTCTCACTACTATCTCTTAACCTGATATTATCTTCTCGAAGCAATAGAGTTATCTCCCCCTTACTGTCTTTAAAATCACACTTGCTGTTTTTGTGGAAATTTTAATATTTTCAGTCTCGTTCAAGCTATAACTTTCCCAATACCGTTTAGATAGATTCATATGACCCATATATTACATGGGATTTATGGGCAATTTATTTATTTCTATGTATTGGAAACTGGTCAGGGGAAATCGTTATGGAGTGTGTGGTCTGCTCGGCTCCAGGCTCACAGAAGATCTAGGAAATCTGTGGTCTCTAACCTCAGGAACCATCCAGGCTGATTGGGGGGTTGACTTTCATAGAGGGACACGCAGTAGGTCATCTAGGAGGAATAACCAGGTGTGAGGCTTTGTAATGCACACTACGAATTTTCCTGAGAAAGCATGATAAAGGTCAATGGAAAAAAAATTAAACCCTATGGCCATCATGAGCAAAGTTTGGAGATGAGTGAAAATCTTTCTCTGATATCCTGATGAGACACAAGAAATAGCTTAATTATTCTGATTCATTATATGAAGAAACTGAATCACAGAGTAAAAACACTAGTTTGTCAAATATTATACATTGTCATGTGTGGAACTAGAATTCAGGATTCCTAGGGTAGGACTATTGCCACCTGTGTCTCTCTTTCTCTGTCTCTGTCTCTGTCTCTCTCTCTCTCTCACACACACACACACACACACACACACACCCTATACCTCCACTTCCAATTCTCCTGCCTCTCCTTCAAGTCCTGTGCCCTCCTGCCAGATGTTGTCACCTGTCTTTTCTCAGAAGGCCTTGGTAAAGTTACACAGCTGAGCCCGGCAGGCGGCTGCCCCAGGCCAAACAAACAAACAGAAGAGAAATCTTTCAGGCTGGGCACCAGGGAAAAGTGATCTTGATGCCGTCCGTGGCATGAGCTGAGGCAATTGATGACTTGGCATTCTGTCCCCGAGTCATCAATCATACAGAATCAATCTCTGCTCCCTCAGGAGCTGGCCCCCGGCTCACATAATTCTCTCTCCCTGCCACCAACCTGAACAGTCTGATCCCAGTGGTGGGAACTGTTTTGTTCTGCGTTCAGCATTGATTCACTTGGCCTTCAGTAGTATTTTCTACATTCCCCAGAAATGTCACTTATTTATCCTCTCCAAGGTGTCTAAGTTGCCTGGGCCTCCTAACATCAAATGGGGCAGGGGAGCAAAGAAACATGTCTGGCTTTTTGCATCAGAGGCATGGGCCTCGGGGCCCTGGACCTGAATATCTCACGTTCCTGTCTTCTCCCCTGAGCATGGAGTGGAAGGGTCAAGCACAGAGGCCAGGACCTGGGGCTTTCATGTCCAAGGGCCCTTGTTTCCATGACTCTGTCACTTCTAAGCTTTGTGATCTTAGACACGTCACTAAGCACCTCATGCTTCAGCGTCCTCATTTGGTAAATGATACTGACGATAGTACCTACCACACGGAGTTATAGGACAGGATGAGAGCAGGAGCGTACGTGCTTAGTGCAATGCGAGGCAGGTGCGATCGGTAAGGGTAGGTGATTAATATTGAGGTGATTAGTGATTAGGGCATGTCTGGTTGACAACCATTAGGTTGTCTGGTTGACCATATAAATAATAAGGATGGTGGCCATGAGGGGAAGGCCTTGAGAAAGTGGCCTGTCCAGAAAGAACTACTTTTCTAACTTGTCCCAGAAGCTGATATCTGACTGGCACTCACTTTCTTTAATATCTTGCACTATGAGCCTGCCTAGACTGAAGGTTTGCATCCCTGCAGAATTCATATGTTAAAACCCAATCCCCAGTGGGATGGCATTAGGATGTGGGGTCTGTGGAAGTTAATTACATCACGAGGGTGGAGCCCACATGAGTGGGATTAGTGCCCTTTTAAAAGACGGCAGAGGGCTTCCTAGTCCCTTCCACCATATGACGGCATGGAAGCAGGCCCTCAGCAGACACTAAATCTGCCAGAAACTTGGTCCTGGATTTCCCAGGCTCCAGGATTCTAAGAAATAAACTGTTGTTTATAAGGCACCCAGACAGTGATACTTTATAGAGCAGACTGAATGACCAAGACAGAGCCCTCTTCTTCTAAGCAGTTGGGAGTGGGTCACACAGAAACTGGTTTAGCAGGGTGCAGGGGGACTAGGGGGAGGTGGAGGAACTTATCCAGAAACTCTGAAGGCCACAAGTTTTCTGTAGGCCAGCTCAGAAGAGTGTGCACAGATGAAGGGGAGAGTCCTCCTTGCTTCCATGCAAAGGCCTTTCTCTCCCTCTTTGTAAGTGGAGAAGAGGAAGAAGGAGCCTTGCTGGCAGGTGATGTGGACTTCCTGGGACCACGTGGGGAGGACAGGAAAGACAGTTGGCACAGGGGTCGGTCAGGCTGCAAACCTCTGGGAGGTGGCACTGCCCTGGGAAGGGCTCCGGGATCCTTCGCTCAGGCTAGATCTTGGTGTATGGCCGCATCTCTCTGTCCCTTTTTCCCTGCAACTGGAATCATCTTTTCCAAGAGATTTTGAGGGCTGCTTTATTTGTTAGGAGACAAGGAGGCACTAATAAATTCCTCTGTGTGAGGTATTTAATTACATAATAATGTGTACACTAATCAGGGTAAATGTGTTTGTGAAAACACCTTGATATGGGAACAGTTAATCACCCAAGGCATTGCTTCTTAACACACCTTGGAAGTTAACTTAATTAAATTAATTAGAACAATGAAAAAATTGAACTGTTTATTGGTCCACAATGGCCTGAAGAAATGCTCCCCCTCCAATGCAGGAACACCCCCCACTCTGCAGCCTGTTTTCCCCCAAATGCTCAGCCCTTACAGCTATGGCTACACCCCAGGGGCTTGTAGCCGGCAGAACTCCCCATTGTTTTACCTTGGTGTCATTTCCTGTCGGAGACAGAAGGCAGTCTCCATGCCTGCATGCGTGCAGGTATACACACACATGAGCGTGTCCCCTGCCCCCATACACATGTGCCTCCTGTGTACTTTACCAGAAGCTCAGGGAAATCAAGAAAGCTTTTACCCAGGATTCCTTAAGTGTACGTTTTGCAGTCAACCAGTGAGCCGGCCAGCCTGTACTTCCTAAAGGGAGGAGAGGAAAAATGTTTTCTGAGGGATTATTATAATCACCATCATTGCCATTACCATCATCATTATCTGTTAATAATGATGGTGTTATTAATCTGAATTTGCATAGTGCTTAAAAAAACTCGCTATTTCTTAACCCCACCTCTCTGTATTTGGGTATGATATAAGGTAACAGAAAATGCAGGCTGTCTGCCCCTGGGGAGCCTATAGGCTGTGGCATCGAGCCCTGACAGGAACAAACTTAAAAGCCATTTTGACAACTGCACAAACTTTGAATGGTGTGCACATTTAATTAATCAATGAAGAGTGAGCATGAAAGCTGAGGGCCACTTGGGGTGGGAGTCTTATTTCGGCGGAGGAGTACTCAGAATGAAGAAGGTACTAAGACCCCCTAGAGACTGTCCCCCAAATCCGGGAACAGGAGGCCTCAACCATCTGCTGAGTTGCATACACCATAGTCTGCTTCTTCCTTAAGGAGCCTCCTTAACCTTGATGCTGCCATAGAAGGTCAGCCTGAGCACCCTCCAGCAAAACCAGGTTCCTCACCGGCAGCAACCAAACAGAAAGTTACCCTCTATAGACCAAACTTACCACTATGAAAGTAAGGGACTTGATGATATCCGACCTGGATTTACTTTTTACACATGTCCTCTCTTTCCCTATTTCAAAATATTAGCAAGAAGTAGGTAAAACATCTCTCAGGGTTCAGCATAAATCTTCCTTTCTGAAATTCCTCTTAGCTCCAAGGTAAGAACATACCTGCAGGAAAGGCCTCCTTCCACAACGTGCTGAGGGCAGAGCCTAAGAGTTTGCTTCCTCTGAGATTTTCCTCTGTGCTCATCACAAACCTCTTGATGTGGTTTTTCACAATTTTACTTGTTTAGTCAAGATGGAGGCTTCAGACACAGAGCAAATCTGTAGAAGCTAGTCTCCAGTGAGCCCAAATATCCCAGCACTGTTTGGCGCCCCCTTCAAAGACCAGGCTGATCCTGGATCAGTGTAGAAGTAGAAGAGTGACCATCCTTTTCCTCACTGAACATTTCATGGGTCCATGGGATTACGGCTATATCCGTCAGGGTCCTTGCAGGAAGCAGAGATGGGATGCACCCAAAGAAGGTGGGGGTCTCGGCAGCGTTAGGGGAATCAACAAAAGGTGTTGAAGTTCTCAGGGCTGGCAAGAGCAGTGGGCATGAGCAGCGTTAGCTGCTTGAGGCCTGAAGGAGCAAAGAAGTTGCTGGATCCAGAGAGACCGGGAGCTCTGGTTGCTGAGGGAGAGTTTTGGTCCCTAACACAGCTACTGGGCCGCCCCTCCCGGACCTGCAAGGAGGGAGCTGAATGAGTAACGCCTTGATTGCCCTCTCCTCTTCCCCCTCACCTTCTGTTGGAGCCTCAGAAGTCAGAGTGCGAGGGAGCCTGGGTGATTCAGTCCCTGGAGGTCAGCCCGGGACCGAACAGTGTCAAGGAGGGTAGCCGGCAGAACTCAGACCAACTGATATGAGTGGAAGAAAAACTTCAGTTAAAGGGAAATATGTTAAAAAATACATCATGAATCTTATTTAGATGCTTCCTTCTACATTGGGATCATAAAGTGTCTGTCCTATATTATTATATAAGCTCTCCATGTATCGAAACAGATATTTATGTTGAAGCTACTGTCAGACCATAAATTCAGTTTTCACAACTGTTCTCCAAATAATTATCTATCTGTGTGTGCTTGGGATGCACAGTGAGGAGGAGATTGTGGACAGAGATTTCCGGTGAACCCAGACCCCAAACTACAAAAGACCGAAAAAAGGGAGAAACTGACCACATGGAAGAGGGTGCTGAGCAGCAAGGCTCCGTGGTGATAAGCATTTGACTCTGTTCAGGTTTCTAGGTTTCCAAGTTCAAGTGCATTTAAGTGCACTTAAATCAGATCTGCCAAGGGCAGTCAGATCTCCCCCTCCCTACCAGGTTGGCCAAATGTACCCCCTATCATTCATTAATAAGTTACTGAATCCAAGTAACCTGTACTAAATTTCTGGTCTCGGGAAGGTGCATATTAGGGACATAATGTAGCTTAGAGTCTAGTAAGAAATTTAGGTCAGGTAAGTAAATAACCTTAGCATAAGGCAGTACATCATGTGTGCCTGGAAAGGCATGAAAGCAACGTGTTACCAGGGTTCAGAGGAAACAGAAGACACTACTAACTGGGGTAATAAGAAAATCTCTGTGGGCAAAGGGGCACTTGGGGGGGGGGTCCCCAAAGGGAGGTTGTTGAAAGAATTTGCTCAGCACCTCCCTTCATTTGCTGCACTCCAACCTGTTATGCATCTGTTTAGTCTTTCATGATGCTAGCTTGTAAGTACCCCCTCCATATCTTCTTTTTAGTTTCCAGGGCCTGGATGATGTCCAACCTATTCCGGAAAACTTTTCCCTATTGCTCCATGCCCCCGTGATCTCCATGATTTGTGACCCCCAAAGTCTGAGCCTCACTGTCTTCTATCTTGACCTCTTCATGGGTGAGATTTGTTTTTCCCAAACACACCATGAGCAGGCGCCATGCTTTTTTCCTAAGCAGCTTCTATGTTGCCCATCTGCATTCCGGTAGAGAGCCCTTTTGAAATGGGACCCGGGGGACAGATACTTCAGATTGCCAACTTTTGTCTCAGCGATCTGCCCCAGTACCTGGACAGGTGCACATACAGGCAAGCCGGGTCTTTTCACAGCAAAACTCATGGTTCTGGATAAACTCAGCCCAACTGCAGGGACTCCACACCCACTGAGTCGATGATCTAAGTTTCTGAGCCATTTATCCCACTCCAAGTTAACGTTTTTCTCAAAGATGATTATGGAGGGAAGATGCGAACGTAAGCGGAAAAGGTCCTCCGTGCTTCATCAGCTCAATCCCCTTGTAATTACAGCCCCATCAGATGGGAAGGACAAACGTGTTCTTGGGACCTGATTCCTCAGCACTCCTCGTTCATCACCGGTGCTCTCCGCCCCTGGACTCCTGCCCTTGCCCTGAAGCCCCTCCTCCCCTTCTGTGAGTTTTGTTCTTGCTCCCTTCCTGCTTGTCCTTGGGACCTGAAGCCCCTAGCCCCTCTTGTGGGCAAGGTAGGAACCTTAGGGCTGCTCTGGATGTTCTCTCTGTGTTATTGCTGTCCCTTCGTTTGTGAATTCTTGATAGCTCTTCCCATGCATTAGGTCCCTCAAGAAGCATTAAAAAAAAAAAAAAGGAGAAAAATCTTTCATTTCTTCTGCACAGTTGGATGCCTTTCCCCCTAAAGTTCATACATAAAACCCAGAACAGCATGTGTGCAGGAAGATAAGACATGCCCAGAGGGAGCTGCAGGCCAGCACAGGTGGTGGGGAGCTAACTCCTGTAACCCTAGATGGTTTATCTGATGGTCACACACCTTCACATGCTTTTCACGATTACAGTAATTGTTGGATGACTCGAATGTGTCTTTGTGACTCTGTAGCTCCAACTGAGCCAAAGCCAGTCTAAAAGTCCGAGTGGAAAAGTTTCCATCTCTTTAGGTGAATTTGGTCCATTTCTGTTCATTTCTCCATCTTACAATTCAGTCTGTTCATTCCATTTGATCACATTCAGTCCAAATGTATACTGAGGTCTAACTTTAAGATGTCATGTTGTGGGGTGCCTGGGGAGTTTAGTCAGTGGAGGGTCTGGGTCTTGGTTTTGCCTCAGGCCCTTATCTCAGGGTCCTGAGTTGGAGACCCGTGTCAGGCTCCACACTCAGCAGGAAGTCAGCTTGAGATTCTCTCTCCCCCTCTCCCTCTGCCTCTACAACGCCCCACTCCCCCATGTGTGCTCTCTCGCTCTCTTTAAAATAAATAAATAAATCTTCAAAAAAGGAATATTTCGTGTTGTAAGGAAGTGATACTTCCTTGTGGTTTTGGTTTGCATTGCCCTGATGATGAGTGATGTTGAGTATCTTTTTCAAGTGTCTGTTGGCCATCTGTATCCATCTTCTTTAGAAAAGTGTCTGTTCTGGTCCTCTGCCCATTCTTTAATCAGATTTTTTTTTTGTTTTTGTGGTGTTGAATTGTATAAGTTCTTTATGTATTTTGGATATTGCCCCCTTATTGGATATATCATTTGCAAATGTCTTCTCCCATTCAGTAGGTTGCCTTTTTGTTTTTTCGATGGTTTTCTTTGCTGTGCAGAAGCTTTTTATTTTGATAGTCTCAATAGTTGATTTTTGCTTTTCCTTGCCTTGGGAGACGTATCTAGAAAAAATGTTGCTATGGCTGATGTCAAAGAAATGACTGCCTATGTTCTACTCATATGTGAAATCTAAAAAACAAATGAATAAACAAACAAACAAAAAGCAGAATCAGACCTACAAATTCAGAGAACAAACTGATGATTGCCAGAGGGAAGAGGGGTGGGGGAAGGGCAAAATGGAACCGGGAAAGGGGAGTGGGAGATCCAGGCCTCCAGTTATGGAATGAATATATCATGGGATTAAAAGTTACACCATAAAGAATATAGTCAATGATATGTAATCGCATCATATGGTGACAGATGGCAGCTACACTTGTGACCATAGCATAATGTAGGGAAGTTGAATCACTGCGTTGTACACCTGAAGCTATTTTGCATCAGCTATAATCAAATTAAAAAATTTCTTAAGAAATATTTCACATTTTAGGGTGCCTGGGTGGCTCAGTGGGTAAAACCTCTGCCCTTGGCTCAGGTCATGGTTTCAGGGTCCTGGGATCAAGCCTTGCATCAGGCTCTCTGCTCAGCAGGGAGTCTGCTTCCCCCTCTCTCTCTGCCTATTTGTGATCTCTCTCTCTGTCAAATAAATAAATCTTTAAAAAAAAAGGAATATTTCAGATATTTTTCACACACACAAGTTCCGTGTCCCAAGAAGTATGGCATAAATGAGTCTGCTTCTTCCCTTTTATCCTGGTCCGAGTATGAATCCTGAGTTCCTTCCTTTCCTCCTAAGCTGGAGAAGTGGCCGAGCAAACACAGGGGATCTGGTTCCCTTTCTCCTGACCTTTCTCCTTTAAGCCTGCACCCCAACCTGGCCCAGCATTCATCCATCCACCTCCAGTATCCATTAAGGATTATCCATGGCTTCATGGATATCAGCTCACTTTTATTATCGGCAGCCCTGCTAAGTGCTAGAGGGATAATGATGAATGTGAAAAGTTTTCCTTCGTGGAATTAGGACAAATCCATGAATTTCTCTTCTTTTTTTTTTTTTTAAAGATTTTATTTATTTATTTGACAGACAGAGATCACAAGTAGGCAGAGAGAGGGGGAAGCAGGCTCCCCGCCGAGCGGAGAGCCCAATGCGGGGCTTGATCCCAGAACCCTGGGATCATGACCCAAGCCGAAGGCAGAGGCTTTAACCCACTGAGCCACCCAGGCGCCCCTCTCTTCTTTTAATCAACTCTTACTCTCTGCTTCTCAAAGGGACTTGCCAGTCAGTCCTAACTTCTTGTTCCTCCAGTTCCCCTGGATTATAACTTCCTTATTCCTATCTGAAGTCCTAGGTCATGCTCAGGGCTGTGGAATTTGCCTTTAAGAGGAGAAGCAGGTGATAGCTTTCCCTCCCTTCACTGAGGATGCAGCATTTTCTGTCTTTAAATTTTAGTTGACAGACAGCCGTTTAGAGTATCTTTCCCCTTTCATATACTATCTTCCCCTTTTTGGGCCTTGGATTCTTCCCAGATTTCATGGAAATCCAGCGAGATAGTGAGCTACTCTTTACTGAGTGTCTTAACACCGGATGCCATGAAATTTGTGGATAGATAGCACCCAGACTTTGCCTCCAAGAAGCTTGGGATTTAGGTGGGGGAAATAACACATATGCTCCAAATTATTTTAAAGTGATTAGCAACATGAAGAATATAGCTGAAATTCTTTGTTAGCTTAGGATAAACAGTGAGGCTTTTCAGGACTTTAGAGAGGTAACATTTGCTCAGATCATGAAAAATACTTAATATAAAGGAGAGAACCCCTCATCCTTCTACCCATCTTCCCACGTCAGGCCTGCCAGCTTCTGCCAGTCTCTTCTTCGCTCCCCTTTAGCTCCAACAAGGAAGATGAATAGCTCACTTTCATTAACTGAGCCTGGCACCATGACTGGGTTGCATTTACCTGTGAGCAGGGCCCCTGAGTTAAAAGGCACAGACTTGCATGCAGCTGTGTTTTCCTTAAGACAAAGATGGAAGGGCTTGCTGGGCAGGCCTGGCCCTGGTAACCATCCTGCCTGCCTTTCTTACCTCGTTCAGGGAACGCAGCCATGAGGACAGGCTGTGTCTCAGTTTGCCCTGAAGACCCATCCCTCAGTTTCCTCCCCTTTCTCAAGTTTCTTCTACTGTGTTCTACTGTGTTTCTTCTACTGTGTTTCCATCATCAGAGGTGATGAGACCCCATTTGCTTCACTGTAGCTTTATGGACACTTGGCATTGGGGTATTTGTGTTATATACTGTCCTGTTTTTCAGACGTCTGTGAATATCCTACTCCACTATTAACCCGGCTATGTGGTCAGATTAATGTTTTCTTTGTTTTGTTTGTTTGCACCAGTACAGTATGGTAGAGTTAGCGTAGCAAATGGGTCATTTTTTAATAAATGAAGGGAACATGCAAGCATGCCCGACCTATGGCTCTTGTTTCCCTTATGCCCTGGATGCCCTCCCTACCTACACACTCTTCTTGACCTCGGCAGATGGAAACAGAATTGTAACGGTTCACCATGTTTCCAGTCATCCAGGTCTGTGTCCTCAGGGCCACGGCTACCCTACCCTTCCTCTCTCCCTTCCTACAGGATTGGTCTTTAGGATCTGTCTAATCTCTCTTCCCATTTTCCTTTCAGCCAGCCTGGGGAAAACCCTCATCATGGCACAGCTGCATGTTGGCAAAAGGCCCCAGTCGAGAACTCTGCCTCCAGGCCCCTGTTCCAAGCAGACGCGGCCCGCTCATGGCCTCCAGGTTAGCCCCCTGAAACAGCATGTTCCCCCAAGTCCTCCCGGGCTTCTCAGTCTCTGGAACATTCCCAGGTTCTAGTTTCTCCAGAGTATGAATCTACTCTTCTTACCCAAGCTCATGTCTCAGCATTCCCCAGTATAAATGGCTGGTTCTTACTGACCTGGTCATGGCATTCTGCCAAATTCAAAGTACCAGTTTCTCTGAAAAGTCTTCAGAAGGTTTCATACAAAACATGCATCTTTAGCAAAGACTTGATACCCTTTTTTAAAAAAATAGTAATTATGAAATTGTTGCCACTAACCAAAGGACATAAAACTCTTCAGCAGAAAGTGATTAAAGCATAACTGGAATGGGCTGTGTGTTGGGGTGAGAAATCAGTCCATGAAAAGAAGGAGTTCTGTGTGATGTTTGATTGTAAAGCAATGTTCCTTCCACGGGCTGACGAGGGAGGAGGAACCCAGTCAGCAATGCATTTGCCAACAACCTGGCCCCTTTTCCTTGTTCCCGACCTGTATAGCAGCAGTGTGACAGGATATATCATTACACAAACAAAACAAAATGCAGCATGATACAGATTGTTTGTCCAGTCCTAGAAACCTGGAGATGACGGCCAACCACGAGTGGGAGTTAGGAACATGAAGAATTGGATGAGGCTTTTGGGCTTCCTGGGCCTCTTTGCTGATTGAATCTCTTCTCTAATTTAGGATCACTTGTTAGCAGTAGATCCAGGTTGCCTCCCTGTGATTAATAGCCACACTTTATTACTATCTGTCTTTGTGCGGCTTGATTTGTGGGTTTATTCTTATCCCCTCAGATATATTTCACCCATGGAAAGTTGAAAGACAAGGATCTATTTAACATGAAATTTAGACAAAGACTAAGGAGACCAGAAAATCTGTAGTGAATATTAGCTGTCATCACGTGGAAGAGATGAGAGACTGTGTCAGATACATATTTAAAAAGCTTTTTTCTTCAAAAGACAAACAAACAAAACCCCCAAAATAAAAAACAAACAAAACAAACCCCCCCCCCCAAAAACCCAAAACCCAGAACCCTTGGGTAAAGTTCTAAGCGACTTTGGATGAATTTGTGCAGATCCTACCTACCTGAAAACATCTTGGGCTTTTACTAAAACAGTACATTCTCTGCCATGAATTGTGGAAACTGAGCGTCAATGCTGGCCTAGGAGAGCCCGAGCATTCTGGTGGGGAGGTTGGAATTCTGGAGTCTCAAGTTGTTTAAGCTTTCAGTTTTCCAAGTCTCCTGAGTTTCCCATTCTAAGCATCTTAAATGTGTCTTCCTTGTCCTGTAGTTAGGCCTGATGCTGAACTGGGCATAGAGTAATTGTTAAAAATTATTAGTGACTGGTAATAGGTATTGAGTAAGATTTCAGTTGAGTGAATGGACAGTACTCTGTATAAATCAACAAAAATTTCAAAATAAGTAATCCTCCAGTAAAATTATGTGATTCATTCCAGAACCCAGAATTAATGATTTTGGGGTTATTCATTTTCCAGAATATGCTTCTTCTCTGTGTGCTGTTTATCAAGAGAGTTGGTACCTGCTGAGATGCTACTATGTGATTTTGTATGCGTCAATATTTGTGATGGAGTTGTAAGATCGACTGAGCCCTTGTCACAATGCCCTGCTGCTGTCTGTCACATGTGGTGGGGTTTGCTTTTCATCAGGGGATGGGGTACTAGGCCTACTGACCCACAATTACATGTGCTTTAGAAGGAAATAAACAATCACATTTGGAGAAATCAGGGGATAGATGGTGATGTCCCCAACATGGGACCCTTGAGTGCCCGCCTTTGTAGGGCTTTCCACTGACACTTGGGTGGGGTGCACCCAAAGCTGAGTTCCTTGGCCTTGAAGCTGGCCTTGAGGCTGTCAGCTTTACTCCTGTGCTTCAAAGGCTCAGGGATCCATTTCATTCACTAGGGAAGGGGTGACCACGACAACATTTATGATATGTGGTCTATCAGGATGAGAGGGAGCAAGAGGCAAAGGCGGCTCAGGGCTACCTTGTGACAGGACCCCATGCCTAGCTCACTCTATGTGGGCAAGATAATGAGTGTCCACCTCAGTCTGGAGTCTAAAGCCATGATCCTATTTATAACAATACTCCAGAATGTGCTGAAGACTAAGGAAATTGCTCTTTTGTTGGTCCCTGATGCCCTCGGGTTGTCCCTTGGCAAAATGTATAATGCTCACCTTCTCCCTACCTCTGCTTTTGGCACCTGCACCCCAGATGAAATGCTAGAACCTCATGGGAATGTCTCTGATTGCCCTGTGGCACATAACTTCCTCTGCTGCCCCCGAAGCATTTGAGCATTTTGCTTGCATCATTTTTTCATCCCTGTCTACAGGGGTCTGTCTTCTGAGAGTTTTCTGGCTGATGACTAATAAGCATTACCTCTTCCCTGGGCCACTGGTTAACTACAGAGAGGGTGTTACATCTCCCCTGGCATTTGCTTTCAAATAAGTGTTCTCTTGGGAAACCTAGGAATCTGGAAGATATACTGGAGTAAGGTTCATATGATAGGATATCCAGGAGAGGATTTCTTTCTTTCTTTTTTTTTTTTTTTAATGAGAATTTGAACTTTAATATATAGCTTTAAAATGATTGCTGCCCCTTGCTCCCAAACTAGAAAGCCTAGTTGGCTACTTGGCCCTGACTCTTTCCATATCCCTCTGATTTATAAACCCGCTGGGCAGCACCCTGTTTCCCTAGTGACTCTGCCACACAGCTTGGACTCAGCGTTAACTCCTCCTTTCTCCACAAACCAGCCATCTGAAAAGTATTTTCTGTTTCACTCCTTCAGTAACTGGCCCTTCCTTCCCATCCTGTGTGGAATCCCTCCCTCCAATGTGTGCCCTCCCTCCAATGAGCCATAAAGTTGATGCTGCCCTTGTCTTCTGCAAGGCTGATGTGCTTGTGCCCTTTGCTGCTTAGCAATTTGCCCCATCCCTCCCCCACTCAGTGCTGCAGAGTGAACTGCTTGCTCTGTGAATCATGCCCATATGGGGGCTTCTCAGGTCTGACTCCATGTTTCCAAGTTCATTTCCCATTTCTCTGCTGCACATACACAAATGCATTTACATTCCTACAAACACACACTTGCATATACACAAACATACATGTATGCACACATATATAAACACAAGTATATTCCCATACAGTTGTACACACATGTACCTAGACACACATAGACTACAGACACAAACTCACTCTCACACAGCTCTTCTTTGAACCATACACTTTGTACTTGCCAGTTTTCTCCTGAAATGCCTTTTATCCCCATCTCTGGTAGAACAGCTATGGAGGTCCAGTTTACATGTTACATATTTCATAAAGCCCCTACTAATTCTCTTCCAATAAGATGCTACCCCATTTTCTAAACTCTGAGGGAGGGTTGGAGAGGGGTGGGTTACTGTTTATTGAGTATTTGCTTGAAAACAGTGTATTTAGCATACATTGAAAAATTATTTTTTGCAACAGTCCAAGCCAAATACTACTGTCCTCATTTCGAAGAGGAGCAAAGAAACTCTAAGCAATTGGGTCGATTTCTTTCTCTTCCTGTCTCTTAGACATCACTCAGCTTGTAAATGGCAGGGGTAGTGTTAGAATCTTGTGCATTTATTTATTTATTTATTTATTTTCAACTCAGATCTCCACTTTTTCTCCTTTTTCATGGGGCCTTGCTAAAGCCCTTTGAAAGATTTGGAATGCAGTATTTCTGTCTCTCTAATTAAATATGTCACCTTTCCCTGTATCTTATCTCCTTTAGCTCTCCCAGTGTGTAAGGTCAGTGACTTGCCCACAGCATAGACTTAGGAATCCATGCTCTTGAGAGGTAACTGAAGTTCACGCAGCACTTCATTGTGATTCTACGTTTAGCTCTATGCTAAGCTGAAATAGGGGTCTTTCCAGCCTATTCCTAGGATCATTCTGGAGGGCACCTAAAATTTTCTGAGATGGTAAACATGGAATCATTTTATAAACTGCAAAGCATGATACACACATTGTCCAACAGACATTTATTAGGCATCTAATATTGCTAGAGACACAAAAGGAGACATGATCTCTGATGTCAAAGAGGTCACATTCCAGGAAGAGTCAGAGATGTAAATAATCTCAGTTTCCTGGGAAGCCTGTGACCACTAAAGTATGACTTTGCAACAGAGGCTGGCGGATGGGTGGAGGATGGTCAGAGAAGGCATATCTGGTGCTGGAGGATGGACAACACTGACAGAACCTTGGAAGATAAGATGGGAAACAATTCTGGGCAGTGGGGTCAACAGAGGCGAGGGCAGGGATAATTCTTATTTATTGAAGGCATAAATAAATTAATGCCTGGAAGGACTCTGCTCCATGCAAGGTGATGACTAAAGTGACCCGCACAGAACCCCTCTGATGATTTTCAAAGTCCAGCTAGGAACCCTCTTCTCCCAAACTTTCCCTTGACTTGGCTCCATCAAACCCTATTCCACCAGAATTTATACAGACCTATTGACACTCACCGTACAACTGCTTTCATTTTCTTTAAACAAGTTAACAATGATAAATACATATGATTTGCTATGATTTTTATTTAAACAATTTTGCAAGGTGGATGTTACCATTTGCATTTTAGAGACTCGAACCTGGGGCCCAGAATGATGAAATAACTATATGAAAGTCAGGCAGCCAAATAGTGTTACAGCCAGACCTACCCACCCAGCATGGAATGTGCTCTCTGCCTTTTGAGCTGATGCGTGGGACCAGGCAGGAGCTTCACGGTCAAGAGGGAAAGTGGAGGGGTGGCTCAATTAGTCATTGTTTTATGATAATGACCTATGTGGTCAGTGGAAAGGTCAGACAGTTTTAAAGAGGACCAGCAAGTGTCACTTCTTTCTTCCCACGGTAATGGTTTCTGAAGTCAAAGAGGGGACTTTATTCCCCTTCAAACTTTTGAGTTCCCCCTACAAGCTTCAACACCCTTCTCCCACCTCTAATTATCACACGGTTTTCAAGACAGTGAAGCTTGACTTTTGGGTTAAGTATCAGGGAAAGGCATAGATTCATGTCTGATTTCTCTTAGACCTTTGTTGGGCCTGGCATAGTGTTATCATATACTAGAGGGCCAATTAAAATTTGGAGAGTAGATGGATGGATGGGTGAGTACATGAATGATGTTTAGGTCTCCGTAGCACAGGTGATTTTCTGTATCCACAACCACCTTCTCCTCACCCCAGAACGCACCCAGCATAACCATGCCTTTCAACTCCCTGATCAAAACTCACCACCTCCAGAAAAGCTTCCCTCATCAGCCTAGACTTTTTCTTACCTGTCCAGTCACATTTCTTACTGTCATTTGCCTGGAGCTTTTCCTTTCTTCTCTACCTCCTTTCTGTTCCCTTTAAACATTCTGCTCCAGTCTTACTGAATTACTGCAGACCTTCCCTGAGCTGTTGGGGTGCTCCTTCTTTGAGCTGAAACCGCCTGCTCTCTTTCTTTCTCTCCTTTTCGCCAGGAGAATCCTTTCCCACCTTTAGGTCTCAATCTAGAAGCCTTCCCCGGTGCTTTTGTCCCAAGTCTGAGTTACATTGTCCTTACCTGAACTGTCAGAAACCACAGACTTTTTTGTCCCTAATTGCCTATTTGCACTTCCATTTCCCCGTTAAAGTGTAGGTACCTGCAGAGCAGGGAACTTATTTTACGGTCCCAGGAACCCTGGCAATGTCTGGCACATACTCAGTACTCAGCATATTCCTCCTGAAGTAATGGATGGATGGGTGGATGGATGGATGGATGGACGGCAACAACTAAACTGTGTTTATGTGTGTGTGGGTGCTGCTCCATTTGGGTAACGCCTTCTCACAGAAATGCTGCTCTCAAGACATGAAAATGACTAAGAAGATATGAAAGATGCTTATGAGGCTTCTATGTAATTTTAATGGGCCTTTTATGTATCCTACTTCATTAATAAACGAAAGAATGGAGTACTCCAGCATCTTTTATCTCCCATCTGTATTCAAATTCAACAGAAATTTCCCCCAATAAAATTTGAAAGTAAATGAATGATTTTCATTTTCTCAGAAAAATCCATTTTTCCCTGAATGGATAGACTGCTGACCCAACACATAAGTGTGATTTCCTGCTTAATAACGGGCACTAGCTGATGTGATACACTGTAAAATGAGCTTTGGTCTTACGAATCTGTGGGCTTTGGGTTCAGTGGGGTTATCCTCTCTGTAGGGGCAGCTGTGAGGTCATGATGTGGTGCTCCTGCTCTGGGGTCAGTGCTCCTACGGCCCAGTCAGTTCTTGTTGGCTTGACATTCTCAGTCAGCCCATGGTGTGCGGGGGCTCAGCTTAACCTCAAGAGTGACTGTCCTCTTTGCTGTCTTTCAGCTCTGGGTAGCTTCGTCTGGCTACATAGAAGACTGGCCTTGAGGGCTTTCCAGTGTAGGTTTTTGTAAGCATTTGAATATCTGTGATAGCTAGTAGGTTTGACAAATGTGCTTTTCGAGGGCACAGAGAAAAGGTTGAAGTAGGTTGAGGGGCGGGCTGGCCACAGATCCCTGTGAGGAAAGGGTAGGTTAGAAGGCCACCCAGGAATGCTGGGTACTCTGGAGAAGACAGAAAGTTCTTTCCCCATGTCAGTTGTGAGAGCTTGTGAGAGGCCCACAGGGAAATGGAACAAAGCCCAGGGTTCTGGAGGTAGCCTGTGGCGAGGAGGGGAACCCTAGCAGAGGCAATGGAACAGACCAGGAACTCTCCAGATGCTGCAGGGTCCTTATTCGACCCTGAGATTGGAGCTGCATTCAGTGAGCTGGGGTTCAGGCAGAGAGATGGGAACTATGCCCAGCAGGGCTGTACGAACCAAACCATCTGTGGGCAAAATTCCACTGTTGTTAACACCGAACAATTAGCAAGTGCTGGCTACAGGCCAGTTATATACAAGATCTAGCAGGAAAAAAGTGAAACTAGTTATAAGTTCTATTTATGGAAGGATAAGAGGACAGAGGGACACCATGCAGGACAGTGCAGTGTTCCGTGGGGAAGTAATAGGGACTTACCACCCTTGACCTGAAGGAGCAGAGGTGGGGAGCGATCACTAGACCCTGGAAAAAGAGAGTTGTGTGGAGGCGGCATTTTGACAGCTTCTATGACCTTTGGTTGAGGGATGCAGACCAGACTGAGGTCACTGTGGAGGGAGGAGGCCAGGACAAAAATCACCCCTCAGGTCTCTGTCCCATGCGTGCCATTGGCTAGACCTGCTCAGAAGCCAGAGGGTGAGGGATCCCATTAATACAGTCAGTGTAGGCCAGTCCCTTGGGGATGCAGATCAAGCAAGATAGAGGGATGCAGTGTGGATTTGGAGGGGAAATGGGAAATAGCCTATATGCGTGTACGCTCTCATTTAATCCCCACAGTAATTCCACTAGGAGGGCAGCATTATGCCCATTTTACAGGGAAAGAAACTTGCATAGAGAGGTTAAACGACTTGTCCAAATATACATAATAAGTGGTAGAACCAGGCTTGAAACACGGGCAGACTTCCTCTGGGGTCTGACCAGTTATCACTACTTTTAGATATCAGCCATTAAGAGTATTCCTTTTGCGGGGCGCCTGGGTGGCTCAGTGGGTTAAGCCGCTGCCTTCGGCTCAGGTCATGATCTCAGGGTCCTGGGATCGAGCCCCGCATTGGGCTCTCTGCTCAGCAGGGAGCCTGCTCCTTCCTCTCTCTGCCTGCCTCTCTGCCTGCTTATGATCTCTGTCTGTCAAATAAATAAATAAATAAAATCTTTAAAAAAAAACCCCAAAAAACAAAAAAAGAGTATTCCTTTTGGGGGGACAAAGTGTTTTCCTTTTTTTTTTTCTTTCTTTTTTTCATTTTTCTTTTTTTTTACATTTCCAAATAATATGCTTTGGAACATGTCAGACTCATCTCCGTTGAGCTTGGGTTTGTCTTTATCTGGGCCTGGGTCTCTAGGGGCTGGGGGTAGCAAGTATGAGTGCAGGACAACCCTCTTGGTTTAGAATCCTGGTGGGAACTGGGGTTCTGCACTGCTTGAGTTGAGGGACATGGGAAGAAGGGATACCCCCAGTGAGAATCAAGTGGAGTGAAGAGAATTGACAATCAAGCCTTAGGTGTCCCTAACTTTGTAGTTCATTGACTGGTAGTAACCAGTTATAGTGGGTTCTGCTGTGCACTGTTATTCCCCCTTCTGGGCAGGTAGAGAGATTACTAAGATGACAGTGAAGGTTCCCAGGCACTGGTATACACACACCTTCTCCCAAGTATACTCCCTTCTTGAAGGCAGACTGCACCTGATTGGCTAATAGAGTACCAAGCCTTGAGCCCCCTGCCTTCATTTGAGGGGCCACCCCAGTGTTAGAGCTGCCTGTAGGATGGTCTGAAGTCACTGCTACATCACACTTCAACTTCTCTCCCCACACAATCCTGCTTTCCTCACTCCCTCACTGTGGTTTTCCCGAGAGTAAGCCCCAGTAAGCTTTTGCATGCAAATCCCCATTGCAGATCCTTTCTGCGTGGAAGCAGATTTAAGGCAATGCACTGGGTAAACGTGGAACGGTGGTGGAGAAGAAGAGGAGTCTGGTCTAATAGGAGGCCAGTTGGGGAAACAGACTCCTACAAGGAGCAGTAAAATCACAGCATTAGGCTCCACATGGTAAAGGGCCAGCATCTGTAGCCCAGACATAGAGGGACTGTGTATTTCAGTATCCTGGCCCAGACTCTGTATCTGTTACCTTGGTGGTTATAATTAATAGGTACCTGTTTGACTCTCAAAAGTGCAAATTATATGGCCGGTGTTTCCAGATTCTATGGGTTTCTGGGAATGCAGAGGCAAGAGGGGCCAGCTTGGGGACGGGTGGGCTGAAGACAGAGACGTCTACATCAAGTGGCTTCTGAGCTGGACTTTGAGGGATGAGCAGGAATTTTGTTACTTGGGATTCGCCAGGCATCCCTGTGGATAGAAAAGGTAGGAAAGCATGGCCAGAGAAGGATAGCTAGGAACACGTATGCATGTGGAAGAAGTGGGGAGCAGCAGCCACGGCAACAGGAGGAGGAGGCGGCTTTCATAGTTGGGATGACATAAGGAGCTTGTTAATGGGTGTCATTTTATGAATATATAAAACAAGGAAATTGGTGCACATTGGTCATAGAGGAGATGAGTGCCCACATACAGAATCAGGCGACATTTCCTCATATGTCTTGGGGAAAATCAAAAGGAGAAAGGGAACAGATGGCTTGCCTCCCACTGTCTGAGGCCAGACCATTTTGCTTATTTGGGCAGCACTATTCTTTTGTCTCTAACCCAGTTTGCTTATTTGTCCTGTGAAGATGCCTTTGTGGATCGATGATGAAAATCGCAATGTTCATGGTAATGACCATCCCTTGCTTCTGCAGCCCTTGAAATGCTTTCAGACTTGTTTCACACTCATTATTTCATTTCATGTGATCAAGATTCTCTTTTGTCTGCATCACTGTCCTATGTAAAAGGCAAGGCAGGTGTTAGTTTTTCTGATTCTACCGAAGAGTTAAAGTCATTGGTTGAAAGAATTTTCCAGGGTGAAGAGTTGTGGAGCTCAAAGGAGAGCGTGGATGTGGTGGCTCCTTTAACAGTGGTCTTCCCCCCACATCATGAGGAGATGATGGTGGGTCTTTGCCCACAGGTGGCCTGAAAAACCCACCACTGCATTGATTGTTTCTTTGGCTTTGCTTCCTGGTTTTTGGGTGCCCATTAGACCCTCCATTGAATGACATTCTCCACCCTGACAGATCTACACAACAGTGTTTACTGAAATTACCCTGGAAGATTTCTGTGGAGGTGCATGGAGGTTGTAGCTCTTCTGAGAAGATAGTATTACTTAATTTCAGCTTCGACAGGAATATTAAAAGAAGAATGGTTTTCACTTAGTGCCTGCTATACACTTTACCTCTGATCTTGACCACAGCCCTGCAAAGGAAGGAGTGTGAAACTTCTATGAAGAAACTGAAGTTAGAGTATTGCAATCCCTTGCTGATGGTATTGGTCAAGGTAGGGATTGTACGTGACTTTGCCTGTGTGCACATTCAGCACCTTTTCTGAAGAGCCACTTTGGCTGTCTGGACTCCAGTGGTTTCAAGGGGGAGTCAAGGAAAAAAACCCCTAGAGCTGAGACCCTTTTTACAGGCTTAGGGTCCTTGTTGAAAATGATACTTTGCGGAGAGAACTTCTCCTTGGAAACATGCATATTTATCCAATATTTTGTATGATATTTCAAGTGAGCAGTGGGATGCCAAAGTTTCTCTGTGGTCTGGTTTAGGAGCTCCTGCCCTAGAGGAGGATAAAATTCAGGAAAACAGGAGTGGAAGAGATTCAGTAGCTCACATGACCACCCAGAGCTTCTCATTTTTAAGCTCATCTCTGCTAGGGCTTAAAGGGTTTGGGTCTTTGTCTTAATAAAACAGGTTATTACCTCAAAGGCTATTAAAGCAGCAAGAAAGAAGGCTGAGCCAGCTGCTGGGCAGAGTGGCAATCCACTATTCTCTCCAGCAAACTCAAGCTCCAGAGAAGTCTCAGTCAGGGGCACTAAAGTTTTGTTATTTTGGAGTATGACATTTTGGGCAATAATGAGACTTGGGCATTTCCTATGACTCATGCACCCTCCCTCCCTCTTCCTCTCTAGATTGACTGTCTGAAAGCAGTCAATGTAGAGTTCAGTTTTCCTGGATCAGGCTTCTGTCCCAAGGCTGTGTCAAGATGATGAAATACATCAAATTGAAAAACAGTGGAAAGGGCTTTTTAGGACATCTTAAAACTGACTTGGATCAATTTTTAAGATGGCCAGGAAAAAAACTATATCTGACTATGAAGAATCTACTCACATCCAATCACAGTTCCAAGATCAGATTTTAAAAGATTGAGATACATATTAAATATGTATTTAGATTAAATATTTAAATATTTCTATGGAGATTCCCCTACCTCCTTTTTCAGCAGATGGCCATGTCTGGTATCATCCCAGCCTTCTTACCTCAGTGTACATCCCACTGCTTCTAGATGAGGATCCTTGGTTCCATTCTGGTGTGTTTTGTTACTCTGCTTCTGAAAATGAAAATGTCATCCCCCAACCATCTAGAGCTCCCCTGCCCATTCTGCCAACCAACTCCCCTCCGTCTGGCATTGTGAGGCTGGAAAGGGCTGGGAAGCTTCCCACCTCACTGAGCCTCACTTGCAATAGGAGATGGTATGTTGTATTATTGTATGTTATAAATTAAATGAGATAATACATGTAAAAGAGATGGCAGTTATACCTACTCTCAGCTTTCCTCCTCAAGGCAGAGCAAGTGCTGCCTCCTTCAGAAGGTCTTCCTGGAAGCTTAACCCAGAATTGTATTCCTCCCACGCTCTTGGTCTGCCTGAGCTGCCATCACAAAATGATGGAGGCTGGGTAGCCTTAATAGCAGAAATGTATTTTTTCACAGTTTTGGAGGCCAGAAGTCCCAGATCAAGGTGCAGCAGTGTTGACTTCCCTCTTCTCCACCTCCTCACCAACACGTGTTGTCTCTTGTGTCGCTGTCTTTCTAATTTTAACAATTTTTAAATCTTTTCTTAAATTTAAATTCAATTAGCCTACATCATTAATTTTTGATGTAGTGTTCAATGATTCATTAGTTGTGTATAATACACAGTGCTTATCAGATCACATGCCCTCCTTAATGTCCATCACCCAGTTACCCCATCCTCCTAGCCCCCCTTCCTTCCATAACCCTCAGTTTGTTTCCCAGAGTCAAGAGTCTATCATGGTTTGTCTCCCTCAGTGATTCCTTCCCATTCAGTTTTCCCTCCCTTCCCTTATGGTCTTCCATGCTGGTCCTTATAGTCCATATATGAGTGAAACCATATGATAATTGTGTTTCTCTGATTGACTTATTTCACTTAGCATAATCCCCTCCAGTTCTATCCAGGTCATTGCAAATGGTAGGTATTTATCCTTTGTGATGGCTGAGTAATATTCCATTGTATATATGTGTTGTTGATTTTAGCCATTCTGATAGGTGTGATGTAATATCTCATTGTGGTTTTCATTTGTATTTCCCTGATGGTCAGTGATGTTGAACATCTTTTCATATGTCCATTGGCCATTTGGATATCTTCTTTGGAAAAATGTCTCTTCATGTCTTCTGTCCATATTTTAATTGGATTATTCATTTTTGGGTGTTAAGTTTTAAAAGTTCTTTATGTATTTTGGATACTAACCCTTTATAGGATATGTCATTTCCAAATATTTTTTCCCATTCTGTAGGTTGCTTTTTAGTTTTGTAAATTATTTCCTTGGCTGTGAAGAAGCTTTTTATTTTGATGCAGTCCCAATAGTTTATTTTTGCTTTTGTTCCCCTTGCCTCAGGGAACACATGTAGAAAGAAGTTGCTACGGCCAGTGTCAAAGAAGTTACTGACTGTGTTCTCCTCTAGAATTTTAATGCTTTCCTATATCACATTTAGGTCTTTAATCCATTTTGGATTTGTTTTTGTGTGTGGTGTAAGGAAGTGGTCCAGTTTCATTCTTTTGCATGTTGCTATCTGGTTTTCCCAATACCATTGGTTGAAGAGACTGTCTTTTTCCCATTAGATATTCTTTCCTACTTTGTGGAAGATTAATTGACCATCTAGTCATGGGCTCATTTCTGGCTTTCCTATTCTGTTCTATTGATCTATGTGTCCATTTTTGTGCCAGTACCATACTGTTTTGATCACTCCAGCTTTGTACTGTAACTTGAAATCCTGCATTGTGATGCTTCTAGCTTTGCTTTTCTTTTTTAGGTTGCTTTGGCTTTTTGGGTCTTTAGTGGTTCCATATAAATTTTAGCATTGTTTGTTCTTGCTCCATAAATACCCTCATGTTTTAGTATTTAAACATTTCCCATTGCCTGCCTACATGAAATGTGTATTTTTAGCTAAGACAGCAAGCTTCTAAAGATAGAGGCTTCTTTCTTTTTCTTTTTTCTTTTTTTTTTTCTATATATGACTGTTATGTGACAAGGGCACTTCTTAGGGTTAGTAAGTACTAGCTAATAATGAACTGGCTGGCTGCTTTGCTGTCATGAAGCCAATCAATTTGACCTTTGTTTTATGAAACCGTGGTGATGTCATGAGTGGATGTATTCCTCAGGATTGGCTAGATTGTGCATTACCTACAAATACCAAATCTCAGTGACTTGAAAGACAAAAATGTTCTTTTTCTTCATGCTGTGCACCCACCATGGAACACTGGGTGAGGAGGACTCATTCACTCTAGCTGCCCAGGATCCCAGGCAGACATCATCTTGAACACTGGCTGTTGTGCTGGAGAGAAGAGAGAGCCTTATAAGGTCTGGCATCAGTAGTAAAATGCTCATTAATGTTCATTCATCAGAACTAGTTACAGAACTAGAATCCCATCCAACCCCAGGGGAGGGGCAGGAAATACAATCCTACCACACGTCCAGATTATGGAGAGCTGGAAATTCCCAACGAATGTCCCTAGTGACCATCACAGTGGAGAAACAGATGTTCAGGTTTCTAGGAAGCAGAACAGTTGATGATTATTTCATAATATTTGTCTTTGATAATACTGGGAGACTGGTTGCAACTTTCTTCTCCTCCTTTTCCTTGTAGAATCAGCCAAGAAGTTTCACACCTTCTGTGAAGTCTGGATTGCTAGCTCAGAGTTGCCATTTGTTGCGATTAGAGGAAACCTTACTTTCCATCTAATCTGAGGACTTACCCAATGACCCTGAGAGATCCTAGTGATTCCATAGGGATGTCTCTAGGGAGAGCTGTAAGAAGGGCTCTTGTCAGAGGAGGAGATACCCTGGACCCCAGATTTGCTTCCTCTCTGCCTGACTTAACATGTAGGGCTTCTTTGTTTTAGATATATCTTTGAAAACATAAATGGTGCTACAGAAAGAAATCAAAACCCACGAATGTAGTCCAAACCACTTAGTCAGGACCTAGATGATTCTAAAATGTTGTTTCTAAAACCTCAAGCCATACTCTATGGATGGATATGAGACCTGCCTCTGTAAGGCCTGGTGCCTCCCTGCACTTGAGGGAGCTCCCTCCTGATGACTGCTGCTGAGTTCAGGCTGCTCTCCTTGCCTGGAGAGCTGAGGGCACACACATTGGGCTGCTCCTCTCTGCTGGAGCTGTGAAGCAGCCCATTAGCATTGCAGAGGTACCTCCTCTCTGCTTGGAGTCCGGTCCTCAGCTTGTTTGGACCAATATATTATGCAAAGTAAACTAAGGGGGAATTAGAATATTTTTGTCTGCTGTGTCTCCAAAATCGCAGAGCCCTGAAATGCTTAAGATCCTTTTAAAGTTGTTTTCCTTTTGTTCCTTTAAAAACTCTCTTTCTGAGTAAGCCGAGGACTGATGAGCTGTCCCCAAACTGCAGCACTTACATGCAAATATGGGAGAGTGACAAAGACCTTGATTACAGCTTCATTTGCTTTATGCAAGATTTCAAAGCCAGTTAAAGCCACAGAAAACACAAGTAATGGACTCCAACAAGTGATGACTGAGCCAGCGGGGCTGCCTGGCAGGCCCTCTAAGCAGTCGCTCTCCCTTCCGCTGAGCAGCCCTGGCTCTAGGCTGGTAGGGGGGCCCTCAGGGACTCCCAGCATGCTGTCCTCACACAGAAAGTCTTCTCTTCCTGCTGCCTGGGGTCTGAAACACTAGCACTGGTATTTCATCCCTTAGGTTCTGAGTTCAGTCCCTGTGGAATTGCCTCTCTCACCAAGAGGTCACCATTCCCACGCTGTCATCAGGTGTGGTCTCCTCAGTGAGAAGGAGTGTGTGAGAGCGAGTGCCCAGTGTGAGAGGGAGGAGTGAGTGAGGGCTCTGAGGGATGGAAGGGGGGGGGTGAGGCACTCGCTTGGGAATGGGCGGGCTAGGCAAGACTGACTTCAAAAGTTGAAACTGGTCAAAACCTTTGATTTGGGGGTCACTAGGCCCCATTGTTTTATTGGAAGAATAGCAAGTAAGTACCAGCTTTTTTCTCAAAATCGAGTTCTAGTAAACTCAGGACTCTTACTGCGTGAAGCCTGGGGGCTGAAGAACAAGAGGGTCTTGGACTCATCGCCACCAAAGATGTCAACTCATTAATGTAATTAAATACATGATCAAACGGCAGCCATACCCACGCGTACCTTCTCTAATGAAAGTATGCAAAACCCACATACCTTCTCTAATGAAAGTATGCAAAATTCTCTTGATTTATTAAATCCAATTATTCAACTCAGTCAGTAAGGGTGAAAGCCCCTGAACAGAGAAGAATACTTCTGCTTTACGACTAAACCAGTCCAGTTAGGAAAATGTAACTGGCTTATTAAGCTTAATGTCAGGAAAATAGGCAGCTAAGGGATGGTAACCAGGGGCTGGGGCCTGGTGCCAGCCCAACAGCTCTCCAGCCCCTTGCCCCCTGCCTGGCCCACAGCCAGGACTAGTGATGCTTTTCTGGTTGTGAGAACACCCATTCAAACAAATGAATGAACAGGAGAGTGGCGGTAAGGGCAGCAGGGTAGCTCTCTGACCCCCAAACACTGCAGACGCCCCTCTTGTTCTTTACCCTCAGACTTCACCAGTTAGAGTCCTAACTCTACCAGAAGCAGAGTTTGAGGAAATAAACTAATTTGCCGTTCTGTTGCCAGAAGAATGGGGCCTGAGTTGGCTGCATATGAGGGTCTCTGTATGTGTTTTCGAAGAGGGAAGTTTGCTCGGTATCATCCATTAAGACATCGTAGTGTCTTTTTGCCCATAACTTGTCATTGATGAACATGACCTTGTGAACTTGGAGCCCAGGTGTGTGCATTGATGAAGGACAGGGAGACAGGGAGAACGGATCCACTTCATAAAGAGATCTGGGTAAGGGGACAGAGGCCTGCATGGGGACAGAGGCATAGGGACAGCATGGGCCTCAAGTGGAAGGGCACGTGGGGATCATAAGCACACTTTCCTGAGTGTTCCTCACAGGCTTTGCAGCCTGGAATTCAGTGATGGGCAAACAGACGGCTCATTCCTTCTCTGGTCCTCTCTTCCTCTGAACCATGGGGACATCTGAAGTTTTGTATTAAACTTCAGTAGGAAGCTGACCTCCCTAACATGCCATTCTGAGGGCCATGGGTGTTCATAAAACCCATGAACCATGGTGTAACTAAGGGGCTATGCCACCAGGGGCCTGGAGCAGCTTCCCCAGCCTCCCACAGTCCATGATGTGGATTAACAATGTAATTTATTTATTTATTTATTTATTTTTAACAATGTAATTTATAATAACCTTGAATTATAGCTCCAATTTACAAATACTCATACTAGCTCAAGATAAACAAAATAATAATTCCTATGATTGTCTTCTCCTTCATCTTCCTCCTCCTCCTATTATTATTATTATTATTATTATTGGTAGTAGCAATAGTAAGAGTTGATGTTGTATTTTACTGCTGAGGCACTGAGTATTTTGGGAATCCTACTTGCCAAGGCCTCTCATCTCTGCCCTCTTCCTCAAACATATTCCAGCCTTTTGTCCCTAAGCTTATATTCCTGCAATCTATGCTTTTGGAAGAAGCATTTACTGGGGGAGGCGAGTTGTTCTGGCAACTATTTCTATTACACAATTGATTATGCTCTTATGCCCACATCTTCCCAGTGACTACGATTAGCCTCTTCTTTAGGGCTTATCTCTTACCACAGATAGCCTTATTGTATTCTTAACATGATAAGAGTTGAAGGACATCTGTTTTCCTCACTCCCAAATCAGTGGCAGCACCAAGATTGGGCTTAGAGACCTATAGCCTTCCATTATCTCCATAAGCTATACCAAAAGTTACTGCAAATCAATAGAAATTATAAGTGAACACAGTATTCTTACAGAGCAATTGGAACTTCAAAACAGGACCCTCTAGTGACTTCTTCTAACTGGACTGCAATCCCCAACTCTTACTACAGTTTCTGTTACCCTTTATTATGTTTCCTTATGGGTTTTTATGATACCCGAGATTCTTGGGGATTTACTTTGTAATAAATGTCCTTCAAGAGATGTGTGTATTGTCACTGGGGTGAAACATTCTGTCTCATATTCACTGACACATAAACAGGGATTGATTTCCTTTATAAATAATTAGTGGGCATGCGGCAAAGAGCAGGCTCTGGGGGGACCAGACTCAGGACATGCATAGATGATGGAGATGTGGAAGGGAGGAGGCAAAAGGGACGGAGGAGGAGGAGAGGGGCATCTGCAGCAGGAGTCTGTGGGAGGGTTGTGGGAAGGTTTCACGGGGGATTATGACTGTCCGCAGCAGGAGAAAGAGTGAGGTGGCCAAGATCAGTGGGCTTTGATGTCAGGGCTGGGTTCTGTCAGGGTGTGTTCTGCTAGATGCTTCTAGGGATGTCCAGATAAGCAAGGCCAGGAGAAACATAGAATTGCCAAGTTTCAGAGCTCGGAGTTCATTTACTCTAATCTTTATCTAATGACTAAACTGTAACCAGGACAACCAATATCCAGCCTCTGTTTCAGCACTTCCCAGTATGCAAAAAGGTTTCTGGGGAGAATTAACTGATTCTCTTTTTGAACAATTTCACAATGGTGGATTTGGCATCCTTGTGTTGAAACATAAAGTGACTCCATGTAATTTCCACCTAGAGATCCTTGTTCTGCTTTTGGAATTGTACCCAATGTGCCTATGACCCTTCCTGCATGGCAGGTCTTCAGCTAATTTAGTAAAAGTTCTGATACCTCCAGAGTCTTCTTGCCAGCCTAAGCATTCTCCCTGAGCACCCTCCAGTCTCTCCTTGTCCTGAAGAATGCTGGTGATTTCCACCCAGCAGTTTCGTTGGGGTATGTGTGTCTCTGCCGTTTTAGCATATTTATACTTTAACAATTTAAACTGCATAAAGTCATAAACTTCCCATCTTATATTTGTGTAGAACAATTTCTCTATTAGATCTCACTTTTTGTTTATTGTTCAAATATGAAGAACTTCCTTTAGAAATGTGTTTATACCATTCATTCATTCATTCATTCATTCAACAAAAAGTAATATTTGAGCACAACTGTATGCCAGGCACTCTTTTAGGGCCTAGGTATATACCAGTGAACAAAGCAAAGTGCTCTGCTCTCCTTGAAGCTCACATACAAGTTAGAGGAGGGAAACAATATATGAAGGGAAAGAAAATGAGGATGACTAGGATGGGCAAGGTTGCTTTTCATATAAACTAGAAATGGGTCTTGCTGTTTCATAAACTGTGTATCTCAGCTTCTGTATTTGCTCCATGCTTATGTCATCTACACCCAAAGGGAGAGTTTTGCATTAGGCCACTGCTCATTCCACCAGTACCCTGTATTCAACAGGAGCTCTGCAAAAGATCATGGGCCCAATGTGGCCAGTCTGATTGGGTCTACGAGCACTTCCTAGCTGTGTAACTTGAGCAGGACTTTTTTTTTTTTTTTTTTTTTTTTTTAACTTTGAGCCTCAGCTATTTATAAGATGGGGATAAGAATAATACCTTTCAGGGTTGTAGTTTGGATGAGATCAAATTCTGCATGTAAAGCAAATTCTAGTTCATAGCAGTCAGGAGGTAGCCAGCAAACATTAGCTCCATTCCCTTTTCCATGTCTCCAGCTTATATGCTGATAAAAATGTCCAATTAAGAAAAGCTGAGAATTGAACCACATGAATTCTTTCACAGACTGACCTTACTCAATAATTTAGGATCTTTGAAAATGGTAGGCAGATTTGGAGTCCATCAAAGTGGGGTCCCAATTTCTCCCTGTTCATATCTTTTTCCATAATAAGCACACCAGCTCAGGAAGATTACTAAAGTTATTGTTGTGTATAGGGTGGGCTACCTTGGTTAGGCTATACGGTTTCAGGCTGTGTTGAATTGTGAAATATGGAATAAGATGGAACAAAATAGCTGTAATCAGCATAGGATATAGGATAGATGGGGGAGAGATGGATGGGAATGGAATAGAGTGGGAGAGGGGACAATGAGTGGATGATCTGGAATGAACAGGACTGGAGGACAGAATTGCATGGAAGGGAAATGGGTGGAGACCAGGTAAGCACACACAGTAATCAAAGAGTAGAGGCATTTCTCTGACTTTATTCTTTTACATTCCTTTTCTGCAGAGGCTCTGAATGTAACTACAGTGAGCATCTTGATTCTCCGCGTGTTTTGCACAAACTGATGCCAGTGTTGACAGAGACTTAGTGCTGCCATCAAGGGATTTACACTGCCTCTTTAATGTTCCCCTTCTGTGGGAGCTTTATGGCCCTGCTGTCCAACTTAATATCTGCAGCTTGCCATTTGGCACACGAGTCTCTCTTTGTCCCAAATGCATGAGGAATGGGAAGGGGAGTGAGGCCCTCTGTCCAACAGCTGTGTCTGTTTCTGGGCTGGGTCTGGGCTGGGGTCCAGTGACCATTCTGCCCTTAAACTTTTAAATTTCCTATCCCAGTGGGGTGGTTTTCCCAAGAGAATAGTATGTGCAGCATCTGGACAAGATAAAGGAACTGGGATGTCCATGGGTTACGGGCGTGTGCAACGTCCCTTGCAAGCGTCTGACTCTCTGAAAGTTGATATATAGAGAACATTCCTCTTAGGTCCAGCAGGGGCTACATCATATCCAAGTGTCTCTTGATATGTGAGTGTTACGTGGCCCCTCCAGGAGCAGTTCTGGCTGACAGTGATTTATCCATCTTCATTTCCCTGCTCTGGCTTGTCTCAGCATCATCTGGGATCATGGTTAGTTAGCATGTGGTTGGGAGCTAAGATCCCTAGGCCAGGGTTTGCCTGGGAATTATTTCTCCCTATGGGCTCCTAAGGGGCTGATGTTATTGTTGAAAAGCTGGTGGCAGAGAATGTGTGCTGTAAGAGAAAGAGTATGGGTTTCAAGTCAGACAGCCTTACGGGTAGGGCCAGGACAATCATGAAGGCACACGCTCCCTCTCGGGATCCTATAGGGTCAGAACGTGAGACTGAAGGCTTCCTTAAATTTTACATCTTGGGTTTTTTACGTGCCTTACCTTGTTCCTGGACCTACTTGCAGGGTTCAAGTTCTGGTTCAGCCACTTCCTAGCTGGGACCTTGGGAAAATTACTTAACCTCATGGAGCTTCATTTTTCTCATCTGTAAAATAGGCAGCCTAATGCTTACCCCTCAGAATTCCAACAGGGATGAAATGAGGTACCATAAGTAAGATGTCCATAGAGGAGATGCTTCTGAAACATTATCTCTCTCCTCCAGCATATGCTCCTCCTTGAAAATAACAGACAATAAAACAAACAACCAAACAAACAAACACTGGGGCGCCTGGGTGGCTCAGTCATTTAGCATCTCCCTTCAGCTCAGGTCATGATCCCAGGGTCCTGAGATCCAACCCCACATGGGTCTCCCTGCTCAGGGAGGAGCCTGCTTCTTTCTCTCCCTATACTTCTCCCCCTGCTCTTGCTCTCCTTCTCTGTCAAGTAAATAAATAAATAAAATCTTCTAAAAATTAAAAAAAATAAAATAAAATAAAAAACAAACACCAAAGACCTGAGTGCAGTGGTTAAGGGGCTCCATGATGTTCTCATGGAAACTGTTTTTGATCTGAGTCCCAAGAGATCTCACAGACTTGAGCTGACTTGTCACACATAGTAGGAACCAATGAGCTACAAAGTGAGACTGGGACATGGAATTAAGCTCACCAGGTCTCCCTGCCTTGCTATACTTCCAGAGCAAACCCTCCACCTTTCTGCCTAGAACAGGCAAACAAGGGTGCTATCATGCAAAGCAGTGTGTGTCTGGGATGCTGCCAGCTTCAACTCGATGTCTTCATCCCCTTAGACACAACTGCTGTTGTCCCCAAAATGTGCCTAAAACCATCACATAAAGAATTATGTCTGATAAAGATCATTCACAGTGAGCTTAACATGCTGGTCTTTCCTCATGGCTCTGCCATGCCATCCCCATCCCACTCCTTCCAAATGCTACCTTCTCCTTCAAGTCCATCTTAGAGTCCTCCTTCTTGTTGAGGTTTTCTTAGCTACTCTAGCTCACCTTTGTTCCTTTGCCTATCTCCTTTGGGAGATAATCATCTCAAATCCTGCGGTTGGGATTAGGACAGAGTTGGTACCTAAGATGTGGTGCTGGCTGTGGATCAGGCACTGTACTGGGCTCTGTCTCTTCTGACATCACCCAGGTGTTCTGACCTTCTCCAACTAGAGATCACTCAGTGGGAACACTGGGCATCAGACTCAGGGAAAATTGTTGGAAGCATGTGATACCCAAGGTCACACAGTGTCTTAATGACAAAATCTAGACTAGATCCCAGATCTTCCTAATCAAGTCCTCTTTCCACAGTTATTCCATAATTATCACTTAATTATGTACTCTTGCCTTATACATATCCACTGCAGGGCTGGAGAACAGCAGACCTCCTCCAACTAACCAGATAGTGAGGTACTTAAAGGAAGAGGCTGTGTTTGATCAATGTTGTATCCCCATGATGCCCAACACAACATCTGGTACACAGGAGAAGCCCTTAAAAAGATCACAAACAAAACCCCAAGCCCCCAAATACTTATTGATTGGACCAGAGGCATTCACATTCCAAAAACAATTCCTGCATGGGTAAGAGTTATGTTATCTATTGGGATTGATTTCCAATGTTAGCCACTATTGAATTCCAGTTGGGTGTGATATGTTGGGGTCAGAGACACCTTTCCCATGCCTTTGATATCTCACAGCATAGACAGCTACCCAACCCCCAGTGTTGGAGTCTGCTGAAATCCAGGTGACTGAAAAGATCTAATTAATATGGTTTTAATTATGGCAGTAATAATACCTACCTCCCAGCATGAGAAGGTAGGATATTAAGTTAGTAATACTAAATTTCCCAAGGGTGCTAAGACCCTTTAAGATGAGTTAAATTGAAAGTTACTGATATGATTAGAGAACAGAAATAGGCATATTTGAAAGATTCCAAAGGAGCAAGCAAATGTCCATATATCAGTCAAACGTGCAATCAATCAGCAATCTAAGACACAACATTAGGCTCTGGCTGTGAAAAAATAGATGCTACCCCTGCCTTTATACCATACATAGTGAGGCAGGACAGGCAAGACATGGATCTCTGACCCCCTCCCCAGGTTAGTTCAGTGACCTTCTCTTCTTTCTGCTTCCCATTATTCACCCTGTACTAGTTGTTTCAACCTAGAATATGTTACCTTGCATTGTTCTTACTTAAGAATATGCCTTTCTCCTCAACTAGGTATGTAGCCCCTTGAAGGCAAGAGTTTGTTTTGTATTGCTTTGTGTCCTCAACTCATAGCACAGTGTGGAATTTAGTAGGTACCTTGCAAGTATTTCTTACAGCTGAAGATTAATGACCACAAGGGTCATTAATGTTAGTTTTACTTCTTTGGAAAACTTTCATGAAGATGGAAAGACCTGACAAAGGATCTTTTTTTTTTTTTTTTTTAGATTTTTATTTATCTATTTGACAGAAAGAAAGACACAAGTGAGAGAGGAAACACAAGTGAGAGAGGGAACACAAGCAGGGGAAATGGGAGAGGGAGAAGGAGGCTTCCTGCTGAGCAGGGAGCCAGATGCGGGGCTTGATCCCAGGACCTTGGGATCATCACCTGAGCTGAAGGCAGATGCTTAACGACTGAGCCACATAGGCGCCCTGACAAAGGATGATTCTTGTAGGAGAGAAATAAGAGCAAAGGATAAATAGTAGAGTTGGCTCTTACAAGGGATTTACCAACAAGTTCAGGAATTTGGAGTTTACTGTTCAGGAAATGGGGAAGCATTGGTATGAGTGTATCAGTGGTGGGAATTCTGAGGTTTCTAAGAATATTGTTCTGAATGCTGTGTTAAAAATGTGTAATAGGTTTCCCCAGAAGACCCTATGTCAGCCACTCAAGTTGGGTCCATACATTTATCCCACTGCCACTTTAGGTCTGCTCAGTTTTGCATGAAGTTTCAGAGTCAGGCTGGGAGTCCATTCAGAGCCTCACTGAGTTGTCTGTCTAGTATGTTTTAGAATGAACTCACTCATCTAGACCTAGAATTGTGGCCCAAGTCATAATCTGTGCTGCTAACAGACTATATGTTGTTATTAGTCATATTCTGGAGCCAATAAATCAGTGACAATCCCTTATTCCAATACTGCTCTCAAGTTGCAAACCATTCCTGATTTTGTCTCCTTCTATATCCTTCACTTTTTAGTCCTACACTGAGCATTTCCTTTATTTCCATGTTGTGATGTAAGACCTGAAATAAACATGCAATATTAAACGCTGCCTTCACGTCCTTAAGCCTCATAGGGCCCCAAAGCCCTACTCATGAGTTCCATTCCCCTCCCCCACCAATATGTCCTCGATTCAATGAAAAAAGACCTTTCAGCTGGCTAGGTCCCTTATCAGAAGGACCAGTACACCAGATTTTCAACCTGAAGGTCAGCCCATGAAATTATTCGAATAAGCCAGTTACATCCACTTTTAGAAACTGGGAGTCACTTTATCCTCATCACTACAGAGTTTGCCTCCTATAACCCCTACTTTTTCCCACTATTCCTGAGGGAAGCCCTGTGCAGCCCTGCATGGCATTTGGTTACCCCCGCCCTGCAGTGTATGTGATTAATAAACAGAAGTTAATCTCTTCTGTCCTATGCAAGGTGTCATGTCTTTCATGACTCATACTACTCAGGGGGAGGGATCCTTCTCTTCACCAATAGGGTTAATAGGAGGTGATCTGAACACATTCCTCTTCCTGGCCAGTTACTTCGCACATCAATTACTAACCCTCCTGATTTCCCCTAACTCAGTAGCTGTGGAAAGGGTGGTGGGTTTCTATCTTGGTCTTGGCAGCCCCACCTGGCAGGGCTCTTGTGTGGGATTATTACCATGAGTGTTTGTCTTCTGAGAATAGACTGGTGCCTGAGTTTCCCAAGACTTAGGTTTGGTGCCCAGATCGAGAGAGAGTATAGCTTACTTTTTTATATTTATGTCATTTATTCAATCACCAGCTTTTATTGAGCATTTATGAAAACTGCATCCTGAACATACAAAGAAGTCTAAGACAGCGTGGCCTCAAGGCAACCACAGTCTGGTGAGGAGATAGACAATAACATCAATAATGTTGACAGAGACAGATATGTGCTATAATAATGAAATGCCTGTAGTATTATTGGAGTTCAGAGGGACAGCAAAGAGAGGAAATTCTGAATTTAACCAAGGATAACAGATTGGAGAATGCTTCCAAGAGATGAGGCTATTTTTGAAGGTCAGGTGAGTCTGCCACCTGGCTGGATGGGGGAGAAAGACATTCCAGACTAAGGAGACATTATGTGCTCAAGTTCAGATGCCTCTTGCCTCCTTCACTGTTACAACCCTTGTTTGATCCACTGTCATCTCTTGCTTGGGTCCCTGCGAGAGGCTTCTGGCTCCCTGCTTTTGCCCTTGCCCTCATCCCTGAACCCAGAGTGGTGCTTTTCAGATGTCAGTTACATCAGTAACTCCTCAGTGGTCCCCGCATTTCACTCAGAGTAAAGACGAAGCCCTCCCAAAGTTCAAGGCCTTCCATGACTTGGTCTTTTTAACCTTTCTAATCTTTGCTATTATTTTCCTCTTTCGCTGACTCTGTTCCAATCCTCCTTGGGCATCTTTGGGGCCCTCTCCCCCCATAAGGCTCTTGCACTGTCTGTTCCTTTTACCCAGGATGCTCTTCTTTCAGAGCCCACATGGCTCTCTCCCTCAGCTCCTTCGTTCTCCACTCAGATGTTGCCTTCTCATGAGGCTCGCCCTCAGCATGCTCTTTAATTATAAACCATAAAAGCTCTAGTGATTCCCCTTTACCCTATGTCATTTTCTGTTTTTTTTTTCCCCCTGTTTTACTTATCCTTTTCTTTATATACAAGATAGCTTATCATTTATTATTATTTTTATTTTTTAAGTTTTTAAAAAAATTTTAATCATTTATTTTTTTAATATTTATTATTTGTTGTCTTCTGTCCTGTGCTAGATTATAAGCTCAAATATAGAGAGATCTCTGCTGTTCTGTTCACTGGGATAGCCCAAGGTACCCAGAACTAAGCCTGGTACATAGAAGCCTGGCACACAAATAAATAATTATTTGTCACGGGAAAGCCTAGACAAATGACAGATTGTGTGGCCCTGGGATGCTGCAGGCAGACTGGGACATCTGAATGCTTTCAACTTACACGGCTGAAGAAGAGCGGCCAGGTAGATAAGGCCCAGGTCACGGAGGGCTTTGTAGGCCCTGGAGAAAATTTTCCGACTTTATTCTGAGGGAATTAGAGGGCCCCTAAGGGATTTTGAATAAGGAAATGGAACAGCAAGATTAAATATCTATCTTGTTAACCAAGATAGGAAATCCAAGGGGAACATGTCCACCTAAGTGAGATCTTGATATTTTAACTTTCTAGTATTTAGGATGTACTGTGAGGAAATCAGAAATCAGTATGTGAAATTTGACAGACGCGTCCCAGAGGCAGTGGCACTTGGGCAGCGTGGAAGACTGGGCTTGGAATCTGGCAGGCTGACTGGAATCCTGGCTCTGGACCACTCAGCAGGGCAAGTAGAAAGAGGGCCCAGAGCTATCACGAACTCCAGATTTTTCATCACATTGAAGAGCTGGTGAGGATTCAAGGAGATAAGTGTGAAGTGTCTGATTTCTATCTTCCTTGGAGTAGACAGTGATGGTTCCTGCTTTCTCACAAGTGTGGGATTATGCACGTGTGTGACATCTAGGAAATGCCTGTACATAGTTGGAAGTCACCGAGGAAGATGACAGAGCAGGAGCTGGCAGGGTGTGGCTTGGAGACACCAGCATTCTGTGTGGCCTGAGCGACGTGGGCAGAATGAGACCCAGCCAGGCAAGGCAGACCCAGGAGAATGCTCAGAAACAGGTGGACGCCAGTGTTTTAGGCTGGAGAGAAGTCAAGGAGGAAAAGCTCTGACAAATGAAAATCCTGACAAATGAAAAGCTCTGACTGCAGAAAATCCCTAATGCCCAAACCAGGGACAGGCTTCTCCAGGAGAGGAATGTGCGGAGGGAGAAGGCAACGGCAGGGAGCATACGCCATGGTATGAAGAAGTCTGGTCATAAAGGGAAGACAGAGTGGATGTTTGAACTAAGCTGATCATGAAACAGTATCTTTTTTTTTTTTTTTTTTTTAAATCTTTTGGTCTTTTTTAGGCTTTCTTTTGTTGTTGGATGTGGGCTCCTGGAGCAAATTTCCATTTCCATTTGGGAGAAAGAAGCCAGTAGAAAGGAGGTTCGGAAAATGCCTGAAATAAGGTTTGGTGTCTAAGTGCTATTAGGGAGTCTGGGCTGAAATTGTGCTTTTGCTTCTTTGTAGCTGTGTAATGTTGAGCAAGTTACTAGAAATTCCTAAGCTGCAAATAAAAATGAGGATAAAATGGTCACACCCTCTACTGCTGTGTTGGGGGCTTAGATTAGAGATTTGGTGAAACCCTTAGCAGTGTACTGGGGAAGGAGCAGAACCCTGAGGAAGGAGATGGTAAGAAGAGACATACACTGGCTCCTGCAGGGCAGGACAGAGCCTACCTTTGGATGAGGCCTAGTGTTTTGATCTGCCAGAGAAGTAATGCAGGCAAGGGCAGAGGCAGGTTGGACAAGAGCAGAAGGAGTTGGGACGGTGGCTGACCTAACCTGTGAAGTGTGGGTCAGCCTGTCTGCAGCCAGGCTGGTTGGTAAGGCCAGGGGGACCCAGAGAGGGAGGCGCTGGATAGGTATCCTGAGCTGTGAGGACAGCGGGGAAGAGCTGGGAAGGGGCAGCTTCAGGCCCCACCAGGGCCCAGTGTAGTTACACAGGACCTCACAGTTGGGTGTTAATGCTTTATAGCTTCCATCTTGAAATTTTAATAGTTTTATCTTTGAGATGTGTCCTTTAAGTGAGTTCAGTGAGAAAATAGGGCACATACCTGCCTAAGCCCAGGAAGGGGCATGGAGGGGGTGGTGAAATGAAGCACACACCCCTGCATGGAGATGTGAGGCAAGGTCCAGGCATCTGTGAGGGTCTGCACTCACCTGCCAGTGCACTGGCACTGGAGGGAGCACAACATTAAATAGCAAATAAAAACACATGGAAGCAAGACAGCTTTTTCTCTGCTCTTTGAACAAGGGGACCTGCATCTTCATTTTGTACGGGACCCCACTAATTACACAGCTGGCACTGAGGTGGAGAGGGATTTGGAGAAGCGAAAAGGCTGCAGAACAGAGGCACAGAGCAGCAGGACTTGGAGTTCACCAGTCCCTGGCGGGCAAGCAGGACGGGATTCTCCAGCAGTTCCATAAGGCCAGACACAGGAGTGAGGAAGTAGCAGGAACTGGCGAGGGATGGCTATGGCAGGTGAGAACCGTGGAGCTCTAAGGTTACAAAGGGACTATTGATGCTAGGGAAAGACAATTCAGATGATCCAGGGGTAGACCGAGTGGAGAAGGAACTCAAACCGATGAGCAGATACACCACGAGGAACAGATTTGGAAGGACTCGGGTACAGAAGGACATAGGCTCGTGGAAGATTTGGCCAGAATAGTGGATTTGAGAATTCAGAATTTCCGAAGTAGAATATTTCCAGAACCAGTTCCCTTACATCTCATTAGTAAAGTTTGTAATTTGCCCCCCCACTTTTTTGCCCTGCATTTGCAAACAAAACATTGCTCTCAGATTCAAGATGTAGACTTCTGAATCATAGTACAACTCATTTTTTTTTGTATAAGTAACATATGTTTGGTGTCTTTAAACACAATTACTTTTGTATAATAAAAGTGTTGATTTGATGATGCAACATTTTCTGCAAGTGTGTTTAAGAGAGTTTATGTTTTCATAAGTTGCAATGAAACTCAATTATGTATGTGTAATAAGGCTTCTGATTGTTACACTTAGACTTTTCTGTATAATGAAACCAGCAATTAGAATTTGCTTGCTCTATGGCTTAGGAAAACACACTTGTTTTGGAGACAAAAGACTCTTAATGAGCCCCCTTTTTTGTTAATTTTTTTTGTTGTTGTTGTTAAAAACCAGTCTATAACTCAAACATATAATTAGATTTCTTAAAGGTTTGGATTTTTTTGTTGTTGGTATTTTTTTTTCCTTCTAAACACAAAACAAAGCAAAACGCAGTAACTTTAAGGCACACATTGTTCCAAAGCTGCAAATCTGGCCGTGATCTGTGCTTTACCTTAAAGGCACCCCCAGTGCCCAGTGTCTCCCGCTCTGCTAAAGAGGCAGAGGCCTGGCAGAGTACAGAAATGTTCTTTCCACAAGCTGCATGGGCATCGGCCTGGACCCTGCCTAGAGGTGAGCACTGGCGTTCAGCTTGAGTGTCAGCCTCAAGGTCAGCCTGGCTCAGGAACAGAGTCCTCCCTCCCCTCCCTGAGGCCACTGCTCACCTCAGAGGCCTGTTAGGGCTCCGCTGAAGAGCCAGTCCCTGTGCTGACGGTGTGTGGGTTGGCAGAGTCATCTCGGTGGCCAAAGCAACTTCCTTGCTCTCTCCCTTTCCATCTCCACCGGGGAAGCAGCAGCCCATCGTCCCCTTCTCACATTGGCCCTTCATTTCACTTCATTTCACTGCTGGCCACTTGTATCATTTTCGCAGAAGGCTACCTCCACCCTGGGTTGTCCCAGCCTCGGGGGAAGGGCCCGGGGGTGCAAACTTCCTCCATTATTTATCAGCTGGAAGAAGCCCTTCTGCCTGTCAAATGTTTTCTGTGAAGCTGACTGTTAGAAAGGGCCTGCTCTTGAAAGTGCTAAACTGTTTTGTTGTTATCGATCATTAAGAGTTTAATGAAAAGTCGCTTTTATAATTTATAATACATTGAGAAGGTTTTCAGCGGTCTTGATCGGTCAGTGTCCAGTGAGCAAAACACAGAAAACTCGAGCTACGTCAAGCAGAAGAGGATTCAATATAGGCAGCTAGTTACACATGTGCTTGAATGGTGGGAAGAGGAATGTGGTAGGCTGGTTTTACCCAGGGCATAGAAGCGTGGGTGCCCTGGTGCCCTTTTGTTGCTGGAGCCCCATGGGAGGCACATGCTGCTGCCCTTGGACCATGCCCTCTGCGGCCAGCAGGAACCAAGGAGCTCACACCCTGCTGGTCATACCACCAGTGAGACTACCAGAGCCTTCAGGTCCCCAGAAGTCGCCTGTTGTGGCCCGGGCCAGGAGGAGGTTGGTTTCCCCCTCCATCCTGCCTCCCAGTCCCCAGTGAGCACCTCATAGCAGCTGCCTGTAGCTGACCTAGGATGCTGTGATGCTGGGCCCTACAGCTTCCAGGCTTTCACCCCCGTGATGGAGAGGAAGGCAAAGCAGGGTGGAAACGGGTCTGAGGATAAACCTACTGTATTTGGCACATTGGGGGCATATGACAAGAGTGCTCTAGAAAATACAAACTTGTAATCGCCAGCGACATAGCTTAGCAAACGCCAACCACAGCTGTGGATTTCATGTTCAATCAACTCTCTGAGCAGTGGAGGAGGGAAAACATAGTGGGGCATTCTGTCGGGAATTATCACTATGAAGGAAAGCCAGGTCTCGTCTGATGGCCAGAATTAACAATCTCCAAAACCAAGAAGTACTCCATTCAGCCACTTCTCAGAGGCAGACTTTTAAATTTTAAACAAAGGATCCAATTAAATTTGATCCAATTTAAATCCATTCAGTTCAGAAACCTTTATTAAATATCTACGATGGATTGTGCCCTGGGCTAGATGGTAGAGGAGTTACAAATTTGTGGCTGGCAGGCAGGATCTGTGCTGCCGCCATAGATCTAAGTTAGAATAGACTCCTGGTCCCCCAAACCCTTGGTTTTGGTTTCTTCATTATTTAACTGCATAGACTGTATATCTCCTTGGGAGAGGCGTTATCACCCCCGTGTTTCATATAAAAGGTCACTTATACTGAGAATTTCTTATGTGCTCGTACTGTGCTTAAACTCTAGAAAAGCACCATCTTGTGAAATTCTACCAGGATCCTGGAATTCAGCTATAACCTTAAATTTTATTGTGCTTTTTACATAGATGAAGAAACTCAAGCTCCAGGAACTTAAAACGAACCTGGCCCAGGGAGCCACCAGGTTGTTGGCAAATTGCTAATCTTTAAGCCCCGTGATCACACTAAGATGTGACGTTTCTCAGGTAAGGCTCCAAGTCAGTGATCTAGTCCAAGGAGTTGCGGTATTTTCCCTCTTAGCCGCACAGACCACGAGGTCTGTGGATCCGATTTTTAGCCCACTTTCACATTCCTCAGCCACATTGCTATCTTCGGCCTCCATTTCTCATATGTGGAATGAGAGCTTGAGTAAGAGACTTTCCACATGGGAGTGGGTCTTGGGTAGGTGCCTCTAGGAGCTTCCATTTTCCCTGTCCTGTTTACAGTCTAATCTGTCCTCCCATCACACCTGGAGCCTCATTGCCCATTTCACACATCATTCTTGTTTCACGTACTCACCAAGAGATTGTGTTCTTGTCCACCCGGAACATGCTCCCTTTTCTTGCCACTTGCCCAGAGTGGATTCACTGTCCAGGCCCCTCCTCCTGCAGAGAGCCTCCAGCTTAACGTCCAGAATGCACAACGCTCTCGCCCTCTCCTGAGTTCATACTTAGCGTATATGGGACACATGTTTTTTTCTGAATGGCCCCCTTGAAACTTACAAGTGACGGGACATTTTTATTGGCTTTTCACATGGGGAACTCTGGTCTCCCTGGTGTTTGAACTTCTGAGATGAGGGGCTATGCATGGGCCATATTTTCTTGTGTCCTCACAATGCCTAGTATGGACCTCAGCACATGGCAGATGTTACCAGTTATCAATGAGTGAAGGAGCTGGTGAACCATCCACCTACATGTTAGTGGGTCAGGGGATGGAGAGGTTAGTGTGGACTGTGAGCATTAGGAAGGAGTTCCCTGAGAATCTGGGCTTGGAGTAGAGTTTTGAAGTTTTGAGAGAATTTGGAAAGGCAGAGATGATTGAGTATGAAGAGTATCAATGGCATAGCACAAGTCAGGAGGACGTGGGCAAAGAACATGGTACGTGGGGAGAGGCTGCAGGGAGAACTGTTGGTTGAAACCTGTGAACAGACTAGGCTGTGAGAAGACAGGCTCAGGATGTGGAGTCCACGGGAAATAGACCAAGGTGGTGGTGAGTCTAGAGGGTTACTCAGCACTTTCTGTGTGCTGGGGAGACAAAGTTGAGGAAGAGATCATCTCTTCTTGATTATGCAGGAGTTTATAATCAAGGGAAGGGGATGGAGATAGGAGAACAGTGAGCTTCCACACCAGGAGGAATACAATCTGTCTGCAGCATAAGTGCTCCTGGGGCTCAGAGCTGGGCTCCATAAAACCTGGAGCATGGTGGTCCTGGGTATGGGCCCTGAAGGCCAAGGGTTGGGCATAACTCTCAGCTCTGGAATTTACCGGCTGCCTTATTGTGGGCAAATCTCTTGATGTCTCTGGGCCTCTGTTTCATGATCTATAAGCCTAGGGCAACAGAGGTGCCTAACCATAGGTATGATGAGGATTCTCTAAGATCGTAGCTATGAAATTAGCACAGTGTAGGACGTGTGTGTGCCCTCCATAATCATTACTGACTGCCGAATATGTATTTAAAAGGAAGAGTAGATGACCTGTGATTGAGAGAGACTGTTCTGGATCTCATGAAGGTGCCCTAGGTGGAAGGTGGAATTTGAGGAAATGGTGGAACTTAGCAGGTGGAGACTCATAACTGGGCAAGCCAGAGAGAGCAGACAGCCCAGGAGCCGTGAGCAGGTTGAGGATGTGCCTGGTCCCTGTGGGGAAGGGTAGATTGCCCCATGTTCTGGAAGCAACGAGTGACAATTTGGAAAGACAGCTAAGGGCTCTACAGGGCTTTACATCATGCCGGGTTGCTACGCTTATTCTTAGCAGTTCAAACAATGGAGTGACTGTGGCCTTGGTGCGGACAGAACCAGGGGACACCAGGCATGGCCCCGGGATGGGATCCAGAGTGGTACAAAGGCCAGAGGGGCTCTGTCCCCCAGATCTGTACTGGTTAACCTATCGAGGCAAATTCACTTTTTTCAAAGTCAGTCTCAGAGAGCGAAAGCCATGTGAATCCAAATATCCGGGCAGCAATCCCCAGCGGCACCAAAGGTAATGAAACATCGGTATCTGCCGCTCTTATCTGTTATTGCTGATATGCAGATAATGATGCCAATACCCAGCTGGGGAGGGAGGAGGGAATGCTGCTGGTGCGGCTTCTTCAGTTCATCTCGTGGACGGTGGAGAGGAAGGGCGAGGAGACAGGGAAAGCACCCTAGAAACAAGCTCTCTTCCTCATTCCGGTATAAAGTCAAGGCAAAATACGTTACTCCCTAGGGCACAGCGCCGTCTGACAATGGTTGTTTCCCTGCCCTTCCAGGCGGCTGTTTCGTGACTGTTGCACCTCATAGCTAAACAGTGTTTTCTCACTGGCACAGTGGTTTTACCTCTAGTACCTCATTTAGTGTGCATCATGACGGAAGCTAGACTCTGGAGATGATAGGACTCAGGTGGGAACTTGGCTGACGCCATTTTGCCACCTCTAGCTCAACTTGAAAAAATGGGATCAAAGTGGGGAAGGTGGAGAATGGGGATCTTTCCTTGGTGGTCTCTTACAGATCTGAGATCAGAGCTGGATGGCGAGACGAGGAGTGGTAAGCCGGCCTCACCTGCCCCTTCCACGCGTATGCACTGACGACGGGTCATGACAGGCTTTCCTGCGAGCCCAGACGAAGCCTCAGGGTCCTTCCCAAAGCATTGCTGGGCAGCCACTACTAATTGATGGGAGCCGGCACCCAGGATGGAGTCTGTTTGCTCTCCTGCATTAAGGCATTGTCCAGAGCCTCTCCTTGTTAAAATGTCAATAGTGGAATATTAACGTATTAAACCATTATCAGCCCCTGGCCCCTCCACGTGAATTCATTTGTCAGAGCTGCTGTGTGCAGGCCTCCGAGGAACTAATCTGGAATGGAAGAGCTTGTTTACTAAGGAATACAAGGCCTGACAGGAGCGTGGGATGACTAGTGGTGAATGGTCTAGCAGATATGCAGATTGTTTGACAATCGCTTGAGAAGATGTATTTTCTATACACAGAAGTATGGTATGGGACCTTGGGCAAATCACTTAACCCTGTTAGGTTCCATTTCCTTACCTGAAAGATGGCAGTAAGGACATCTGATCTGCCCACTCCAGAATAACTGTGAGGGCGAGAGCTTCTGAATGTGTGTTGTATTTTATAAAGATTTGTACCAATGCAAGGGATGATCATTTAGCTGCATTAGGAAGAGACAAGTCCCCATTCCTCAAGTCAAATGCACATGAAGGGTAAGGAAAAGAGAAAGAGAGAGGAATTAATATTTATTAAGTTCTCAGTTGCCATTCGTCTTAAATATATTAGCCCATTTAATTTCCATAACCACCCAGTGAGGTTGATACAGTTGAGCCCAGAGTCCTGTGGACCACACAGCCAGCATTTTTCAGAGACAAGAACCCAGGTGTATCTGAGTGCTCTTCATACATCATAATCCAGGGCCTTCCTGCATACATGTGCACTCTTTTCTTTGCTGAATGCTTCCTGCAGAACGAGTTAGGGCCCCAGGTCAGAAGGAGATGGGTGGGGAACAGGCAGGTGCCCTGTGACCAAAGCCCTCCAGACAGGCAAGGCTGGCTGGTGATTTGGAGTTCCATGAGAAATTATTAGAAAGGCACAGTGGGAAGATCAGAAACTATTTTCCAGGCCTGTGGCAGGGTGAAGGGCAGCCACCTAGGCCAGAAGCATCCAGAAGACCTTAGCACTCAGCGTAGTTAGTGCACAGTCCCCATGGGGGCGAAGATCAGGTCACGGAAGGGCAAGGCTGGGTTTAGGCAGAAGCAGCATGTAGGGCTGTCAGAGGTGTGAGTGTAAATCCTGACATGGGTCATATTGTCCAGATTCTCTGAAAACATTCTAGCCATGGAATCTACTCAGGTTATTTGTTATCATTGTATCAGGGTGGATAGGCAGGATGGGTACCTGTGACCCAGAAGGTGTATGTTCATTGAAATGCTTAAGAAGCACAGGGGCACAAAGAAATGCCCGTTGTTCGAAGCACTTTGTTTGGCTTTCGTGTGTTTGAGGAGCTGCGTGGAATTTGGACCAGCATGATCAAGCAAACACACCCATTTGCTACAGAATTTGGCTGTGGCTGTGTGGGGTTCGAGGGTCTGGGGATAAGTGATGCGCGCCCCTGAGGGAGGTGGAGGCATAAGAGATCCTTTCAATGTAACAGCTGATTTTTTCATGCGCTTGTACTTAGTATCTCAAATCAAACTTCTTTAACATACTGGACCAGATAATAAGGAATGCTCTTTTTCTTTTTCATATGCTAGTTAAGCATAGTTGGTACCCAAAGCCAAAGGTAGCATCAGGGGGGGCAATGGAGTGCCCATGTTCCCTGCTCCGTGGCTTTGCAGGAGACAGAGAGAAAGCCCAGGGTAGTTACTCACAGAGGAGAGGCATTGGCTCCAATGGGCCCTTGTGTAGCCCGGAAGGAGGAATCTGTGCCAACCGCGTCTCTTCCGGCTCCTTTACTGATGTGCAGATCTGTACAGTCACGCTGCCAGAGAGCTAAGGGGGGAAAAATGTGCAGCATGTGAGATGAAAGGAGGAAAAACAGCAGTGCAAACAATAATGGAGATGGAGCAGGCCGAATTAGTAGATCGTAGCTCACCCTCCAGGTTGAGGAGTGTTCTATTATACATGGATACGGAGTTAAAGGAAAAGCCACAGCTTCTCCAGCACTTCAGAAGAATCCCAAAATGACATTCACAGCTCTCCCAGGGACATGGCCTTGGTGGGGCTGTGCTGGGCTGGTCACAGGATCAGAAGACATTCTGGCTCTTTTATGGATGAGATCACTCATTACCAAGAAAAAGGATTCAGCTTGTTCTGTGAGGCCCCAAGGGACAGAAGCTGGTCCCAGCGATGGGCACTGTGGGAAGATGTGTTTTGGCTCATTATATGACAGATCACTCTAACTAAGCAGAGTGGTCCAAAGATGGAAGTTTGCCTGAGGCTCTCAGATGCCTGTACCCAGAGCAGTGACTCCACGGACTCTGATTGCTGAGGGGGTAGAAATGACTCATTCCTAAACCTGACTGCATCCTGGGAATTTCTTGAAAAATACAGAGACGTGGCCTCCTGTTCTAGAGCTCGTGTTCCAGGAGGCAAGGGGAGAAGAACTGGGAACTTAAATTTTTAACAGACTCCCAAATGATTCTTGTTTGTGGAAGAGTATCTAGAATAACCTTTTGTGAACAATATTGAACCAGAGTTTGGCTAGTTGCACCCACTGTTCTCCAAAACTATTCCTCTAAACACAATTAGAGTTCTAGTCTTAAATCCACCCCAAATCTCTAGCTCTTCCACTCTGAGCAAGTCAAGTTCTATGGCTCCCTATTGTGTTCAGTGCTCCTCTCTGAGCTCCGTCCATGGGCTCCACAGAGCTCTAGCTGCTCCCCAGGTCTCTGTCCAGCATGCCTCCTTCCTGAGGAAGAGCTGGGTCACATGCGACAGTAATTCTCAAGCTAGATTAATTATATGAGAGTATTTATGCTTTTTTTAAAAAATATTTTATTTATTTATTTGACAGAGATCACAAACGGGCAGAGAGGCAGGCAGAGAGAGAGAGAGGAGGAAGCAGGCTCCCTGGTGAGCAGAGAGCCTGATGCGGGGCTCGATCCTAGGACCCTGAGATCATGACCTGAGCTGAAGGCAGAGGCTTAACCCACTGAGCCACCCAGGCGCCCCAGTATTTATGCTTTTACATTAAAAATGCTAATAGTTTATCTAGGAAGCAGCCACATAGAAATAAAGTAATAACCTCATTATTTTGATTAGTATTGATAATAATGATTATTTCTCAATAATTTATCAATAATATTGAAGGTAATATTTTGTTAATTCAAGAAAATGACTATCCACGGTCTCGGTCATTTTTCATCAATCGATCGATTATCCCCCTCCACCACCTAGATATCATTTTCATCTTGCGTGTATTTGATGGGGAGAAAGTAACTGGAATCTTTTTACCATCTTCTGCATTTGGACACAAAATAAATAGCAGGAAGAGGAAATGGTCAACTCCCAATTCAGTCATGCAAGATTTTTCTATCCTTGGAACGACAAAAGTGACTCCTCAGAATGTGACTCTGGCACTTGATGTAGCGTTGGAAACGCCTCCTGACCCTGGAGGGTTTCTGTGTGCTCCAAGCAGACAAAGCGTTTCTAAATGTCATGGCTTGTTTAGGGTCACCTGGCCGTACCACCTGGGGGTCAGACATGTACAGACATAACTGCAGTTGGTCTGTATTGTGTGACAAAAGCCAATTACAGAGAGGAAGAACGGAGCCCCATGAGGGTGGGTAAGAGTGAACAGTCTGGTATTGTAAGGCTGTATTTGAACTCATCCTGACCCTGGCTTCCTGGGGGACTGGTGCTCACTGGGAAGGGGACAGCACTGGGCTGCTATAGTGTGCCATAAGGTGATCATGAGAAAAAGAGAGATTGATTCATGGTTAGACTCAAGCGTAGGACCTCCCCACAGGCAGCAGCAGAGTGATGACGGTAAGGCTCTGGATGCTGCAGGTGAATGTGAAGCCAGCCATACACTGTGGGGAGCCCCACGGTGAGAGGGGACTGGTGACACTGGGACCAAGAGCAATGAGCAAAAGATGAAGTGACCCGGCAGTAGGTAATGTGAGAAATGGTTCATTCCCACACTCCATTCGGGGCATGTGAGGAACAGAGGTCCCCTCTTGGAAGGGAGACAGGTTAATTCTATGACCTTAAGGACAACTTGTAGTAGAGGGACCCACATACAGTTCTGTAAGTGAGAGGCCCTGGGGTGGGGGACGGATGCAATCAAGATACATTTAGAATTGACTCAAGTCATTGTGCGTAGCACTAAGAAGATAGGTCAAGGCAACAGTGAGAGAGATAAGGTTTGACCTGAGAGATCAAACTAGTCAGATTATAATATCCATTCTTTCTTTTCTGCATTGGGAACGCCATAGATTAAAAACCATGTCAGATGTCAGTATCAATGCAGACACCTTTACGTGCAGTTGCAAATCTCGAAAGCTGAGGATCTAGTTATTATAAATTAATTGCATTAAGTCACATGTTTTCAAGTCCCAATGTTGATCTACTGATTCCCACACCCTCTCTCTTTTCTGGATCTCCTAATGTTATTCCTGTTACCTCACAGCACGGCATTCCTGTTATGGCACGTATCACTTTCCGGTTGCATTATAAATACTATTTATTGAGGGAATGCCACAGACCCACAGTTGATGTTGGTGCCTTGAGGAGAAGTAGGGTATTTGATTCGTTTTTTTGTACCTCCTCTTCCTCTCCCTACGCTCTTCACACTGCTGTTCCTATATTGAGCTACATGTGCTTTACGAGAACACCGTGCCAGGCACTAGGAATATAGTGAAGAACAAGAGAGAGTTGCTGCTCTATTATCTGGTTATTAGGAATAAATAGAACCTTCTCTGAAACAGCCAATGCTGTTAGAATTGATAGTAACAGATCCTATCAACTTCGTTCCTGTATAACTTGCAAATAACGTACAGGTTAGCTGGGAAAACAAGACTTAAACATATTAGACAGGGATACTTATTTATTTTTATTTTTAATTTTTTAAAAGATTCATTTATTTATTTGAGAGAGAGAGAGAGAAAGAGCTTGCATGCAGAGGGGCAGGGAGAAAAGGAGAGGGAGAGAGGAGGACTCCCAGGGAGCCTGACTCAGAGCTCCACCTCAGGACCCTGAGAGCATGACCTGAGCCGAAATCAAGAGTTGGACACTTAACTGACTGAGCCACCCAGGTGCCCCAGACAGGGATATTTAAGCAAGATGTCAGGGGAAGTATAGTTTAGAGATCTCACGGGGGAGGCAAAGAATGAGCACATGGTCAGGAGGGTCCGCTATGTGAACAGATTTCAGTGGGGTCAGTGCTTGCAAGAAATTCCATCTTCAGGCTCTGCAGGGGTTAAACACACAATCTCCAACACTCCGTTAAATACACAGTCTCAAATACTCCATTGGAATTTTGACTCCATTGCTATTTTAGGGCATTGGTATCTTTCAATCGAGTCGCGTGACCTGGAGCAAGTGAGTTAATCTTCTAATTCTCAGCTTTTTCATCTGTATATGGGGGATTAAATTACCTGATCTTGTGAGGATTCAATTCAGTAATATGTGAAAACACTCATCAAACAGCCAGATACTTTGGAAGCACTCAACACGGACCAGTCGGGCTTACTAGGAGCAGCACTGTGTTACTCATAGTGCTTTTTCACGTGTGTGGTTGGATATTAAATCTCCCAGAGGTCAGGGCCATGCCTCCTTTTCTTGCGGACTTCACAGCAACAACACACAATAGGTCTAGTAATTTCTTGTCGAATTGCCTCTAGTTGCCTTCTGGTTCTTCTTACACATTCTACTGAGTTGCCTTGCAACCTGCTATGCTGTTTTGATACAGCACCTTCGTACCCTCCACGTTTTGTTGTAATAAAATGTAGCAATGAATGTAGTTGGGGCACTAATTACGCACATGGTTCATGCAGCATCTGACATGAGTGAGTGAAGAAGGGGAATTTGATTATTCCGAGGCATCAGGGCCTTTCAACCAATAATAATTTACTGTCTCTACTAAGTACTTCTGGATGCTCTCTATAGAGGGGACATGTTGTTTTATATACAAGGGGCAGAACCCAGTCCTATGAGATCATGTGGTCAGAGAGTCAAATGACTGCTGCACTGAGTACAGAGAGTGCAAGGGCTTCCTTTCCCAAAAAAAGGTCGTGTTTTATTTTTCCTCTTCCAGAGCTCTAAGACAGGACACGGAGGCCACAGTACTCTAAGAGTTCATAAGGTAAGAGGATGTATTGGAGCAGAAAACCGTGTGCAGGGCTTGGAGACTAAGGCTAACTTTCTGAGATTCAGCATGTCAAAGAAAGGTTGTCCGTGCATGTGTGTAGGTGGACATGCGTGTATATGCATACACAAGGCTTATATGTACACGTATGTGCATGTATAAGCATGTGTATATATGTGTGCATGTGAATGCCTTGTGTGTGTGTATGTGTGTGTGTGTGTGTGTGTTCTGATTCTCTGTCCTTGGTCCTCTGCCCCTTTCTTTTCTTCTGGGTTTATCTATCTACCTACCTACCTATTATCTATTTAGCTAACAATAATCAATCATCTGTATATTTTTATTGAATGGCTATGCTCTATTGGCAGGCACTCAGTCAAGAGTATCTGCATAACCCTCTGAAGGTGCTTTTGTAATAATGGTGACCTTGAGGAACCAAGACTTGGAAGGTCGAGTAATTTGCCCAAGGTCAGCCACCTTGTGAGTGGCCCAGCAGAAGCTCAAATTCAAGCCAACACAGCTATATTTATAAAGGCTACTTTAAAGATTCTGCCTTCTGGCCAATGTGTCTTCAGTGCAACACTCAGGTTTTTCAAATTCCTTTTAAAGCGTTACATCCAGAACCCCAGCCATGATCCTCCTGGAGTTGTCTGCCCAGTTAGTGTCCATTCCTCCAGTCAAGCCACCTTTCTTTCCCTAATGTCGTCCAAGGCAGTATTTTAGCTGAGCAGTGGGGTTCTCCTTCCCTGACCTTATACAAAGATTACTGCTTTTCAGACTTGGCCTCCAGAGCCCATGGAGATTTCTGTGACTAGTCTGCAAGTGACTGTGATCAGTCACAGGTCAAGTAAGGTGGCCAGAGGGTAGCACTGACCAGCTGTTGAGAGAGCAGGATGAGTTGAACAAGTTTAAATGACACTAGTTCCCCTGAGTGCTTCAGGGTTGTCTTGGAACCAACGGTGACCCAGCAGTTCTGGGAGGATCCTTTGAGCACAGAGAACCATCCAGACCATCTCCTTGCAATCCCTGCAAAACCACACGTGGGAAAGAACCTGTTGCTAGTACTGGAGGGAGTGGGAGACTTCCAGAGTGCAATGGGAACTTCATATGAAGGCTTCCACCCACTCAGTCTGGTTTGAATGCCAAACAAATTTCCCTGCCCACATGGTCTCTCTCAGTAAGCTGCCCTAGAATGGAAAAATTCCCACTCTAAGATAAAATATTATCTAGGAAGGCTCATAGAGCAAATCACGGCTATATTTAGCAGCGTCTTAGGATGAATTCATTGATTGGACTAGCCTTTGAAGGAAGCCGTGACCTGAGAGGTTGAAACTAAAGACTGTCAAGTGTGTAAGGCTGAGCTGTCCAGTGTGGTAGCTGTTAGCCACATGGGGCTGTTGAGCACTTAAAATGTGGCTAGTCTGTGCTGGATTTTGAAAATGTGCTATGAAAAAATGAGTGTATTATATTGAGTGCAAGTTGAAATAATTTTTGGACACATTGGGTTAAATAAAATATATTAAAATTAATTTAGCCTGTTTCATATTACTTTTTAAAATGTGGCTTGGGGTGCCTGGGTGGCTCAGTGGGTTAAAGCCTCTGCCTTTGGCTCTGATCATGATCCCAGGGTCCTGGGATTGAGCCCCGCATCGGGCTCTCTGCTCAGCAGGGAGACTGCTTCCCCCTTTCTCTCTGCCTGCCTCTCTGCCTACTTGTGATCTCTGTCTATCAAACAAATAAATAAAATCTTGAAAAAAAAAAAAGAGAAAATTGTTTAAAAAAATAAAAAATAAAATGTGACTACTGGGGGCATCTTGGTGGCTCAGTCAGTTAAGCATCTGCCTTTTGCTCAGGTCATGATCCTGGGATCCTGGGATTGAGCCCCCCATTGGGCTCCTTGCTCAGTGGGGAGTCTGCTTCTCCCTCTCCCTCCAATCCCCCCACCCCTACTCTTGCACACACACTCTCTCTCTCAAATAAATAAATAAAATCTTTAAAAAAATTAGAGACTACTGGAAAATTTAAAATCACATTTGCAGCTTGACTTTGTAGCTTTTTAATATTTCCATTGGATAGTGCTGCTTTAGAAGTATGGTTCAGTGAGGGTTTTTGAACTGCTGGGTTGGGGACTTGGGAAATGTGGGATTTCTGGGTATAGCATTGATGGTGGATGCTACCGTATGCCTTACCTATGTTCTAGGTTCTCTTGGGTAGAAGCTGCCTGTACTAGCTTATGAAAAATGGGGTCTCTTTTGGTGAAGAAAATATGTCATTCATGTGCATGACTTCACACTTTCTTCCCCTAATAATCGAATCAGTCATTTGGCTTTTACAATAAAATGGATTTTAGATCATCTTTCCAGAGGATCCATATTCTCTACTTAGTTTTCTTTAACAGGCTGGTCTCTTCCTCCTGTGTGCCCATTCCATGTTTATATGGATGTCCTTTTTTTTAATTATTTTTTTAAACTCCTTATCTCACTTGTTTCTAAACATTAAGACCATTAAGCACCCTTCAAGTCTCATGAAACCTTCCTTGAATGCATGGATCCTCATTAGTCTTTCTTCACTGACCTTCTTGGGTACTTAGTTCCCAAACTAGCTCTGATTACACACTGCCTGTCATTCTCCTCTTATGTCACACATGGAAGTCCTGTTTTGTGGGTCATATTTTATCCCCCACTGGGTCAACCAGAGTAGATGTGTCTATTAATCCTTGATTGCTGGCGTCATTGCTTTGCTCTGCCTTGTTATGTCCTCCTATTAAATTGTACCCTTGGTACAGAAGGTTGGTGATGGCAAGCAGCTTGAGGCCAGGTCCCAGGATTTCAGCATTTTTAAGCTTGATATTATTTACTCAAAATGTGTCCATTTGTTATAAGAAGGACTTGATGACTTTTGACCTACCAGTGCTTGGCTGGGCTAGCTGCCATAGATGTGTCCCTTGTGGGCCTGATATGGTGCCTGTAATTCCTCCAGCAGAGATATGTTTCCCTTTATAACTTCTTTGAATATGTACAAACCCTATCAGAAGGAGTGTTTATTAATCCCCTACCCAAGAAAAGAGTGAGGCTGTTGGGAGATGCTAAGTGGGATGCTTATGAGAGTGCTGAGAGAGAGAAAACATTAAGGAAGTGTGGGGTGGGGGTAATTAAAAATATTATTGGCCTTCTTCCCAAGATTCCTGAGGGCAAGCCCTTTGCTGAGTCTAGAAAGAGTTCACATCTTAGCTCTTCCTTTCATTCCTGCAGAGCCGGGGCTGGAGGAATAAACCTCACGTCCGTAAATCAACAGAGCTGAGAGATCAGTCAGTCAGTCAATCTTAAGAGCATTCTTGGATTTGTGGATGCCTTGAGAAGGATGCTTAGAGAAACCGAGGATAGGGTAGTTATTAAAAGAGATTAAAGGGTATTAGCTAGTGCCTCAGCAAGTTATAATTAAAAAAAAAGGGAACAGAAAGGAAACAGGAGACTAATTTTTCCAGTCGCTGAAATTTCAAGGAGGAGTGAGCTGGCCTGTGAACCATTACTGCTTTATATTAATTCTCCTGTATGGTTAAATCTAACCCAAAGACACGTCTTTCTCAGCTGGAAGTGTCCTAGTCAATTTCACTGTAAAATACAGAGAGAAGGCAGCAGGGAGACCAGGCAGGCACATTACACTCAGACCGAATTCTTCTCCGAAGGATCTTAAATCCTGTTCTGAAAATAAGTGTATTATTTCTAGGTCACACTCTTGACACCAGTAAGGGGTATTGTTATGATGTCCACTTGGGGCATTTGAGGCCCGGAAAAGTAAAAGAACAGATTTTCCTAGAGCACCCAACAGCCATGTGTATCACTAAGCAGCCCCATTGTGACATGCATGACAATGCTTTAGTCCCTATGCTGGTTGTTAGGATGGCAGAAGGAAGATGGGAGGTGTAACAGGATCTCTCTAGTTCTTCACTGTCAAAACTCTCACCTATTTCAAAAGTCCTAGATTCTGCATTAGAACTTCTGTTTAATAACTTCAGATCTCTCTGTTAACATGCAAACTGTCTGAGTAGCACGATGCCATTCATCTACCTTTAAATAAGGATTCGAAGCCTGAGAACTGTTTTTGAAGAAAGGGTAGGTCATGAAATTAGGGTAACTGATACAACAGAGGAATAGACCCCCAATATTTCCCCTTCACATTACTGCAGAAGCTGAGCTTTGCTGTTATTATGTGCACTTTTACTATTTTAAAAGGAGGGCAGCAATGGATCTAAAGATCTTGGTGTTACTCTAAAGGAAGTATTTTTAGAAATTAGCCACACATCAAGACTTAAATGAGACAAATATCTGGTTGTATGGAGACTTCTGGATTTCTGATGGACTTTTTTCCTCTTTAGTCCCTATATTCAGGGTTACATGAATTTAGTGGAGTCTCGCAGAGCTTTCCTAGTGCATAGATGAGAGAGAACACTGGCAAAAATGACAGAACTGAAAGCGGCAGCCGACAGTCTGAAAAAAGAAAAAAAAGAACATTTAAAAAATATTCGTAAGATTTTCAAAAGGCACAGCCGTCTGAGATCAACTGCCAGAGGAGCGAACAGAGCCTTCTATGTCAAGACTGCCTCACATATCACTTCATGCCATTGCAACAACCACTGATTTTCACTAGGGGTGGCCACACGGCATAAGAAAACACTGGAATTAGATTCAGTGTCTATCCAAGGTCTAGCTTAAGACTGATCTCCTCAAAGAGGTCTTCTTACTCCACATCCTATAGCTTTCTTCTTTGTCTGATTTCCACAGCACTTGTGGCCACTCTGCTGAGTGATCAGGGATTCTTGCCTATTCGTCCACGAATTTTATTATGCCTTATTCCGTAGAACCTTGTGGTAGGCTTTGCCTCCCCCACCAAAGGCTTGCTTCTTTAGGTCAGAGACTTTTTGTCTTTCCTTTCTTCTTTTTGTTTCCTAATTCCACACGAAACACTCCTTTATTCCTGGTAAATTCTTGATGTGTAGAATGTGAATCTACATAGTGAATCTAAGCTGTGTCTTCTGGACCTGTGCTTTTTTTTTTTTATTTTTTTAATTTTTTATATTTTATAAACATATATTTTTATCCCCAGGGGTACAGGTCTGCAAATCGCCAGGTTTACACACTTCACAGCACTCACCATAGCACATACCCTCCCCAATATCCATAACCCCACCCCCCCTCCCAACCCCCCTCCCCCCATCAACCCTCAGTTTGTTTTGTGAGATTGAGTCACTTATGGTTTGTCTCCCTCCCAATCCCATCTTGTTTCATTTATTCTTCTCCTACCCCCTTAACCCCCCATGTTGCATCTCCTCTCCCTCATATCAGGGAGATCATATGATAGTTGTCTTTCTCCGATTGACTTATTTCGCTAAGCATGATACCCTCTAGTTCCATCCACGTCGTCGCAAATGGCAAGATTTCATTTCTTTTGATGGCTGCATAGTATTCCATTGTGTATATATACCACATCTTCTTTATCCATTCGTCTGTTGATGGACATCTAGGTTCTTTCCATAGTTTGGCTATTGTAGACATTGCTGCTATAAACATTCGGGTGCATGTGCCCCTTCGGATCACGACGTTTGTATCTTTAGGGTGAATACCCAGCAGTGCAATTGCAGGGTCATAGGATAGTTCTATTTTCAACATTTTGAGGAACCTCCATGCTGTTTTCCAGAGTGGTTGCACCAGCTTGCATTCCCACCAACAGTGTAGGAGGGTTCCCCTTTCTCCGCATCCTCGCCAGCATCTGTCATTTCCTGACTTGTTAATTTTAGCCATTCTGACTGGTGTGAGGTGATATCTCATGGTGGTTTTGATTTGTATTTCCCTGATGCCGAGTGATATGGAGCACTTTTTCATGTGTCTGTTGGCCATCTGGATGTCTTCTTTGCAGAAATGTCTGTTCATGTCCTCTGCCCATTTCTTGATTGGATTATTTGTTCTTTGGGTGTTGAGTTTGCTAAGTTCTTTATAGATTTTGGACACTAGCCCTTTATCTGATATGTCATTTGCAAATATCTTCTCCCATTCTGTCAGTTGTCTTTTGGTTTTGTTCACTGTTTCCTTTGCTGTGTAAAAGCTTTTGATCTTGATAAAATCCCAATAGTTCATTTTTGCCCTTGCTTCCCTTGCCTTTGGTGATGTTCCTAGGAAGATGTTGCTGCGGCTGAGGTCGAAGAGGTTGCTGCCTCTGTTCTCCTCAAGGATTTTGATGGATTCCTTTCTCACATTGAGATCCTTCATCCATTTTGAGTCTATTTTCGTGTGTGGTGTAAGGAAATGATCCAATTTCATTTTTCTGCATGTGACTGTCCAATTTTCCCAATACCATTTATTGAAGAGGCTGTCTTTTTTCCACTGGACATTCTTTCCTGCTTTGTTGAAGATGAGTTGACCATAGAGTTGAGGGTCTATTTCTGGGCTCTCTATTCTGTTCCATTGATCTATGTGTCTGTTTTTGTGCCAGTACCATGCTGTCTTGATGATGACAGCTTTGTATGGACCTGTGCTTTTTTGATTAGCTGATGTCCATCTGTCTCCTGGTCTCTGAAGCACAAATCTCCTGAAGCCTGGCCCAGGCACGCCTGAGATAGTTGTAAGAAGTCTTTCTCTATTCTCATTGCCTAGGCCCATGGCATGCCAGGTGACCTTGCTGCCCAAACTGTACCCCAGCAGAGAGACATCTTCTTCTAAGGCTTAGAGTCCCTTTGGGCAGTAAATATGGTGAGCATTGCACTGATGAGTTGTTTCAATCCTAAAAATTAGACAGAGCTAATGCAAATTTCTCTCCTCTATCCTAGTTGCCAGTGTTCCTCATCTATCCTACCATATCTTTGGCCAGAGTAATTTCTCCACAATTCCTTCTGTCCACCTGCCTCCCTCCCCCACTCCCTCTTAGGTCATAGTGAGTGCTCCTGCCTGCATCTCCCTCCATCCCTAGGAGTCACTGTCCTTTGCTACCAGACCCTTGAATTCTGTGCTGGTAAGGTCACTTCATCAAACAAAGCTCATTAAAGGAAAAAGCAGAGAGAAGACGCAGCATCCTGACCCCAGATATTGTAGCTGAAAAAGCCCTTTGCCTTTTATATTTCAACCTGAATAGGTGTATGACTCAGTTGTGGAAGGATTTGTAGCTGACACTCAATAGAAGCTGCTCTCGAATTTTGACAAATCCCATCTTGAGCCAAGAAGAGAAACAGATATTGATCCTAAGTGTACCTAATTCATCTCTGCACTTGTAATCCCAAAAGAAAATGCCTTCTATGACCAGAGGGCAGTCAATATTTTTTCCATCTTGTAAAATAAATAGCCGTTATTTTGGTGTGTCTTCATGTGTCCGGGGCACCAGAAGTAAACAAAGAGTTGATTTTTCCTCTTTCTACAGTTGAGTTATAATAACTACCGGGTCTCTTGTTTGGGCTAATTAAAACCACATCAAATAATTTGGATTGATGAGTGACTAGAGGCAATCGTACCATACTCTGGCCACATTAACGAGGAAGCCTCATTCCCCAGGCTGGGGAGTGGCATATCTGCGGAGATTTAGCTAGAGACATACAATAAATTGCAAGAGAATTCATTTCAGGGGACTCTCTCTGACTCCAGCAGTATTACAGTTTTAGCCACACAGGGGAGGTGTTCGTATCAGCCAGGGGTCTACTTACAAACATGGTTTTATTTATTGTCCTTCCTCTCCTTTACCTGTGAGAGTAGAGTTAGTTATGGGAGAACTTCCAGAAGGTGAGCGGGTCAGGCCAAATAGAGAACTGTTCTGTTTCCACAATCATTCTGTATATTCCCAACCCAGATGGAGGGTCATAAGTTGTTGGAAATTCTGAACAACTGATTTGTGTCTATATTGATCCAAGCCCCACATCATTTCCCAACCACCCCAGGTCAATTCCAACCAAGGAGCACAGAATCTCCTTGAAATGATGCATGTCAAACACCCTGCCTACATGTGGCCAAACCCTCTGCTCAGTTTCAGTTTTGTCTACAATTAATAATTGTTTTGATTATTACACCTGACTAGTTCAATGCAGATAAACAAACTACTAGCTTCTTGAAAACTAATAAAAATATTAGAAGTCAAATTTGGATCATTTCAGGCTTTGAAGAGATATTCATTTCAAATTATAAATCCTTTGATTTTGGCATTCTAAGAGAACCGTATATATTTTCCCCAAATTTTCTCAGTGCTCTGTCAGAATTCTTATTTGGATAGAATATGAGCCTTACCCAGAAAGGCAATTCTAATTTTCCAAATCCATTGGGTGGGTGCTGGACAAAGAGGTCCTCATGACATAACAATCAGATGCTTGGGAACTGTGTGTACGTGTTTCACTCTCCAGCCAAAATAGCATACTCCTTCTTCCCATAATGGGCTACCAACTCTCCCACTTAGGCTGCTGTTTGCTCCTGGATGGCTTCTGCCATCAGTTCAATTTAAGTTAATGTCCTGGCTGGTTTGCCCACGCATCTGGAGTATAGGCCTACAGCTTCTATACCCCAGTGTTCAGATGTATTCTTTGAAGGCACAGAAGGCTCAGGTCCCAGGCTCATCCTGTCTGCCACTGTGGAGATGAGCAGAAAATAATGCTGGGCAAAGCTAAGCAAGATTGTTTCTGAAATTATTTCTACTTAACATGTGAGTTAATAACTAAATGTCAACAACTTCAGTAGAAATATAAAAGCCATAAAACTCATTAATATGAATGGGTAAGTGACACATTTAAATGGAACAATATAATTGGAGGAGTTAGAAGCCCTGAAAACTACCTTCAGCCTTGGCCCCAAGTACCTCTGTGTTCTTAGTTAAGTCATTTAATATTTCTGGGTTTCAACGTCCTCATTGTCAAATGAGTGGGTTAGGATTAGGTGGCCTCTAAGCCCCCCTGCCACTTTAATATTCTATGATTTTATATCTCAGAGGCATGTAAATAAGCCATTTGGGAAGATTTACATTGTTTTCTTTACAACTGTAATGCAGAAATAGAGATATTGGGCTTATCTCAGCGTGGTTAAAACTCAAGAAATATCAAGCTTAAGGTGTGAATCTCCTTAGTGGATCAAGGCATTTACCAATGTTCTTTAACACTTTCATCTTCTAGGGTCCCAGGGATGAAAAAAGTGGTGTACACTGAAGAAACTAATACAGTGAAATTGTCTGTGGCATTGCATTTCATAACATAGCTAATGCACTGACATACATGTATACTGTTGAACGTATTCATGATCATGGGTACTTATGTTGAAGACATAAGAAACAAACCATAAAGAACCTGAGAAATGACCTCACGTGGTCCCTCCTTTCACATATGAGGCTGTAAAGACCCAGAGAAGAGGAATTGCCTAAAGCCACCTAAGTAATTTTTCAAAAATGTTCCTACTTTAGGATAATTATTGGCAATGTCCATATAAATTTATATTTATGATGTCTTTTATATATTATATATTTTCTTTCATTCTGACATTATTGTTATAATCAATAGGCATAATTTACATTTAAAAAAATTGAGATCCGAATGGCTTAGCTGATACTTGTCTAATTCTTTTTTTCTTTGTTTTCTTCCACAGTTACACAGGATGTACCCATCAGAAGCATGTAAACATTTATATCATTAAGGCAACATGCAAACATGTCTTCAGCAGTTACTTGTGTACCTATAATACACCCCTACCAGTTAAGAATGCGCTTTACAACCAAGGCAGAATTATGAAAGATCATCCACAGACTTCAAATCTCCTCCCCAATCCCTCTAGGAGTCTGCTATAACCAATATGTTCCCTGGCTTGTAATTTGTGCACAGTCACAGTAAACCCGGGCTAAATCTAGGCTTCTGCCTTGACTGGATACTTCAGAGTTGAACATGGAGCATGGGGCTCTTAGTTCTCAGTCTGTGTTCTCTTTCATATCATATCTCTTCTCTCCTATCAAGCTGGCATTTATCCAACTTTCATCGCTTTTTCAACATCTTACCCTGTATTTGTTTGAGTACTGCTGATAAATAAAGTCCACCACTGCCTGAAATAGCTAATTCCACCATAAGAATATTGTTCCTGATTTGGACCTTAAATTAGATTCCCTGTGACTCCCACTCATGTGTCCTAGTTTGTCCTTTGGTCCTTTATGTAGTGCCACCCACACCGTGACACCCCTTACATATTTGAAGGCAACCACAATGTTCCTGTCATGCCACCCTCCAGTCTTCCATTACTGGGCTCAGCTTTCCTATTCTATTCTCCCTTTCATTCTTCACACCATGTTTCCCCTCCTTTGGGTATTTCTCATTGTCCTCTGGAAAAGATTGTGCCCCAAATAGAACACGATTCCCTAGGTGTTCTCTGATCAGTGTAGAGTGTAAGGAGCTGTTATTCACCATGAACAGGATACCACCTTTCCATCAAGCATAGCGACTCATCAGTTTTCACTTATTGCTTTGTTAAGGTGTGATGAATTTGTTCAATCCTTTCCCTGGTTTCCTAGCAGAAGGCAGGCAGAGGAGCAATGGGCTTGATTTCAAGAATCTCTTTCCTGCTAGAACACTGAAGAGCTTGTCAATATCTTTTCTAGGTGCATTTTGTCAAACCGATATTCCAATAGACAGCCATTAGCACCTCACCCTATGCTTCAGAATCACATTTGGGGGAATTTACTTTGACTGATCATAGCTTGAAGGGATCATTTGGTTCTATGAATCCAATCTTACATTTCAAAAGCCATTTCCTATCAGTGATGATGTGTATACCCCTTGCTTACACGGATTTGCAACGAGCAAGATAGAAATACATCCTTTAATTTTCTTTCTTGTCTAAAGGAAAGAACAATCTCTCTCCCTACGTTTCCCTCACCCCAGTAAGAACCAGTCACTGAAGATAAAGGATATCATACCTCCTAAAAAATCTGATGAAAGCAAATTGACCCTATTGACATATTGAGATGGCAAATCACACAGTGCATTTCCTAGGCCCCAGTAATATGGATGTTTTTCTTCCCAGGAATGTATCTGATTGGGGAAGTTTATTGTCCTATAGAGTGTAATGTGGCGATCATTCAGATAGAACCATCAAAGGCAAGAGTAACTCTGATTCTTATAATAAGCTGTGGATATATTTTTATCAGGGCACCAAAGAAAGATTAAATATCTAAGCAGAGGGGATTCAAGGGTATTATTCTCTTCTATGGGAAGAGCAGCAATATAAAGGGAAAATATGGTTTAATAGGCCAAAGGAAAAAAAATTCCAATTGGTGACAAAAACAATAGATTTTACAGGAAAATATGTGATAAGAAAGAAACATTGCATTGTTTGGGACACCTGTAGTTAATTATTGCAGCTAAAGACATTAAAATAAGTTTCTTTGCTCATATATCTTCATAGACTGTTTGGCAATATTAAATGACAAAAGCTTAATAATCAAAAGTACTGAGTTAGCAAATGTTTTCTAATTTTAATAACTTCTTGTTGTAATTACCAAGTCTTAGAGTGAAATGATTTAATTAGAAAGTAATCAAGAAGTGTCTACTGTTAATTGAAGGAATTATAAAAGATCTACATTTTTAATATATTTCTAGGGTAATAAAATTAGAATTTACCATAATTATTTTTAAACCACCCCAATGAGGAATGTTTGATGTGGGAACAAAGTATTCAATACTTCCATGAGTGGTACCCATCACTAAGAACATGGTGGGATTACAAGCTCTCATCCCTCTTCTCTGGGAAATAATAAAAAAATAATAACTGTCAGCTAATATTTATGGAGAACTTACTGTCTGTCAGAAAAAAGAGGTTCAGAGCAGGAACCATACTGTTTCATTCACCAATGTACCTTCTGGGTGCATACAAGGCTCCTGATAAAGAATTTGAAATCATATTAAATGAACTTGGTGCAGAGTCAGAAATAAGCAAGTGTGATGAGGTCTGCAAGCTCAGTTTTAATAGAGTTGGTCTGGCTACTCACTCTTATCATTAGAACTCCCCCGTTGACACATGCTCTCTTGGGATGAATAGACTTATTTATATTTTCCCTCAATTCCAGAGTATAATATACATTTCTGCACACATCTAGTTCAGTTGGAGCGGAGAAGACCTTGCCACAGACCCTAGAAAACAAATTTTAGCTGTTTATCTGCTATTCATGGTTTATTCTCATAATGTATAAGAATTCAAGTACTGGGTATTAATGGGTATTTATGGAATGGAAGTAAGTGGCAAAGAAAAGAATGAAGAAAAATAAAGAAAAGTTAGTGTTTATTCCATTAAGTAGGAGTGGTGGTATTGAATATTATTATGAAGGTAGAATCATGCAGCTTCATACCATTGATGTGGAGTTGAGAAGGTGAGCTATGCCTTTAGATAGCTAACTGTACAGAAGCAGTCATTTTCATGGACACTGGAAAATTCACATCTTCACTAAACCCACCCATCTCTGGCTGCCCATCTCAGGCCCATCACTATGATATGCCTGCCTTGCCATCCAGTTTTTAGCCACTGTGAATTACCAGGGACTTAATAGTTATCTGGGGTTTAATGACTTTTCTCTGCATCTTGGACCATCAACTCCTCCTGAACTCTCATTAATCCCAGGGGCAATGGCTTAGACTGTGATCATTATTGCTTTAACAAATACTTCCAAGATATGATGAGAGTGACTTTCCATTTATCTTCCATGGAAATTCGTTCTGCAGGAATGACAGTCAGCCCGAGAGACAAAAGCTATTGTCTCGAAGTTCTTTAAAAAATGGTATTATTGCTTTCTGTATATATTCTATTGAAAGACAAAGGCTAATTAAATGTTATGTTTCTTGCCTCCTTAGAGACAGAGCAATTCTGGCCAACTTTCTTGAAGAAAGTTTTACTAATACCTTGAGGCTAAGCCCTACTACAGGTAAAAGCTAATGAGGGGGTAAAGTGGGAAGAATCAATACCTAGAAGATTCAGTATTTCAAAGAATGTAAACTCCAGAATTTAACTGACTAAACCAGAGAACAAATGAATTAAATAACCAATGTCTATCCATTGAAAAATTCCTGTGTTTGTCATTGATTTTTAATTTTAGATTTGTAGAGTCAACCTCCAAAAGCTGTTGATTCAGCCACTAGGAAACTAAAACAAAATGAAAAGCTAAGCTCACGGTTCACGGGCGGCACCAGGTAACAGAGCTTCCATCAGTCATATACACGTGAATCGATTCGCCAAAGATCCAGATCTTACAACAAGAAACTTTCTAATCCAGTAAATTATTATTAAAGGATATATTAAAATTGATTAACACAAATAACACTAAATGGAGAGTATACTCAAACATGCCCTTTGAGAGTATGATTTAAAGGAAGAGTAAGTCTAAGGTAAAATTACATACTTCTATCAACTCCCAGTACTCACTTCTTAGAAAGAAAATTCCAGCTCCATCATCTAGTTTCAAAATCCCAACCTTTGGTTCCAGGCCACTGTTAACTTTATGTGGAACCAAAATATTTGTACACCCTGTGAGAGCCATTGGTTGTAAAGTTTACTGCCAGCGTATATGCTCTCATTTAGTAGTGTGGCCCAGTCGCTAGGTGTGAGGAAGAGTGTTCTCTGTCTCCCTGCTTGTGCTTTTCCTATGTGCATATTTTTCTTAATATTGTAGCTGCAGGAAGGAGAACATTTCACGGAGCATCTCTGCATCCAGTCTTCTATACTCTGGCCTCACATCATCTAGTGTGTAATACAGGACAAACCACATAACTTGTACGCTTGTCCCAGTCTTCAAGGAGAGGGCATTTTGAGGAGGCTATTTTAGAGGATTGCTAAGGTCACTTCTGGTTTAAAAGGATATGATTCAAGAAGAGAAACAATGATTTCACTCTGCCCTTTTTAGAAGACAACCTTTTTTCCAAATCCATTTTCTACACTTTCCTCTTGGCATAGCGTATTGCTTTGAGATCAGACACTCATCCATCCAGTTATCCCTTTTTTTTTTCCTAAAGATTTTATTTGTTTATTTGAGATAGAATGAGCAGGAATGGGGCAGAGGACAGAGAGAAAGGGAGAAGTAGGTTCTCCAGTGGGCAAGGAGCCTGACATGGGACTCGATCCCAGGATCCTGGGATCACAACCTGAGCCAAAGGCAGATGCTTAAGCAGGCACCCCCATCCAGTTAGCCTTTGATATTAAACTCTCTGAAAACCTTTCCAGAAAGAGTTTGCACTATCAAAACTGGATTAACTGTTTTAGGGGAAGAGTATGTTTTTGTAAAAGCTCAGAGAAGCTTGTAAAACCTGGAATATGAATAGTCTTCACTGTGGTCCTCATTTCTAAGAAATTTCTCTTTACAACTTATCCCATGTTTGGACAGTATTGTATACATTAATTATTTGTTTCCCCTATTAATTTGTCATAAGCCTACCTGATTGCTATCAGAACTTGGATCAGAATGAATTAATCAAATTTAAACTTAGTGTTTTTATAATCCCAACCTAAAGGAGAAAACATTAGCCCAAACAATATCATGGTAAGTGTCTATTTGCCATTTAGGCTTTAAGATATTGAAAATAGCTTTTCAGTTTCATTTCCACTTTAAATGTCCTGTGGACCTTTGTACCAAAGCTGGGCCATATCATTTACCAGGTCAGGAAAACAAGGTAGATGACTCACCCAAGGTAACAAAATAACGTGTGGTAGTATCACATTCTCCTGTGTTCCTTATCTTTGGTCCTAGAAAACTGGGACATTATAAACTCTTTGTGATCCTGACTGCTGCCAAGACCTATGTGATCTTCTCCTGGGTATGTCATCTCTTGTCCAAAACTTCCAAAACCATGGCCACAGCATTAGTTCTGTGTCTTCATTTTTCTTCCTGGACTGTTGGTTTTACTGAAAAATCAGTCTTCAATAATTTCCTCCAATAACAGGTCTGACCTCCTCTCGAGAATTAAGCAAGCCACCACTGTGCTCCCATAGCACACTCTTCCATAATAGCAATGTTCGGCCCCACATTAGTATAATTACCTATTTATGGGTCTGTTTTCTTTAATATACCTCAAACCTCATTGCATCAGGGAACAGAATTTTCTATTTTGACCCTATTTGGTACTTGTAATCTACAATGAATAATTGTATGTAGGTTGTGTATTCATAAAGAACTGAGATACGTAAGACTATTTAAACATTTGGAAATTGGAAGAAGATAGATTTCTTCACCATCTGTCCAAACATGATAATGAGGAAGTATTCTTTGTGTCTTCATGGAGGTAAGATAAACAAACAAGAGGTCCCACTTTAACTATTTGGATATGATTGGGGGAGTCATTTATTCAAGAGGAAAAGTTGCCTAAATGATAGAGATAATCTTGGATTATTGAAGAAAAATTAGGGATTTGTGAGGAGGAGTAAATCTTTAGCTTAAAGAAATAACTTCAAGAATTGTAACTGCCGGGGCGCCTGGGTGGCTCGGGTCATGATCTCGGGGTTCTGGGATCGAGCCCCGCGTCGGACTCTCTGCTCAGCGGGGAGCCTGCTTCCTCCTCTCTCTCTCTCTCTGCCTACTTGTGATCTCTGTCTGTCTGTCAAAAAAAAAAAAAAAATCTTAAAAAAAAAAAGAACTGTAACTGCCACACATATCCTTTAAGACAATCTTTGGGATGTAATTTATGATAGACTCCTAGATTGGAAGGACTTCTGGAACTAACCTATATAGCAGTGGAGATGATGTTTCTCACATTTCTCCCTATATCTATATTTTAGCATATTAGATGTGAGACAACCCAAAGAATTTCTCTCAGACACCCTCTGCCCCTTTTTCAGTTAATGCCCCTTTTCGTACCCTCTACATCAAATGTGTTTCTGAATCCTCAACCCCAGATATAACAGCATATGCTTCCTTGTCTCCTAGAGATTTTTCCGATCTTCCTAGGCCCCACTGCCTGGTATAATTAGGTAAACTCTTTGTCAAACCTCTTTAAGTTTACAAAGGAAAGCTGTTGTGCAAAAACTATAATTTTGAAACTTTTTCTCAATGAAATTGCTGAGATTATCCCCCTTTTGAGTAAATCCAAAGTGATGTGACTGGTGTTTCAAAAGCAAAACATGTTCCGCTATCACCAAAGTGACGCAATGTAATCTTCCTGCTTTCAGAGAAATGTAGACTAGGAGACTCATTTGAGACACACGATGGCCATAATGGAGAACATTTCCCTACATCTGAATTTCCCCAGGAGAAAACATTTTGAACACATTTGGAATAATCCCACAACTGTTTGTGAAGAGGTTGGGCTTAAGCAACAACATTTCAATAATCTGAATGAATCTTAAAATGACCACATGCAAATATATTCATCTACGTATTTTAACTGAAAAAATATGAAGGAACTAGAAAGAATGAACATAGTCATGTTTATCACATCCCAGGTGCCATTAAGTACTGAAAGTGGTTGCACCCAGTCAGTTGCAAAGGTGTTGAATCTAGCTCTGTGTCTGTCTGGAACGGATTGGTCAGCTACCTGTAGCCACTTCCCTGCCTGCTGCCAAGATGGTAACAGTGGCCAAACTGAGGGGGTCATGTGAATATGGTGACCAGTGTGATGAGTGTCAGAATGACCAGATTTACCATGGCATAACCCAACTTACTAACTATGAAGAGGTACTTAGAAGCTGCCTCAGCACTGGCTGTGCAGAGAACAGACAAAGAGGCAGTAAGGATAAAATTAGAATTATCAAGTGTAGCATGTGTTTTCCATTCTCCTGCCCCACTCTCCTGCTCCTTCTGCCCCTCACTGTCAGTGCCCTCATTCAACCCAATCAGTGTGCATGACCATTTCATGCTGCAAAATTCACAGGTCTGGAGGAACCTGAGTGGAAGTTTATGAAACTGAAGTTTCATACTGCTCTCTGTGGTTCTTCATGTGTCTCGCTGGTCTCTGTTAGAGAGTCTCCCACCTTCCTTCTGTCTTCCTTGCTTGTCGATGTGGCATTGCCCCTGGGTTCAGTTCTCAGAGGTTTGCCTTTGTCTGTGTTCATACTTGGTACAAGGCTTTAATTAATATCTAGATGCTGATATGTATCTCCTGTTCCAGCTTCTTCCCCCGGATTCCAGATTCCCATATCCAGCTGCCTACCTGATTGTCTTCACTTGGAATGTCTTACTAGAAAGCAGCCTCTTGGTTTTTAATCCACAAACCTGCATATGCTGAGGTTTTCTCAATCGCAGTAGATGACAACTCCATCTCCTCTAACCAACGCCAGAGTTCCTCCACCTGCTCCTCCTCTGCCCCCTGTGTCTCATTTTTCTCCTTCATCTAAGGTCATTCATAAGTCCTCCATCTGGAATCCATTGCTTCAGACACTTTTGTGGAACATTTCTCAATTCCTTTGAGAATTTGGCCAAATGTCATGGCCTCATAAGAAGCTTCCTTCAGGGGTGCCTGGGTGGCTCTTTGGTTAAGCATCTGCCTTCAGCTTGGGCATGATCCCAGGGTCCTGGGATCAAAACCAGGGTTGAGCTCACTGTTCAGCGGGGAGTCTGCTTCTCCCACTCCCTTGCTCTTGCACTTGCTCTCTCTCTCCCAAATAGGTAAAATCTTTTTTTTTTTAAAGATTTTATTTATTTATTTGACAGAGAGAGACAGCAAGAGAGGGAACACAAGTGGGGCAGTGGGAGAGGGAGAAGCAGGCTTCCCACTGAGCAGGGATCCTGATGAGGGTCTTGATCCCAGGACCCTGGCATCATGAGCTGAGCTGAAGTCAGTCAGTTAAGGACTGAGCTACCCAGGTGCCCCTCAATAGGTAAAATCTCTTTTGAAAGAAAGAAGAAAGAAAGAAAGAAAGAAAGAAAGAAAGAAAGAAAGAAAGAAAGAAAGAAAGAAAAAGAGAGAGGAGGGAGGGAGGGAAGGAGGGAGGGAGAAAGGCTTCCTGCATGGGGCACCTGCGTGGCTCAGTTGATTTAAGTGTGGGACTCTCAGTTTTGGCTCAGGTCATGAGTTTATTTAGGGTTGTGAAATTGAGCCCTGCATTGGGCTCCATGCTGAGCGTGGAGCCTGCTTAGGGTTCTCTGTCTCCCTCTCCTTCTGCCCACATCCCACTCCCCTGCCACATCCAGCATGCTAGTGTGCAATCGTGCTCTCTCTCTCTCAAAAAAAGAGACTTCCTTCATGCCTCTTTATAAATGACCTCTTCCGCACAATACTTTATATCCCTCATCCTGCCTTTTCTTTTCACAGCTCTTATCACATGTGAGGACAGGCTACCTATTTATTGGCTGTCTGTCCTTCTAAGCAAAGGGGCTTGAGGAAAAGGGCTTTGTATCTTCTGTTTCCTGCTGTATTCCAAATCCTGGAACAGGAGTTGAAATATAGTAAATACCAAAAAAATTATTTGCTGAATGAATAAATTATGCTTTGGTTTTATAATCCTTCATAATTCTGTAGTTCTAGGTTTACAGCTATTTTCCCTCGGCTCCCTCTAATATATTATTCCATTATCTTCTGGCACCTACAGTTGCTAAAGGGAATTTTACTTGTTATCATACTAATTGTCATTTCTTTTCATTAAGAGTAATCTGCCCATTTTTCAAAGCTTTTAAAATTGTCATTTAATTCTTGGTTTTCTACAGTTTTACTTCTATGTGACTTGGAATGGATTTTTAGAGTTTAAATATATATATATATTTTATATATATAATCCATAATATGTAGTATATTTGGAATCTTTAGTATATATTTTAAGTAAATAAATACAAACACACATGAAGTTTTATAGTCTAACTTTCTTTTAAAAGATCCTTTTAGAGATGCCTGTGTGGCTCAGTACCTTAAGCATCTGCCTTGGGCTCAGGTCATGATCCCAGGGTCCTGGGATCAAGTCTCACAGCGGGCTCCTTGCTCAGGGGGAACCTGCTTCTCCCTCTGCCCCTCTCCCCCATTTGTGCACTTGCTCTCTATCTCTTGACAAATAAGTAAAATTTTTTAAAAAGTTTCTTGGTTTCTTTTAAACTTGAGAATAATTATTTTCTTAAATTTTGGCTAGTTCTCAGGTATTATCTTGTTAAGTACTGTTTCTCCACCTCTCCCTCCATTTTTCCCCAGAAAATTTTCATCCAAATTTTCCAGGCCCTCAATGACTTTTTTTTTTTTAAAGAGTTTATTTATTTATTTGAGAGAGAGATGGACAGAGCACAACCTGGGGGAGGGGCAGAGGGAGAGGGAGAAGCAGACTCCCCACTGAGCCTGGAGCCCAGAGCAGGTCTCAATCCCAGGACCCTGAGATCATGACCAGAGACAAAGTCAGATGCTTAACCGATTGAGCCACCAAAGGCAGCCCTTAATGACTTTTTTCCATATTAAAAGAATCCTTCTTTCTCTAAATAATCTTTAAATTCACCCAAGTCCAGAGTAGAGTTTTAAGCCCCCTTTAACTTTCAAAAATTGCGTATTTATTTTCAAGATTTCTGATAGTTTTAAAATCTCTGCTCTTGCTTCATTCTTATCTAAGTTTGTTTCATAATTTCATAGTTCTTTAGTGGGTATCATGCCTTTGTGTGTCTTTTAGGTATCATTAACACTGAGTTAAAAGCCTTTGTAAGATAGTTCTGTAAGACAAACTTCACCTGGCTCGCATTTATGTTACAATTTCTGAAAACTACAAATGGTACATTTTATTAAAACTTTTGGAGGAGTCTGGGCTACTGGTGAGAATCCAGGAGCAGAACTTCCGAGGTTTATTAAAGGCTGCAGACAACCTGACCCACGTTAAGGAACTGCCAGAACTTTAAATATTGGTGTCTTGTGTTGTTAAATGGGGAGATCTTTTGGTCATAGTTGAGGTTTAAATCTTCGAACTTGTTTTTGTTATCTCATTTTGCATTTTCTCTTTACTACGTTTTTCTTAATTTATGTTTTATCTGCTATTCTGATTTCTAATGAATTAGATATGATTTCTTTGTATCTCCTTTCTTCTCAACTGAAATCGGAAAGTATCCATTATATTTCCACTCTTATTAACTGTATCTAAAATGCACATTTACCTAAAAGTAAAGTTAATAAAAAAGTACAAAGACCTTATACCAGAAAGTACAAAGACCTGAGAATCTTTAAAATTCATGTCTCCTCCACTTTCCATTATCCCAGATTTCCTGCCTTATTTTAAAACCCTAATTTATGTTTTTCATTATTTTCCATCAATACCTTTTTTAATGAACAAACATGCTGACTATATGCTATTCCTTCCTTCTGTCAGGCTGTGGGAGATGTATAATGTTCAAAATATTCATTGCCTCTTCTGTCATAGAATTATACTTCCCTCCCTCCTGGATGTGAGATGTAGTTTGGCCAATATGCTGTGAGCAGACATTACTTGTGTTGCTGCTCAAGAAGTTTTGAGAGACTTTGCTATGAGGGCAGCTGGATCCCAAAGTGAAGAAAGTATGGGGCAGAGCTCTAGCCACCCACAGCCAACATGGGAGCTGTGCGCCCCTGCGTGTCACTGCAGCATGGCCTGCACTCTCCCCAACCTCTCTCGATCAACAGAATTCTATCTTCTTAAGAATGCTCACTGAGAGTTTGCTTGTTAAATCTTGTAGTCTTTGTCATAAAAGCAAAAACAAAAACAACTTTGCTCCCACTTTTTTTCTCTTTAAAGGTTTCAAATTTGCTTTCTCCAAATATAAAACCAGTTATAGTTCAATTCAACACAAGAGCTTGTGTGCAAAGTTACAAGGAACTGAGACATTCTATAAAAAGCTAGGTTAAAGATGGTTGTATGGTTTGTTCTGGGTGTGTTTTGTTTTGTTTCAAGGGTGTGGCGCTTCCTCAGGACCTGAACTCAGCCAAGAAATGGTTATTGTAATGGAATAGCAACAGTTGATCCATAGATGAATTCTGAAAATTAAAAAAAAAAAAAAAATCACATCCCGTAGGTTGTAAATTCTTCCAGGAACTGTTTTACTGTCTGCTTTTCAGGAATTAAAATAATAATAATAATAACAACAACAACAACAATAATTATCACCATCATCATCAACATCATCTTTTTGAAAAGCCACAAGTTTAAAAATCACAAGTTTAAAAAAAAAAGAAGCAGCGATGGATTTTATTGTATTTATTTGTTTTTTTGTTGTTGATTATGCTTCTTTTAAAATTTTTAACATCTGGTATATTTTTTTATCATTAATGAGCACAACACTGATACACTACTATTAACTAAAGTCCATAGTCTATTCAGATTTCTACAGTTTTTACCTAATGTCTATTTTCTGTTCCAAGAGTCCGTCTAGGATAATACATTACATTTAGTTATCCTGTTACCTCAGGTTCTTCTTGACTGTGGCTGTTTCTCAGATGTCTCTTGTTTTTGATGACTTTGATAGCTTTGAGGAGTACTGATCAAATATTTGGTAGGCTGCCCCACTGCTAGAAATTTTCTGATGTTTTTCTCATGACAGAACTGGGGATATGGGTTTGGGGGAGGAAAACCATAGAGTTAAAGTGCCATTTTTATTACATCATATTAAAGTTATATCCTAACAATATGATTTGTGACTACTGATGTTGACTACTGTCTGGCTGAGGCAGTGTTTATCAAGTTTCTCCACTGTAAAGTTCATCCTGTTTTTCCTCCTTTCAACACTTACTCTTTGGAAAAAAGCCACTACGTGCAGCCCACATGTCAAGAGTAGGGAGTTATATGCTCCACTTCCTTGAAGATAGGGTATCTACATAAATTACTTGGAATTATTCTGCACCAGAAATTTGTCTCTTCTCTCCCATATATTAACTTTTTCAATAACTTGTATCCAAATGGAACCACTAATATTTATTTTATACTTTGTGTTATAATCCCACACTATTTTTATTGTTGCTTGCATTTTTCCAGCTTTGGTCATTAGGAGCTCTTTCAGTTGGCCCCTGTGTTCCTTTGAGATGTCCCCACCATTGTGGGGGTTTGTGATTTTTCCCCTTTAGGTACTACAAAGTGTTCAGTGGTCATCTTTATATTTCCTGTTCCAATCCTGGAATCAGCTATTTCTCCAAAAGTCTTACTCCTTTTATTAGAGAATGGTATTAAGACTAAGATTTGGATGGTAGATATATTTGTTGCCACTAGGGTGTTGTTTCTTTTTGGCTGTCAACAAAGAATTATATGTAGTGGATACTAACCTGTGTATATTCACAAGTTGACAAATATTTCTGTATGTAAACATCTCTCTCTAAATTAAATTAAGCTAAACATGAGTTTGTACTGATATTGCCTTTGCTATATGGATCATTCTAGTCTTCCTTGCTGATCTGTATTCCCACTCCAATAGTGAGAATTCTAACATTTTTTAAGATTCTTTTTCTCTGATAACTGATTTTTTTAATCACGTTGGAACTAGGTATGCATATAATTTACTCTATTGAAAACTCAGTGTGCTCTTTCAAACGGAAGACATTTTTTATAAATTATCTATCTGATTCACATTACATCTTTCAGTATTATTACTCCCTATTCTGTAATTTCTCCTCCTGAAACCCTAAGGAGATACAGATGAAATTTTTTATTTTCTTTCTGTCTTTCATCTCTTTTACCTTATCTTTCATAATTTCCATCTCCTTATAGCTTTATACTGCATTCAGATGAATTCTATTTGCATCGTTTAACAATTTAACCCTGTTTCTTTCTTTACATTTTCTTTATATGTACTGCCATGTAAATACCACCCAGAGAAAGATGTAAAACATTTCCACGATCACAGAATGCTTCTTTATGTCCCTTTGAGTCAGTATTCCCCTAAAGGGTCCTCCATACCATAGATTACTCTTTTTGAATTTCATATGAATTAATTCCTGAGTTTATGCCATTTGTGTCTGGCTTTCCTTTTAACAGTTAATTTTGTTTAATTTGAGATAATTTTAGACTTATAGAATTGTTGCAAAAATAGTATAGTAAGTTCCCATAAACTTTTCACTCAGCTTCCCTTTCTGCTAACAGCTTATATAGCAATATGTTTTAGGTGAACATGAATAATCACTTAAATTAGGTATTTACCCATATGTCGAGTTGCTGGGTCATAAGGTATGCATGTTTTTAGCTTAATAGATTCTGTTAAACTGTTTTCCAAAGTGGGCATAGCAATCTGCAGTTCAACTCATCCATATACATAAGAATTTTAGTTTCTTCGCATCCTTGCCAACCCTTGCTACTGACAGCTTTCAGAATTTAAACATTCTGCTGGGTGTGTAATAGCATTTCATAGTGTTTTTAATTTTCATTTTTTCAAATACTCCTTGGCCATTTTGATGGCTTTTTACATTTTTGGTAAAGTACTTGTTCCAATCTTTTCCCTACTGTTTTATTTGATTGTCTTTCTCTCATTATTTGTAAGTATTTTGAATATATGCTGGAAAGGACTTTTTTCTCACTTTATGCACTGCAGACATCTTCTACTCTGTGAGTTACCTTTTGACTAATATGAAAATTAAAACAATGTTCTTAGAATAAAACATAGGAAAAATATATCCATGACCTTAGAATAGGCAAAATTTGTTAAGTATGACACAGAAAGAACTAACATTAAGGAAAATATTAGTAAATTTGATTTATAAAGCCATTTTAATATACTTATTTTAAAAATTTTTAAAGATTTTTTAAGCAATCTTTCTTCTTCTTCTTCTTTTTTTTTTTTTTTGTTATTGCTATTATGTGGGTTCATTATCTCTCCTGGAGATTTGTTTCTTCAAATGGTTTGTAGTTATTCCTCTCCTACTCTTCCCCATCCCATCCTCCTACCTGTCGCCCTTCCCCTTATCTTCTCCTGTGGATCTCAATGATCATATTCATACCTCAAGATAATAATTCCAAGGTGTTTCCCTAGGTTTATGGGTAGAATTCTTCAGTCTCCACTTAATGGATAGGAAAATGCTTGACAACTCATAGATTTTATAGACAGCCCAGTTCCAGTTCTCACACAGCAGAGCTCTATGACTATACTGATCCAGCATGAGTGGGAAGCAAGGAATTCTGAATTAATTCAATCTCCAGTTTTGACCAAAACATGTTTAACTCTGTATTTCCAAAACACAGAAATTTTAGGGCTACATCTAGTAACAACTCTGAAAAATGTAATTTAATAAATGCTAAAAAAGACTAGAGGTCAGTGTCTTAGTAATCTGTTTCCCTAGCATAGTACTATAGTTTACTGATTACGTAAATAAATATGATTAAATTTCAGCTCTAATGAAGACTGAAGTGTGAGGAAGATATAGTTGGAATCCATTTTACTGAAGACTGCCTTTACAATGAGTCTGTTCTTATTTGTGTAAGTTATGACCATTTGACAAGAGTCCATGAGAAAGAGAATATGATAACCCTCTTGTCAATACCAAGGATGTGTCGATAATAGAAAAACTCTGTGCAGCCTGTCCTGGGAACAACAAAGCAGACAATACCCATTATCCATGTGTCATTTCCTGGTTGAGGACATAAAAACAGATCAGGGCAAAACCCAATGCGTCTTTAAATTAGTGGCACAGATCGATGCCCATATTTCTCAGTGTCATGTTTCATTATGTTGAACTATTTATGTCATCGTAACCCAAGGCATCTTAATGCAACCTGACATCCAGGTTATGTTGCATTAAAAAAAATAAGAAGCTATTGCATTTTGGTAATGGGCTGGAAAACATTCCAAATCTCTTTTTTTTTCTGCTTGGAATAGGGTTACCACTTGTGTGTATGTGGAGGGTACAGTTCTGTATTAAAATTTGAAAGGTCAGACACCTTCAACCTAAGTCTGTCAAAAATATTCCTTTTGCTTGGCCTCTCACTCCTATTTTATGCCAGTAATAGAGGTTTCAAGATTAGTTTGGGGATGGTAAAATTGTTGTTCTTTATAGTGTTTAGAGATGACCACTTAAATTGGGGCAACTCTCCTCTAATTTTCCAAATTGAAATAGCACTCATTTTTTAAGATTCTACTTGAATGCTATGTCTTCCAATAAACTTTCTTTCTAACCACTTAGTTTTCTTCTTTCTTTTCTGAACTTTCATAACAAGTCATTCCTACTGATATGGCATATTTTTATATCCTAATAATATTATAGATTTTTGAGTATATATCTTAGCTCTTTCAAATATCCTACATTTCTTCAGGATAGGGACTAGTTTTATTACTGTAGTTTAGTGATTCTCTAATCTTCAGTGTCCATAAAAATAATTTAGAGACTGTTTAGAAATTTAGATCCTTGTCATACTACCAGAGACTTTGATATAGTAGGTCTGAAGTGGGAATCAGTAGTCTGCATTTATACTAAAAAGCTACAGGAGAGTAAATATCAAGAATACCAAACTTAGGTACTGATATCATTGTCGAATGGCTGAAAACCAAAGACAATGATATGACAAGAACATATCAAAAGCACTAGGAAAAATCAACACATTATCCATAGTGGAACAATAATATGAAAGATGGTTGATTTTCAGTCAGAAACAATGAAGGCCAGAAGACAATGGAATGGTCGTCTTTAAAGTGCTGAAAGAAGGAAATGAAAACAAAAACAAAAACTCTAGAATCCCCTAAAAGGGAAAGAAAAAAAAAAAAAAGAAAGAAAAAAAACTCTAGAAGGGGGGAGAAAAAAAAAAAAAAGCCCACCAGAATCTATATGCAGTGAAATATCCTTTAAAAATGAGGGTGAAGTAGACATTTGCAGATAAATGAAAGCTGAGAAAATTTGTTGTTTGCAGACCTGCACTATGAGAGATATTAAAGGAAATTCATCAAGCCAAAGGGAAATGATATCAGATAGAAATCTGGTTCCACAAGAAGAAATGAAAAGCACTAGCAGTGGAAGGCATACAAATTAATATAGAAGACTCACTTTCAAATTTTCTTTTCTTAATTTCTTTAGAGGGCAAATAAACTCTTTAAGGCAAAAATGACATCATTATAAGGTAAAGCTAAATAAAACATATGACAATAATACTACAAAAGGTGGTGGTGTAATAAGAATAAACTGATTTTATGTAATATTGGAATGTGCCTGATTGTCACCAACTTAAAAGAAATGCCAAAAATGGAATGTTTATTAAAAAAATAATAAACTGATTTGATGTTCTTACATTTGTAAATTGCAAGTGTGAAGTGTGAAGTGTGAGCTGGTAAAATATTAGTTCTAAGGATACTTTTATAAATTCAAGATACATATTATAATTCCTAGCATGCCAAGGAAAAGTAATAATAAGAAGTGTAGCAAAACAGCCAATAGAGGAAATAAAAAAGAATTCTAAAATGATTTAATTAACCTCTCAAAATGGCAAAAATAACAAAACAGAGAAGCGAATAGAACATAAATAATATGATAGATTTAAACTCAAGCACATAAATAACTATTAAATGCAAATAAACTAAAAGTCAAGGGACAGAGATTGTCAGATTGGTTATAAAAGTAAAATATATACAGTCAACAAGTCATAATCTAAGTGTAAACAGGTTGAATACAATCATAGATGAAGTGTTAATACCTTCTCATAGTAGTTAATAGGATAAATAAGCAGAAATTCGTTTAGGATATACAGAATTGAAACAACATTAAAACCAACATGACTTAATTGACATTAACAGATCACCATACCCAACAACTGCAGAAAAATATTATTTTCAAATGCACATGGAACATCCATCAAGCTAGATCATATATCGATCCATAAAATGCATCTCATAAATTTCAAGAAATTGAAACCTTATAAAATATGTCTTCTGATCATGGTGGAATTAAATTTAAAATGCTTAACAATAAGAGGCATAGAAAAACCTCCAAATATTTGGAAATTAAAGAATACATTTCTAAATAACCCATATCAAAGAAGAAATTATAAGGAAATTAGGAAATGTTTTGAATTACGATAAAGGTACTGAAAATCTTTAGATCTTGTGGACACATAAAAGCACTAACCATAAAAAAAACTAGGTTGACCTTGAATGTGTGAAATTAAAAAGCTTGACATTATCAAGTGAAGGTGTGGAACAACTGAAACTTTCACACGGTGATGGTGGGAATATTAAATGGTACAGATAATCATTTGAGAAAACTGATTATTTTTCTTTTAAAGCTAGACACACCTACCCCATGACCCAGTACTGTCATGCCTAACTGTTTATCTAAGTGGAATAAAAACATTGGTCTATGAATGACATATAAGTATGTCACATGGCTTTATTCACAGCAGTCAGAAACTGGAAACCACTCAGACATCAATCAATAAGACTATGGATAAACAAATCATGGTATATTCATTTAATGGGGTACTTAATACTCAGCAATAAAAATGAACAAACTGCTGAGGCCCAGAGATTGATCTCACAGACTTTATGTTGAGAGGAAAAAGCCATTATACAAAAGTATACCCTGTGTGACCCCATTTATATGAAGTTCTGGAACAGACAAAATTAATCTATGGGGACTGGAAGTCAAGATCAGTGGTTACCTGGACCAGTCTGGGGTTGACTGCTAAGGAGCCCAAAAAACCGGGGTGCAAGAAATGTATATCTCCACTGGGATGAAAGCTACATGGGTGTATCTGTTTGTCAAAATTGATCAAAATAAGTACCTAAAATTTGTGCATTTTATCTCATGAAAACTATACTTCAATAAAGCATCTTAATCACTTGAAAAGCATTTGGGCATACAAATTCCTGGGCTCATTTTGCAAAGACTCTGAATCAGTGAGTCTGTGTGAGAACTAGTTAATCTGAATTTTTAGCAAGGGGTCCTGGTCGATCCTAATGCCTGTGGTTCATCCGTTACACGCTTGAAGGTAGTAATCAACATAATATTGGATGTCCAGAAGTGCTGATCACATTTTACAAAGGTAAACGAATTAATCATAACTTAGAGTGAATTGGTTGTCTCTGAATTCTCAGTTTCAAAGGAAATACATTAAACTTTTTTTCTTTTCTTTTTTTAACTCCCAAATCTCAAGCTTTATGAGTTTCCTCCAAACCAGATAAAGCAAACTCATCCTTCATTCATGCCACAATACTTCCAGCATTTGCTTTTGCTAATGGGTTTTTTCCCACCAGAAAAACCTCTCCTGGCCTTTCTGTCGGCCTTGTTTCCTCTCCTTGGAAAGCCCAGTGACATGAAACCCTTTCCAACTAGGCCCGTTGCTAGAATCTAACTAATAATGATCTCCCCTTTTTAAAACTCCTGTCGTTCTTACTACTTGATCTATTCAGTCTGGCACTTGCACACATACCAAACTGTACGGTTCTCTCTTTCCCATGTGAGTCTTTTCGATAATACTGTAAAAAAATATTAGTGAAAACAGTTCTACTTCTTGGCTTCTCCTAGCTAGTCTTTCCCTCCCACCATGCTAAGTAAAACTAAAATATTTGATAATTATTTTTAAGTAAAGAACACAGGATTTGAGATTCAATGGGAGTTAGAATTCCAATGCTGGCACCCACAAACTTTGTGATGCTGGGAAACTTGTCTTCATCTATAAAAATGAGAACAGTAATTCTTTCTTCATAAAGTTATTGCAAGGATTAAATGGAGTAAAGTACATAAGCCACTTAGCACCCTGTCTTGTGTTTTATAACCGTTAAGCAAATGGTTGTTGACAAGATTGTTGTTGCTGATATGCCATTATTGTGTAGTTGTGATATTATTATTTGTGTTGTTAAAGACCATACAATATTAAGACTGTAGGGGAATTTAGAATTATATAATCCAATCCATTTGTTCTTGTAATTAGAAAACAGGTCAGAGAGGAAGAACTTATTGATTGGTTCTTTTGTCTTAAAAGAATAGTATTCAAATTTCAAAGTTTATGTTCTGATTTACATTATGTTGCAATTTTAATACCTATTTGCTATGTACAGATAATATTTTTCCATTAAAAGAGGAAAATATCTCCATGCAAATGAAAGCAGTTTATACCTAGATAAGAAATAGAATTACCCAGTTGTTTTGTTTTATTTTCTTATCTAGGTATAAACCGCTTTCTTTAAAATACAGACCCTGAAAGATATAGGAGGGAAAGCCTCTGCCAACCGTGCTCTGACTGCCTGTATGTCAGACATAGATTCTCACATACTCACAAAGATTCAGGTCAACCTCAGTCAAAGAATCAATAATTGACTTGGTTACTAACTGTTCACCTTGTAACTGTGATCACAACACTCACAGTACATCTGCCCTATTTTGGTCCTGAACTCTTAGTTGGTTGCTTAATTCTTGACCAGAAAGTTAAATGTTTTGCCCTGAAAGTGTCCTGCCTCCTGATTCAGAGCCCACCACAACTCACTAGTGAGCCTATTTCCTCGCCATCATTAAGGGTGCACAAATCGCCATGCTGAGAGGAAGTCTATATGGAGATTTGCAGATGGTGAGAGAAAGAGAGGAGAGAGGTAGGATCTGATGCATGAAAGATAGAAGTTTTAGATATTGAGTCTCTAAGAATGAATGAATTAGGGTCTGCGAAAGTGGATACCCTGAGCAGTGTGCATAAGGTACGCACTGTCCAGTAGCTGTCTTGTCTTCACTATAGCACTCATCCTATTTTCCTCTGGAACATTGGGCAGATTTTTAAAAGTCAATGAACTCCCCCGTGGTGCTGCAGTCACCACCCTGTTTCTTTTCCCTCGCCTTGGGGCTCCCTGGGTGTCTGTGGTTAAGTGCTCTAAGAGCCGCTGATTATTGTGATTTCCTTTAACCAGCTCAACACATTCTTTGCTTTTCAGTTGTTGATGTCAGTCCTAATGTGTTGGGCCAAACACATTGGAACTTGTTAAGATTCTCCAAATAGCTTCTTTGTGCTGGAGAAATCACACCACTGACAGGCCCTCCTCTCCGGGCTCCCTGGAGTTTTTTATGCATGTGCTATGCCCCCTACTGTCCCCATCACTCTGTCTCACAGAGGAACTGACATTTAGAGCCAGAGCTCAGATACCAAAAACACATTATTTTTTAAAACTTCATTTCTTTCTATATTTCCCCCTTAGTCCATTCAAATGCTGAACGTAATAAAGTTGCCAAAACTCTCCCTTCATTGGAGTGAAAACCATTCATTTGTCGTCTCAATTTAAGATTCCTGACTCCAAATAGAAGGATATTCTCTGTGGACGTAATGGGACATTTAGCAATTCATTCATTTTCTTCACATGCTACTTATTTAGGCGCTCAGCGGTTGGCGGCTTTGATGTGGAGTGGTGAAATTATAAAGACATTACATATCATAAAAATATAAATGAAAGAAAACACAGACCCTCTTTTATATCAGGCTAAATTGACTGCTGTCATATTAAGGGTATTTTGTTTAATAAATTATACCCGTTTCAAGGTATTCCCTCGAGTGAGTCACTACTTTGTCTTTTATTTCCTTTTTCTTTCTTCCTTCCTTTTTTTTTTAAACGAAATAGGCTTTTTCTTTCCAGTATATTGATGTAAAGAACTACAAAGGGCTCCAATATAGAAATTAATGTCTCTGATACCAAACTTCATTTGGAATTTGCCATATTGAGCCAGTAAGGCAGTCATGTCATGCATGACTTGTCAATTCTAACTAACATTGTTGTATGTTCAACATAACAAAAGAGCTTTGGAATAAAACCAAATTCATGAATTATATTCTTCAACATTTAGTTTCTTGAAAAAGTTCCCCAAGTATGACTACCTGTCTTAGTCAGTTTGGGCTGCTATGACAAAATACCACAGACTTGGTGGCTTATAAACAACAGATATTTCCTTCTCACAGTTCCAGAGGATGGAAGTCCAAGATCAGGGTGCCAGCCTGGTTGATTGAGAGCCCTCTTCGGAGTGGCAGACTTCTTATATTCTCACATGGCAACTCTGTCAGCCCTCTTTTATAAGGACATGAGTCCCATTCAGAAGAGCTCCATTCATGACCTAATCACCTCCCCAAGACCTCACCTCCTAGTATCTTCTCTTTGGAGGTTATGTTTCCAACACAGGAATTTTGAAGGGATACAAATATTTATACTATAGCACTACCTCTTTAATATTTGCTTTATGAAGCTAAGATTGCTTATACTAATAACTCCTTCAATAACCTATTCTGTGCCTATTCGTCATAATTGCACTTAATCCTATTTCCAGGTTTGCTTCCAGCTGGGCGGACATGTCCAGCAAGGAGCTCCAAGATGGAAGGCAGAGCCACCTGAACCAGGGGTGTCACAGGGACCATGTGTGGGGTTGGCCTGTACATAGGATCAGGTAAGGGACCTTTTTTTGTTCCTGCTGGAAAGACATGAAATTGAGTTTGTCAAGCAGATGAAGGAGCTGGGAGAGAGTTGTGGGGTCACTGATGTCAAAGTACAGAAGAGAAGAATGAAGGTAAAGATTCAGCTGAGAGATGCTAGGTCAGAAGGAATGAGGGGAGTAGAAGAAATTCTAAGGCCAGCATAAGGTACAAAAGCAAAGATGGGCTTTGTTGTGAACAGTCTGAGATAAAATTAGGTGCAAGATCTTTCTCATTGCTTATTATTTTTAAATGTTAGAAACTCTCTTATTATAGACCATTTTTGTCCTGAGTTGGCTGTCATCATTAGCCAAGAATAATGCCATTTAGGAAGTAAGTGTGTCCTGTGATTTTATGATTTGACTTATTATTTTATTCAGGCTTCAAGAAAGACTTATTAGTATTACAGTATTCAGTGAGAGATATAGGTTTCCCCTCTCCATTCCTTCCCTTCCTTTTGAACGGATCACGGCTTGTGTTGCATCCTCAAATAAAAGACCCAACTCCTCAGTTTATTGAGCTGAAATTATCTTGGTGTTCTTCAGCCTGTGCCTTGGGGTTCAGAGGTGGTTCATCACTGGGGAGTTTCTCCTAGTGACAGACTCCCAATGAATACCCAGGCTCTTGACTCCCAGCCTGAACTCCTGTCCTTGGGCCATATGGCCCTTGGTTTAGAGGTAAGGGCCATGATGGCTTAGACACCCTCACCCCTCTCCCCCCTGCCTTGTTAGAGCTTATCTGGTAACTTTGGCAATGATTTGCAAATTACAGCGTAATAAGTTCTTAATCCAGTTTTATTTTAACATCTTCATTAATTATATGGAAGAAGGAGACAACCACCCGCTAATTAAATTTTCAGATGTTGCTAAATTGGGAGGAGTTGCAAACCCAGCCGAGAGCCAAAATGCAATATAAACGAACCTGGAGAAGTTAAGGGGAAGGGCAGGTAGAGGATCAGAATCAGGTTAAAATTAGAAACAAAAACATGGAGGTTATCTCGAAAGGAGATGTGGCAGCTCCGTAAACTCGGGGGTGGGGAACAGCCTCGAGGAGTCAGGCAGATCATGGATTGTGATGGAGCAAAGGCAGGAGGCTCAGGGTGCCAGGGTGCCAGATTTCCATTTTCTCCTCCCAGAAAGGAGCCCTGCCTCCAGTCTGGTAGCTGTGTCTGACAGACTTCAGGCCCAATGCTTTTGGTCACCATGGCCTGTGAAAACAACGAGAGGGAGCATGCCAGCCACTCAGGGGGTGTGCGAAGATTTGTTTCTTGCATTCCTCACAGTGCCTTGTCCCTGCCTGGGCACAGGGCAGATGCTAAAGATTGAATTAATTAATGTATGTGAAAATGGTTTAGAAAAAAATAAAAAGCACTATGGGAAGAGAAAAGATTATTGTTTTTCTTTACAGCAATGATAATTATTATCAATCTTTGTTAAGTTAAATTTAATTGAAGTTGATTAGGGGGAAAAGTGGCATATGTGGGCAAAGAGAGCAGAAAAGAAACAACAGCCAGAATGATTAGTGTGGGTTTCTCCTCCTAACTGCACTTGCTCCATTTCTAGGGATGTTACTTAGGTTGCTAGGAGGCTGAGGCCCTTTGATGACAGTGACAGACCTCTGTCCCAGGAGAGGACACCAGAGGTGCTTTTATTAGCCCCTTGAGAACAGGTTATGTGTAGAATTCAGTTAGGAAGAGTGGCTGCTGGGGCCAAGGTGGAACATTTGAGCACTGTAAAGATTGTCACCCTCACATGAAGGAAACATTTTTGACTCCCTCACCCTACTCATGATGGCTTCCCAGATTTAGTCACATTGACCTTCAGTCAAGTCCCCATTGTGGATACATAGTCTCACTGCAGCATAACTGTATAATTCAAGCCATACACATTCATTCCTGGCCTCAGCCACCAAATATTACCACAGATGCTACTGTGACCCCTGATTAGTATCTCTTCAACTACATGCCATTGGTTACAAAGGATGCTAAATGAATGAGTCTGTGAAAGGGATTTCCAGGGCATCCCATCCCCAGAGCTGGATAAAACCCTGAAAGATAGTCCTTGTCTTACTAAAAGGAAGAAGCAATTTCATCATATGAAAAATAGCAGAATCACTAAGATTTTCTCTTCCTACAGTAGAGTTTTATTTTCTTCCCTATACTAGATTCTGATAGGCCATGGAATATTGCTTCTCTTTTCCTCATATCTTCGGCAATGACTAACAGAGGGTAAACACAAAAAGGGAACTCAGTAACTGACGGATGGCATTTTAGAAAATTAGTGCTTCTCCCAAGTGCCTACTTACCCCCATTAAGGGGGGAAAAAAAGGACAAATACGCTACCTTTTACAACTCTCTATAAGTAACGAAAGGCTGTAGGTAAATAGGACACATCTTTTTTTTTTTTTTTTTAATTTTTTTATTTTTTCAGCATATCAGCACCCAGTGCTCCATGCAATCTGTGCCCTCCACAATACCCACCACCTGGTGCCCCAACCTCCCACCCCCCACCCCTTCAAAATTCCCAGATCGTTTTTCAGAGTCCATAGTCTCTCATGGTTCACCTCCCCTTCCAATTTCCCTCAACTCCCCTCTCCATCTCCCCTTGTCCTCCATGCTATTTGTTATGCTCCACAAATAAGTGAAACCATATGATAATTGACTCTCTCTGCTTGACTTATTTCACTCAGCATAATCTCTTCCAGTCCCGAGGACACATCTTTTTAGTCCAATAAAAGGAAGGTAGATCTTCCACAGAAAGCATCAGGTAGATGGCTCTGCTGAGAAAGCATTGGCTTTTGTCACCTCCTGGCTCCTACCTGGTTTAAGTCAGGAAGTGGAAGAAATGAAAATAGCCAACTAATAAATTTCAGATTATATGGAAAGAGGCTAATTGGTCTTTCACCTTACTTTCCCTGTCATTCCTTCAGGGATTAGGTTAAGCCTCTGTATATGTTTCATCAGGGAGCCATCGGGATTATACCTCGCCTCTCTGTCTATCATGCTGACAGCACCTGTAATGTTGACTCGATTTTGATAAGCCCTACCACTTGTCACACAACATCTTGTAGTCAAAACAGGTATATAATTATGGCGCCCAAAGCAGTTATTAATGTAAAAGAATTAACTAGGAAGGAGGCATGTGCACTAGGACAGTCACTGAAACCTTAAATGGCTATTCCAGCCTACTTTGTGGGGACTGGGTTTTTTTCCTTTGCAGTTCCTGAGCAAAGGATAGACACATTTGTCATTCAGCATGGTGTCATTTCCCACTTAGGAAAGAAAAACTTAAAAAAAAAAAAAAAGACTACCTTAAGTTAAACAAACAAACAAACAAACAAACAAAAATAGTAGAGAGAGTTAGGGTTTGGCAGTGAGCCTGGGGAGTCAGCATCCAGGGAGATGCCTGGTGAGTGAAGGATAGGATGAGAGTGAGTTGCAGCGGTGGTGATAGATTTAGGGTGTCAGGTGGAATGAGGCACAGTAGGAGTTGAGGATGGTTAGGGTTGTCAGGATAACTACTCTCAGGATAACTAGTGGGACACTTTCTCTGGAAGTTGCAGGCTAAGATGGAATAAGAAGCTTGAGTCAATCTCTGGGAGATATCAGGACAAGCATCTGTAGGGTTTTCTGTTTCCAAGGATGATCAAGCATAGCCAGTGTTCAGGCTCTGAGGTTCTGCAGGGTGGGATAGCGTCTCCCAACTGACCCAGGAATTTAAGCTTGAATTGTGTTCCCCCCCAAAAGATATATGGAAGTCTTGACCCCTGAAACCTGAGAAGGTGACCTTATTTGGAGATAAAGTCTTTCACAGAAGTAATCAAGTTAAAATGAGGTTCTTAGGGTAAACCCTAAATCAATGCAACTGGTTTATTATATTATCCCTTTATTATATTATCCCTTATATTAAAAAGGGGGAATCTGGGCACAGAAACTTGCACATAGAAAAACATCATGTAAAGATGAAGGTAGAGATTAAGGTGATGTGACAACAAGCCAAGGGAATACCAAAGATTATTAATGAACCTCTGGAAGGTAAGGGAGAGGCATGAAACAGATTCTCCCTCAGAACCCCCAGAAGGAACCAATCCTGTGGTGTCTTGATCTCAGACTTCTGGCTTCCAGAATTGTGAGAAAACAAATTTCTATTGTTTAAACCACCATGTTTGTGGCACTTTGTTACAGCAGGCTTAGGAACCTAATACGGTAGGAAAGGTCAGCCACCCTCACCTGAATGAACCCATGGCTCTGAGGAAGTCACACTGGCTCAGCAGTTGCAATTCCACACGGGAGATATGATGTTCTTCACTCAAACAGAAATTTGTAGAGTCTGTCTGCAAGAAGAATCAGTGGTATTCAGACTTGTTCTTTAACTAGCATTCGAGAGAGATTAAGTAGTTCAGCCAAAGCCTACAGAGAATACATGGTGGTGGTGGGGCTAAGATCCAGCCCTCCTCTGTGAGGTACTCTATCTAAAAGTATTGCTCAATGATAATGTCAGGATGCATAGTAGGCTGTTAGGGGAATTCTTCTAGGGATCGGTCTCCCACTTTTCAACCCTTACCTTTGAGATGTCTCTCACATCACTTTACCTTCATCTCAGCTTTTTCAGGCTCTTTTGATCTCAAGACAAGAGAATTCTTCTAAGCACGAATCATTTGTCAAACTTCCTCAGGAATGAAGCGTCTCACATAAGCAAATGTTCTAGGTTCCTGATACTCATCCTTAAAGTTGCTGTATTAATCTTAAAAAAATGTAACAAGTGGGATTATTTCTAAAATAGATCATGCAAGTTTAGACAGATATTCTTATTTCCTTAAGCACCATTTAAGTTATCACAATGGCTTAAGATCATTATTACTAATACCGATACACTCTGCTGTTTTTATGCCCCAAGCAATATCTAAACCGCTGTACTCTGTGAGGTTTTCAGTGGGAGAGTGTGGGAAAATATTGTAGTTATCCAGTGCTGCATAATGAATGACCTCAAACTTAGTAGCTTAAAACCACAATTTATTATTTCTCTCAATTCTGTACATCAGGAATTCAGACAGAGCTCAATTGGGCAATTACTTTACATCACATAATGACGAGCAGGATCTTTCACGCTGTTGCTTTTAGCTGAGAGCTTGGCTGTGGCTGGGACATCCAAGATGGCACATCATCCTCCGGAGCCTCTCGCCTTTTTGTACTTGTTAACAGCATGGTGGGCGGACTCCAAAAGTAAAGACACAAAGGCTGCCAGTCCTCTTAAGCTCTCTGGGGTCAAGCATTCCAGAATAATACTTCTGCCACATTCTGTTAGGCAAAGCAATTCCCAATGCCGTCACAAGTTTAATGAGAAAGAGGGTGGTCTCTGATTTTTATTGTGAGAAGTGATATGCTTTATAAAAAAAAAAAAATAGAGGACTTCTGGCAATCATATTTCAAGATGGCCACCGTAGAGATTAAATGGCATTAGATAAAATCTACACCAGCAAATTACCTCTAGGAACCCCTTCCTTTGCCAATGTGGAGATTAAAGTTACTGAGTACCACGTTTTAATAGCTGTGTTGCCAGGTCTGACAGATATCTTTGGATCCTGAAATTTAGGCTTGTAGCCCAAGTGAGATCTATCTTTTTCTTTTTTTAAAAAATCTAAATCATCATAGAAGGAAATTGAGGTGATAAAGACAAAATTCTTATTACCTAACTAGATGTCTGGAGGCCAAAAAAAGAACAAACCCCAAAAGTCTCCCTTGTTGCAAAGACCTGGAAGGGGATAGCAGCTGTAGGGAGACAAAACATTTCCTTTCTAACTACTCTTATTTCTGCTTCACATCTCCTTTGGAGGGAGTCATCACCTGTGACTTTTTTGTGCAATGGTCGTGTATGTTTTTAGTCAAATCTTACACATGCTTTTCATTTATGGTTTTGAATTTTCTGTGAGAAACTGGGAAATGACCTTATATAATGTGCCCAAATAAAAAGTGAAGTAAACTCTAAAAATGAGAAAAGATCACCTTCCATGAGAAGGTACATCATGACTAAACATTTTGAAATTTATTTTGGCTATTGGGGTTATTTTAGTTTCTTCCTAGATTCTCATATATGTTCTAGACTACTGTTCCCTTACATTGTACTCATCTTTAGGATCACCGGGAGTTTTTGAAAAACACATATTTCTGGGTGCACATCAGTATCTTATTAGATTTCAGGGTTTGGGGGGATTGGGCTCAGCACTGAAGGGAAAGAGAAAAAAGCAAAGGAGGCAGAGGAAAGAGAGTGATTTTATTCTGAAGATATAGGAAGAGATCCATATTTTTTTTTTTCTATATTTCAGAAGTTGGAGAGTGAAAAACAATAGTTGGTCAAAGTTGTGATGGAGCAGGTCCCCAACAATGTATCAGATGTAAGTTCACAGAAGTGGGAAAAGCCCATGAAGAGGAAGTACTGATCTGTTCTAAGGCAGGTATAGGTGGAACTATGATAGGATTGGTTTGGGAGTGGTCAAGAGTATGTACCAGAAAGGAAAAGAAGAAAATGTTTGGCTTAAAGAATAGGGTAATCTGGGGCACCTGGGTGGCTCAGTGGTTTAAGCCTCTGCCTTCAGCTCAGGTCATGATCCCAGGCTCCTGGGATCGAGTCCCGCATCAGGCTCTCTGCTCAGTGGGGAGCCTGCTTCCCTCCCTCTCTCTCTGCCTGCCTCTCTGCCTACTTGTGATTTCTGTCTGTCAAATAAATAAATAAAATCTTTAAAAAAAAAAAAAAAAAAAAAAAAAGAAAAAAAAAGAATAGGGTAATTATAGAGAACTGTTGCTTATCAAAACAAACAAACAAACAAACAAACAAAACAAAAACCAAGGTATGTGAACTGTGTTGGGGAGGCAGGCAACTTCCTCCGAGGTAAGCTGAAGTTCGGACCACAGGAACTACTGAAGTTGGCACCAATGGTGCCAATTCCTCCTTGGTAATATCAAAATCAGGCTTAATCTCCTCTAATGGCCTCTACTGCTGAAGTTGTTTATGTGGCAATTCTCAGGAGTGGTTTTATTCTCCCCCTTTTCAGCATTTCCTGATCAACTGAGCTTCAGAACACCAGTTGGATCATGGTGAGGACATAGAAGATATTCAGACCTAAATTCTGATGCCTCTCGAAGTAGCGAGAACTATTTCTTTGGTTAATAATATTTAGCAGTCAGAATAGAGTAGATGGCCATTTTTGGTGAGGCAGAGATTGAAAAGAAGGGGATGAGCACAGATGTGGAAGACTTGACATTGTTACCTGTTGATGTTGGTAACGGCCCATGAATTTAGAATGATAAGAGATGAAGGCATCTCAGAAATTACAGATGAAGAAACTGAAGGCAAGAGAGTAGTTACTTCTTGATTCTTCAGAGAGAATTCACAATGGAATTAGAACACGACCTCAGTACTCCTAGCTATGAGCCCAAGGCTTTTCCCTCTGCAATAGTCTCTTTGAACCTCAGCCACCATCATGTGTTTATAAAAAGCAGTCGAAATATCATGTTGGGGCAAGGGAGATGGAGGGAGTGTTTAGATTCCCATTTCACTAACTCAGATAATTTGATAGGGAGTCATCTTTGGCTTTATTTTAAGTTGTAAAGTTGACCTAATTGCCTCTGTAGTTGTTTTCATAGATTTTAATCACCAATGGTGGTAGCATGTTAATGTGAGGAACACCTATCTTTCAACTGTCTGAAGATATTCAGTAAGTGTGGAAAATGAACTTCTCTGAAATTCTCTTCTTTCTTGGTTGAAGAAGAGCTCGAGATTATGGACAGGTATATTTGGCATGCAGAATGTTACAAGCAAAGAGTTGTATATGAGGTTGCATATTTTGAGAGGTGGTTTAGATATAGTTCAACTTATGCATTGAGTTTCTTTTTTTTTTTTTTAAAGATTTTATTTATTTATTTGACAGAGAGAGATCACAAGTAGATGGAGAGGCAGGCAGAGAGAGAGAGAGAGGGAAGCAGGCTTCTCGCTGAGCAGAGAGCCCGATGTGGGACTCGATCCCAGGACCCTGAGATCATGACCTGAGCCGAAGGCAGCGGCTTAACCCACTGAGCCACCCAGGCGCCCTGCATTGAGTTTCTAAACCTAATTTCTAAATTCTAAATTTCCAAGCTATCACTAAAGTTTGTGTGCTGATTATAAGCTACATGTACCATCTGTGTTAGCTTGAGATATTTGGGAGGGCCTCACCAAGGAGGCAAGACTCAAATATCAAAGGTATAATAAAAAGAGTGAGGTATGTCCAGGGAGTTTTTGAAATAATGAGAGTGTTTTGTCTTTTTTGCTAGATGGAGGATATATAGATGTTTGTTTTGTTATGCTTTATAATCTATAGATACTTCATTCTTTTGTATCTACTCAATATTTTATCACCCTCTCAAAATAAAACAGAAAAGTAGTGAGATGGAATTTTTAGTGGGAAGAATAAGGGAAGTAGTTTATATGGGTATATGAGCCAGCTATTTGAATAAAAGGTGAGGACCCCGAAGTGGGGAAAAAAGGGATTGAAGAGCGAAGTGAGAGACAAGACAGAGCAGGAACTAATAGGTGAAGAGCCGTACTAGGTATCAAGTACAAAGCATCTGAAAATGCCTTGTATATTTTGAGCTCTGAGCTGAGATGGTGAAATTTAATTGCAAGATAATATGTTAAGTCAAGAGCAGCAGATTTTTAGCAACGAGTCAATAGTAAATATTCTAGCCTTTAAAGACCATACTGTCTCTGTTTTAACTATTCAACTCTGCCTTTGTAAAGTGTAAGCAGCCACACAAAATATATAAACAAAAGGGTACATCTGTGCTCCAAAAAACTGTATTGATAAACACTAAAATTTGAATAATTTTTTTACACCATAAAATATTATTTTTAATTTTTTTCCAAATAGTTAAAATCACTTAGCTCACAGGAAGTACAAAAACAGGGTCAGACTTGGCCCACGGGTTGTACTTTTTCTACCCCTAAGTTAAGTGGCTATGATGCAATAAAGTAGAGAAACCGAGTGTATAGTTTGAAATATTAATTTTATCTACATTAACTTCTTGTCTCCATCTTTCTAATTCCTAGACTCTCCTTTAAGATTCAACTTAATTTAGGTGCCTGCGTGGCTCAGTCGGTTGGGTGTCTGCTTTCAGCTTGGGTCATGATCATGGGGTCCTAGGATCCAATCCAGTGCTGGGCTTCTTGCTCAAGAGGGAGCCTGCTTCTCCCTCTGCCCCTCCCCCCTGCTCATGTGAGAGTGCAGCACTGATGCACTCTCTCTCAAATAAATAAATTAAAAATATATTTTTTAAAAAAGATTCAGCTTAATTTTTTTTAAAGATTTTATTTATTTATTTGACAGAGATCACAAGTAGGCAGAGAGGCAGGCAGAGAGAGAGAGAGGGAAGCAGCCTCTCCACTGAGCAGAGAGCCCGATGCAGGACTCAATCCCGGGACCCGGAGATTATGACCTGAGCAGAAGGCAGCGGTTTAACCCACTGAGCCACCCAGGGGCCCTCAGCTTAATTTTTTGACTTGATTCTTTTAGAGAAATTTTAGATTTTCAACAAAATTGAGAAGGAGGTACAAAGATTTCCCTTATAACCTCTGCCCCTACATATGCATAGCCTTCCCCATTGTTAGCCTCACTCACTGGAGTGGTACTTTTCTTTTTGTAATCACGGATGAAGCTACACTGACATATCATAATCACCCAAAGTCCATAGTTTACCATCAGATGCACTCCTGTTATATACTCTGTGGATCTGGATAAATGTATAATGATATAAATCCATCACTGTAATATCATACAGAGTAGTTTTACTGCCCTAAAAATCCTCTGTGCTCTATTCATCTCTTTTACCTGCCACCCTTTGCAATCACTGATCTTTTTATTGTTTCCAAAGTTTTGCTTTTTAAAGAATGTCATATAGTTGAAATCATATAGTATGTAGCCTTTTCTGATAGGCTGCTTTCTCTTAATAATATGTATTTAAGTTTCCTCCATGTTTTCACATGGCTTGATAGCTTATCCTTTTTTAATGCTGGATAATATTCCATTGTCTGGATGTCCCACAGTTTATTTATCCATTGACCTACTAAAGGACATCTTGGTTGCTCCCAAATTTGTGCAGTTGTGAATATAGCTGCTACAATCATCTGTGTGCAGGTTTTTATGGGGATGTTAAATTTTCAACTCCTTTGAGTAAATAAAAAGGATCACCATTGCTGGATCATATGGTAAGAGTTTGGTTTTGTAAGAAACCACCAAGCCAAACTGTCTTCCAAAGTGGATATAACATTTTACATTCCCACCAGCAATGAATGAGAGTTCCTTCAACATCCTCCCCAGAATTTGGTGTTCAGATTTTGGTCATTCTAATAGGTATGAAGTGGTGTCCTATTGTTGTTTTATTTTACATTTCCCTGATGGCATAGGATGTAGAGAAACTTTTCATATGCTATTTGCCATCTATATGTCTTTTTGGGTGAGGTGTCTGTTAAAGTCTTGCTCATTTTTTGATTGGGTTGTTTGTTTTCTTATTGTTAGGTTTTAAGAGTTCTTTGCATATTTTGGAGAACAGTCCTTTATCTGATGTGTTTTTGCAAATATTTTCTCCAATTTGCAAATATTTTTGTTTAATGATATTGAGATTGTCTTTCAGAGAGCAGAGTTTTTAATTTTAATGAGGACCCTCTTATCAATTATTTATTTTATGGATCATGTCTTTTGGTGTTCTATCTAGAGGCATCACTGTACACACCCAAGGTCTTCTAGATTTTCTCCTGTGTTAACTTCTAGTTTTATAGTTTTGCATTTTATATAAACCTAAGGCTTATGGTCCATTTTGAGTTAATTTTTGTGAAGAAGTAGGGTCTGTGTCTAGATTACCTTTTTTTTTTTCGCATGTGCATGTCCAGTTTTTCAACAAGCACCACTTGCTGAAAAAACTATCTTTGTTCCATTGTATTGGCTTTGCTTCTTTGTCAAGATCAGTTGACTGTATTTATGGGGGTCTATTTCTGGGATCTTCATTCTGTTCCACTGATCTATTTGTCTATTCATTTACCAATACCATACTGTCTTGATTATTGTAGCTTTATAGGAAGCCTTGAAGTTAGGTAGTGTCGTCCCTCCAACTTTCTTCTCCTTCAAGATTGTGTAGACTATTCTGAGTCTTTTACCTCTCATATAAACTTTCAAATCAATTTGTTAATATATGTTGAATAACTTACTTGGATTTTAAGACCACATTGAAACTATAGATCAAGTTGGGAAGAAATGACGTCTTGACAACCTTGAGTCTATTCATCAACACGAAATATCTCTCAATCTCTTTAATTCTTTGATTTCATTCATCAGAATTTTATAGTTTTCCTCATATAGATCTTGCATATATTTTGTTAGATTTGTATCTAAATATTTCATTTTTGAGGATGTTAATATAAGTATAAATTAATATAAATATAAGTGTTTTTAATTTCAAATTCCACTTGCTCTTTATTGGCATATAGGAAAGTAATTGACTTTTGTATATTAACCTTGTATCCTGCAAGGATAATTACTATTTGTTATAATTGCTTATTAGTTCCAGGAGAGGTGTTTTTGGTTGATTCTTTCAGATTTCTACATAGACCATCATGTTATCTGTGAATAAAGACAGTTTTATATCTTCCTTCTTCCATCCCAATCTGTATGGCATTTATTTTATTTTCTTGACTTACCACATTAGCAAGGACTTTCAGGACAATGTTGAAAAGGAGTGATGAGAGAGAACATCCTTGCCTTGTACCTGATCTTAGTTGGAAAGCTTCAAGTTTCTCACCATTAAGTGTGATGGTAACTGTAGGTTTTTTGTAGATAGTCTTTAACAAGTTGAGAAAGTTCCCATCTATTCCTAATTTGCTGAGAGTTTTTATCATGAATGAGTTTGGATCAGTTCAATGTTTACTTTTCTCCAACACACCATGATCTTTCCTTAGGAACAAATAAATCCCAACTGATTGTGTGTGTATGTGTCTGTCTGCTTTCATTCGATGCTTATAGCCTTGTGACATATCTTAGTATTGAGACCCAGACAAAGTGTTATCCTTTCTTATTTCCCTCAAAGTGCCTAGCACAGTGCTCAATATGTAGCCTGTGGTCTATAACTATTTGACTTAATGCATGAAAGAATAAAATTGGAATTCATCCTGAAGTCATCAAATTAATTCTTCCTTAATGGTTCAGTATAAAGTGTACCAGAATTATACTAAACTTATAAGTTAATCAATGTGAATTACAGGAGTTCACACAATACAAATTAACAGCATTTAGAAGGTAGGTGAGTTCATCTTATAGTGATACTTGCAAATAAAACAGATCTATGTTCGAATTACAGTCTAATTAATCACATCCTATGTATCACTCAGTGTCCTGTCAGAAGAAATAACCAAGCCATTCTATGTATTCCAAACAGAGAAAAACAGTGTAGAAATGTAGTTTGCAGGCTTTCTGCTATGACAGTAGGGAAGAGAGTATATGAAAGCAAATGGGAGCTGAGGGATAAGAGATACTCATGGCAGAGTTCACCCTGTGACTCCTCAGCATCCAGATACACCCCCTTCTGCTGTAGTCAAATTTTTGTATAATGGTAATAAAATCGTCTTGCTTCCACCTAAGAGACTAACCCTCATACTAATAAAGGTATGCATACCCTCTCCTAAAAAAAGCGGAGACACCAAATCCTGTCTATGTCTATGTTTCGATAACGTTAAACTAGCCAGAATTCCATCTGTACATTCTATAACCTGAACACTAAATTCCCACAATTAACCATCACCAACTCTCCTTATATCAAGCTACAGAGGAAGAGAGAGTAGAAAACTGACTGACACATACAAATATGTGCATAAAAAAGGAAATAGGTAAGCTCTTATTGATCTCAATTCTGAAAATGAACATGGGTCTGTAGTTGATATTTATAACTTCTTATCTTATAGTCCATTCATCCCTTTGCCTTTGCCCCCAGCCAGCATCTCAGTTTGTTACATTTCTTCCTCTGCTGGCAAACCCATATTTCATTTCCATAAGTCTTTATCTTTAGTAGTCCTGATTTTATTGGGCTGCTGTCGTTTTCATTTATTATTGAACTTAGATGTAGTAAGAGATGCCTAATGCATAGGAATACATTGTCAGTACTAGAATCCCTGGAATCACACCCCCCCACCCCATCTCCACTTGGCAGAGGGTAATCAACTCTGTGTTCCAGAGTCCCTCTCCCTCTGTTTTCCCCTGCTATCCCAACATGTGATAGGTTACTTTTCTTCCCTAATTAAACATTTTGAGCTGCGAGTCATTTGTAATGATTTATGGCAGCTGTGCTTTTGCCAATCTTACACAGTATTTTTCTTATTACTTAATTGTTTTAGCAGTGCTTCAGCCATTAGTTTCTGAGTTCTGAAAACAGGAAACAGAAGTCTTCTATTATAGACGCCTGCCTAATTAGCTCAGAGGCTGTCTAATGGGGGCTATTAAAAATGCAAATGAGGTGTGATCAAACAGTGAAAAGTTTGGTCCTGACAGAATATACTAATGCAGTTCCCCCCCGCCCCCCTGCAAAATATACCACAATCCTGAATGTAGATTTCTCCCTTCCTTACCATGTGAAATAGCTTTTTTTGTGGTGATTGGATTCTTTCTTCCTCACTGGGCAGGACTACAGTTTAAGAAAAGTACTTAGGGAAATCATTTTTATTTCCCACCCCTCCGTCTAAAGCAGTGGTTCTCAAACTTTAGTATGCCTCAGAATAACCTGGAGGGCTTATTAAAACAGATTCTTGAGACCACTCTCTGATTTTCAATTTGGTAGGTCTGGTAAGGGATCTAGGTACTTGCATTTCTAACCAGTTGCTAGAGATGCCAGAATCATGTAGTATTTGTCCTTTTGTGATTTTGTGATGTCCTCAGCTTCATCCACATTGTCACATATTATAGGACTTACTTCTTTCTTAAGGCTGCATCCTCCCATGATATTCCACTGGACTGTTATACCACATTTTCTTTATGTATTCTTCTGTTGATAGACATTTAAGGTTGTTTCCACTTCTCAGCTATTGTGAATAATGCTTCAAGCAATGAACATGGAAGTGCTAAGATCTCTTCAAGATCCTGATTTCAATTCTTTTGGATACTCAGAAGCATGATTCCTGGGGTCATGTGGTAGTTCAGTTGTTAATTTTGGGGCGAGCCTCCATACTGTTTTCCATAGTGACTGTACAATTTTGCATTCCCACCAACAGTGCACAGGTGTTCCAATTTCTGCATCTCCTTACCAACACTTATTGTCTTTTGTCTTTTTGATAATAGCCATTCTAATAGGTGGGAGGTGATATCTCATATATTAAGATGTCCATACTACCCGAAGTGCTCTGTAGATTCAATGCTTTTGTTATCAAAATCCCAAAAGTATTTCCTACAGACATGGAAAAAAATAATTCTGTAGGGGTGCTTGGGTGGCTCAGTCGATGAAGTGTCTGCCTTCAGCTCAGGTCATGATCCCAGGATCCTGGGATCAAGCCCCACGTGAGACTCCCTGCTCAGGAGGAGCCTACTTCTCCCTTTCCTCCCTATTTGTGCTCTCTCTTGTATCACTACCTGTCTCTCTCTCTCTCAAATAAATAAATAAAAATCAAATCTTTAAAAAATAACTCTATAAAATTCATATGGAACCACATAAGTCTGAATAGCCAAAACAATCTTGAAAAAGAAGAATAAACCTGGATTCATCACACTTCTTGATTTCAAAATACACCACAAAGCTATAGTAATTAAAACAGTATGGTACTGACATGAAGACAGACATATATATCAATAGAAGAGAATAGAGAGTCCAGAAATGCATATATATATGGTCAACTGATGTTCAACAATGGTGCCAAGAATACACAATGGGGGAAAGATAGTCTCTTCAACAAACAATGGTGGGAAAATAGGTTATCCACATGTAAAAGAATGAGATTAGACCTGTTAATCAATAAAATGAAAAGACAATCTGAAGAATGGGAGAAAATGTGTAAGAAGCTCCTATGACTCAACAGCAAAAAAAGCTAATAACCTGATTTAGAAATGGGCTAAAAACTTTAGTGGACATTTCTCTAAAGAAGACATACAAGTGGCTAAAATGTTATGAAAAGATGGCCAACATTGCTAATTACCAAAGAAATGTAACCCAAAGCCACAATAAGATATCACATCACGTCTACTGGGATGGCTTTTTCTTAATTAGCAATGAGAATGGCTTAGTTAAACCAAGTGTTGACTCATTTGAACAGCTTTTCTGACCCTCTGTCAACCCAGATCAGGGTTACTCGCACATTCTCTAAGATTATATTATTGTCATATGACCTGGCACATGATGGTGGATCTAGGTTTTGTGGGGTCTGAAGCTTATATAATTTGAGGAATCTTCGTTATAAGAAAGAATTTTAAGAATTAGTATAAATTTGAGTGAAGATCCCTGAAGTTTCTCAGTTAATTTGCCCTTGCACCACTTTATCAGTTCTGGATATCTTCCTCACTAGATAGTGAGTTCTTTGTGGACTAGGATTGAATCTTATTTGTCTCTGTGGTCCCATAACCTATGGTCCCCTGCCCTCATCTTGCTCCTGGCAGTGAACAAGGAGTTCCTCTGCTTATCTTTCTTCTTTCCTCTGTCTACTCACAGTTCAGGGCCTGATTATATTTGGACTCTTGAAAGAAAAGGATCTGAACAGGGCACTCGGCTCTGGTTATCCTTCTACTACTCTCTATGGAAGCAGGTAGAAAGAAGAGGAAGAGGCCACGCTGGTGGCATTGTGCATGAGGGACGTACAACCTATGGAACTTAGCCAAAGACCCTAAAGGAGGACATCAGCAATTAGTGTTCCATATGTTGGCCTCACAAAACAGTGTTCTCCAGATTTGACAAGCTATAGTCAAGTGCTTTCTTTTCATCTCTTCATTGGTGTGTTAATGAAAAAGAAGCATCCTATTGATTGTAATTCTTAATGCTGCTGTTCACGCCTCACCCAGTGGACTTGAATATTCTGAGAAGGGCTCCAGCTTGAAGGTGCCCTGGCTGCCAGCCACCACTCTCCAGGTCTCCTCGCCTCTGGCAGCTTCTTTGTGGCTAGAATACAAAATGAGGGAGAGGCAGTGTGGGCCACAGTCTGCAGGTAGTTGGGGTGCTCTCACAGAAAACCTGAACACCTCAATGGCTCCCAAGAAGTAATCTGCTTTCCTTACTTCTCCCCTCAGTCTCCACCTCCAGAGTCTGGGCTCCTCCACTCTGACTCATGCTGAAGATCCTGCTTCCCTCGTCAAACTGGTAGCTGGCAGGGGAGAGATTTCTCTTCTCTCCTACCAATCATATCTCACAGAGAAAGAACCTTTTAAGCAGAGGATTCCAAATCCCTCTGTCCTCACTGCTTCTTAACTATTCTGGAAAAATGGTTCATGGGCTGCCAAGCCTATCACAAAGGAAAAAGGAGCATGACAGACATTGAGGGCATTTCCGTTACCACCACAACCATGGCGTTTGTTCCAGAATAAAGGACCGCAGGTGCCCATGCTCCTGGATCACTTTTCTTGCCTGCCATGTGGCCTCTTGTCACTGGCTGCTCATCTTGCTACTTCTTCAATTCAGATGACCCTGACAGAACGTTATCCTTTAATTAGATAATTAGCACATCTCCACCGAACAGGATTTGTCCTTGTTGGGCTGGGGAAAGAAACTGCACATCATGGGGAAAAGAGGAAACACCAAGGCAATGTGCGGGAAGCGCAAAGAGAACTGGTTTGGCCTTTGTCAAGGGGCAGTTGGTGGCACGGTCGGCAGCTTTCAGAGCTACCCTTCCCGGGCAATGGCCGAGATCCGGTTCTTCACAGTTTGCAAACATACAGTGGTACTTGGGTTACTGAGGGAGGGACAGGTTGGACTCCTCCTTGGTGAGCTTGTACTTCTGCCTCTCCTTTCCTTCGCCTCTTCAGGCTTTATAACACTGGCCATCATTCATGCTAGATTTCTTCTGTACCCATCCCAACACTAAATCCTCTCCCTGCTGGACTGGTCCTGTATTGCTCAACTTCCCCAGCCCTTCTCGCTGGGCAGACACTGTCCTGAGCCGACAGCCCCAGAGGTGTCAGAATACAGCTCCAAGGCGAGGCATAATCATAGCATAGAGACCCCCCACCTGCGTGACGCCATGGGCTTCAGGGATGCTGACAATTACATATCCTCAAAGACCAGGGGAGTATTCTTTCTGAAATGCTTCCAGGGTGAAAAAGACTAGTTTGGCACCTCTGTCTGGGGCTTTAAGAGTTATTTTTGTCCTTGAAGTCTAATAGTGGGTTATTGGTAATTATAGGAAAAAAAATGGAGTGGAAATAAGGGGTTTTTAAGTTTGTTTTTTTTTTTTTCTGGTTCCAGTATTATTTTTTGAATTTCCTATTCAGTTAGATACAACTCCTGAGATCATGACCTCTATGATTATAGCAGAAAAAGGCCACCATCATCCGTGAGCCTATGATTTCTACTTTGTTTCTATCGCTCTAACTGACATAATTTCTCTGGACACTGCAGAGAAAGGATGTTACCTAAATGCTTGTTTTGCAGGGTGCCATTTCCATGCACTTGCAGTTAAGGGTGCACGGGGGCCCAGAAGATCTCTCTTCATTGGTGTTTTATTCAGAGCACTCGGAGTGTTTGTTCTGTCCGATGCTTTCAGTGGCTCCCTACTGCCAACAGACTGAAAGCTCCCTCCTTAGCTGGGCCTTCCATTGCTTCCGCAAGTGACTTGCACACCCTCTCTCAGTCACTCTGTCTCATTCATTCATTCATTTCTCCATTCATCCTAAACACAGATTCACTACCTCTTCTAATGTTGCAGAAGCTGTCCTTGGCTCTGGGGCTATGAAGAAGAATAAACAACACCTTCTTCTTCTGCTCTCAAAGGTCTAATAATGCCAAAGAAGACAAGAATGTAAGTTAAAACCACAAGAAGCACTGTCTGGGACAGTGAGGTAGATGTCTGTTTAGAGCTGAGCAGGAGCACAGATGGGGAGGAGGAGCCCTGTCTCCCTCGGGAATAAGACTGGAGGAGAACCCAAGAGGTTTCACAGAGAAAGTGGCTCCACCTGTTATCACACACGTGTTGGGAAGCCATTTCAACTGGAAGCAGTGTCCTGAGGAAAGCCAGAGGAATACCGACCAGAGTGTACTCAGGGAACTCTAAGCCAAAAAACAGGTGACCAGAAAAAGGCTGGAAGGGAGGGCGATGTCCTGAGTACATAGAGCAACACGCAGACTGTAGGAGACATTAATGGATGCTGTGTTGTGTATGCATGTGTGTGTGTGTGTGTGTGTTAAAGCCTATACTTGGGTAACAGTGTCTTGGGTGCCTACAGGAGCAGCACAGCGATAAAGAATCCTTTAAACATGAAAAATATGAATAAATTAGAAGACATACAGCTAATTGACTTAATCATGAACTGTGCAGTCCAAAACTTTCTGGCTCAATAGTCCCTTCCGTGTTTACAGTACAACCTCAGACATCCCTGCAAAGGTCACTAGTTATTTCTGAGAGTCCCCTGGGAGTGATTCACGCACTAGCAGGACTGTCTCTCACCTCAGGGTCACCACATGACTCCTACCTGTCTTCACCTTTCCTGTTCTTGTCCTTGGATGTGTCCACGCCCACTGTCCTGTCCATTGTGGAGACACAGGCTCCAAGGGGTCTGGAGCTTCAGGCTTTGGTGAGGCCAATCAAAAAGGGCCTGACTTGGAGGAAGGAAAGACCTGCCTCCAGGTCTGGGCTACACAAATCCCAAAGTATCTGAGCTGGAAACAGAGACTCACAGAGCTCTTCACAGCTGAGAAGGTGCACCACCCTCTGCCCCTTCCTGGGGCCCAGTAACCGGTGCTGGGTTCACATCAGGGGCAGAAGCTCTTTCTCTCCTCCCTCTCTCTCTCTCTGCTTCCTCCCCACCCAGTGTCTTGTGTTTTTCGTAGTTAAATACGAATGCTTCCAATTTGCTGCTTATTCTGACAGCAGTAAACACATATTGTTATAGACACCAAAGACCCATCTGTGCACTGGGAGCAAGGGATTTGAGCTCAGGAACTAACTGAAATCAGAAAATACTAGAAGAAGGCACAGAAATTCAAGTTGTAAAACCAGGATATAATTCTTGAAAAAAAGAATGGGAATGGTAGGAATCAGCTCAAAATGTATTAATTGATATCAACTTTGATAATTAAAGAGACATGCAAATGCATATCTGGCAAGATATTAGAAATAAAACCCATAATTTTTAATTATAAATAACTATAGAATGTATAAGCAAATAGATTGTACCTGCAAAGTCGAAGACAGAAAACCAGGGCACCAGTGAGAATGCCCAGACAAAAGGAAACTCACAAGAAGATGGAATGAGTAAGGCATGGTGCCTGTTATGCCAATAATTACAAGTGCCTTAACATCCAATATTAAAATTGATGACTTTCATATTGGGATAATGATATACCTAAGAGAAAGAATCACCTAAATAAGATGGCAAAGGAAGAGAAGTTAGAAATAAAAGGATGGGTAAAGAGAAGACAGGAAAATACAAAAAAGAAAATTAGTCCCAGAAATATTAATATCAGTTTATGTAAAATTATAGTAAAAAGCATTAAATAAAGGTCAAAAAGGGTCTATTGGTTATGAAAATAGTACTTTAAAAGGCATTAACATAGTGTGAGGAAACAGACAACTGCTGTACTAGAATCTTCTCTTGAATTCAGCTTGTCTCTGAAGGGGAGGAGAGAAATGGTACAGTAAATATTGGAGACATTTGTCAAGGGAAGGTTAAAATATGTAGTTTATTGAATTCTTTTCTTGAAAAACAGTTTTCATGTAGAACACTCAGAAAATAAAGAAAAGTAGTACAGAAGAAATCAACGTTTCCTATAATCTCAGAAGCCAAGGGCAGTTGCTCCTTTAAGAGACATTTTCCCTCTTGGAGAGCTGTGGTCTTGGGGAAAACTTGCCCCCGTAAGGTCTAGGGCTTGTGGGGACAGTAAGAAGGGAGAGTGTGAATATCCAAAAGGGAGAGGAGATGAGTGGTGAGCTAGGTCACCGTTCATCTCCTTTTCCCTTACCTAGACCCTCATATCTAGAAACACAAGGATTTTTTTTTAAGATTTTATTTATTTATTTGACAGAGAGAGATTGCAGGTAGGCAGAGAGAGAGAGAGGAGGAAGCAGGCTCCCTGCGGAGCAGAGAGCCAGATGCAGGACTCGATCCCAGGACCTTGGGATCATGACCTGAGCCGAAGGCAGAGGCTTTAACCCACTGAGCCACCCAGGTGCCCCGAAACACAAGGATTTTGCTGCCTACTTTTTTCTTTTCCCCTGGAGCACCTAATATGACTGAGAAGGGCACAACAATTCTATGAGGAGAGGAGAGTGGGAAAAAGTAAGCACTGTGGTGCACAGAAGTCTTATTTTATTTTTTAAATAACAATAAGTTCTGATTTTAAAAAGCAGGGAACATATAAAGTTATCTGAGAAAAGAAGTCTGGGAAAGTAGCAAAGCCAAGGGGGAAGGAGAATAGGAAAAGGAAAAAACCTGAGGCCTCCCTAGTAACTCTCTGTCCCAGTCCTTAGAAAAAAAGGAGAAGGAAGAGAAGAGGGCTGAGAAGGGAAGAAAGAACGTAGATGAAGATGGGCTTCTTGGGGCAAAGAGGATGGAAGACATAAACGGAGTAAAGAACTGTAGACAAGCAGCTTGGCTATAAAAGAGGCAAGACCAGTTCCTGGGAGGAAGAAACAATTTGCTAAGTAGTTCACGTTGGCCAGGTGGGCGTGCAGCCCCAAAGGTAGCTTAAAAATAGTCTTGCTTGATTTTAGTGACTTCCACATTTGGTTAGCACAGGTCAATTCCCAGACCAAGAGTACTTTACTCAGAGGTCCGGGTGGTCCCCAGAGACCAGAGAAAGGGAGACTATGCTGAGTGGAGGGTAGGCATTGCATTTCATAAAGAATAAGGCAAATGTGAGTTTTTATACCAATGCAAGCTCTCTCCAGCTAGAGATCAACAAATATGGAGGAAAGGGGGCTTTTGAATTTATAGATTTTATGCCAGCAATCACCTTAGAATAACAAATCAGTACTGTTCCTTTATGAATCTGGGATTGAGAATAGCAAGTACAGAGGTAGGAAATGTGGTAGGTGGGAAATATGGCTTAAATGTGCTTTCGGCTGTGTCTTCCAGATAATTATAAGGGAGCCTGCTTCTCCCCCACCCATGCCTGTCATCCTCAGTATTAAATTATGATGATGATGATGATTACTGGTAATTATCCCTTTCATGTATTTGGCATTTTCTACTTTCTAAAGTACTTGCACATGGATCCCTTCACCGTGAGCCTAGGAGACAGGAAGGGCAAGCACTGCTCCACCTGTCTGAGATGAAGAGTGAGGCTGCTGTTCTCTTGCCCTAGGTTACACAGCTTGTTAGGGACCCCGGGGATCTAATGGTCTCCAGCTCTCTCTCAACCACATATTTGGTTCACTAGAAGGCTAGTTATTTCTTTCCACTTTTGAGGATATAATGGATATGTATATGGGTACATATATTCCATACATCAAAAACTGAGTTGTTATACTTTAAGTATATAGCTCTTAAGTTTAGAGTTTAGAGTGTATCTCTCTATAAGATATCTCTTATATCTGTATCTATCTTGTATCTAGGGTGTATCTCTCTATAACTACATCTATCTCTGTCTCTGTGTCTGTCTGTCTCCTACACACACACACACACACACACACACACACACACACACAGACTGAGATCCATATTCCGTTGTTCACTTATGGATTTCAAAGCATTTTCCAAATAACAAGACATTATCTCCTTTGTCAGTTATGATGGCTGAAAGTGTTGGCAGGCTTGTCTCAGCTCTCTGCTTCTTCTATGGATTACGGAGAGAAATCCAGGGATAGAACTGGTATCTGCATTACATTTGGGAAACCGGATATAGAAGTGTGTGCATGCAAGGTACCACCTGCCTCGCACCTTGGCCAACTGCTGCTTACTCTCCATGATCTGGAGCTAATCCCGAGGATTAAGTGAGCATCTGCTCCCTTTGCTGACAGCTGGGTGGGGCTGAGCCATAAACAGAGGGGGCGGATCAGGCTAAGGCAAACCCGCCAATGTGGAGAGAGCTGGGCTTCCCTGAGAGCCTTGGAGACTTGACCCTGACTGCTCTTGACCCTGCCCCCCTGCACCGGGCTCCATTCTGCCCACCTCTCAGCCTGGAAGTTGTGCAGGGTGGTGAAGAACCAGAGTCAGACTGTTGGAGTTGGTACCTACTCTGTGGCTCTGTGTGCACAATGTGACCTTGGTCAGACAGCCGGCTGTGGATAAGAGCTTCAGTTCCCTTATCCATGGGAGGGGACCATGGCAGTAATCCACTCCTGAGTCACGGTGCAGATGAGGTGAGATGTTCCCCTTACAAAGCCTTAGCTGTAGTCGCTGCTGGGATGCACAGCATCCTGCTGCTCCTTTCTCCCTCTCCTTTTTTTCCTTGCTCATCCTTTCAGCTCAAGTGCCACCTCCCAGTATTCTAGTACACACGGATGCTCCTTATCCTCTGCCACATCTTACCTGGACTAGTTCTTTGGCATTCACCTTGTTAGGGTCATGCATTTGTTTTCTCTATTTCATGGATCTGAGTCTGTGAGTTCCTCCTGGGGAGAGTCTGTTTCAGATCTTAGTTTTCTGTAGAAACACACACACACACACACACACACACACACACACACACACACATACACCCTGTGTGGCAAGGAAGGGAGGGGAAGGACAAAGGAGAAATGAATGAAGACACAGTCTTTGTTTTAATCATCTCCAATGTTAGTTTCCTGCCCACACTTCCTCCTCCTTAGACAAAGCAGTCTTGGGGAGCTACACCTAACAGCACAAACTCAGCAGAAAGTCACTCGAGAGTAGAAAAAGCCCAGTTTTGTGATGAGACCAAGTAATGGGGGCAAAACCAAAGCCCCTCGGTCCTTTGGAGGCAGGGGGATTCTCATCTCCTCTTCCAGGCATGGAAAATGTAAGACTGCATCTTGACCACTTTCCTGTGATAGAGTCTTCTCCCCGTAGATTCTACCTCTTCTTGAGATTTCTCCCAGAGATGGGAGACAGGCAGAGGACACACTGAAAGTTTGGGTTTGTTAAAGGGATGACAGTGTCTGGAGTTAGGGGAGGAGTTGAGAAGCACCACCAACTGGGTCCTAGGTACCAGCAAGAGCACTGGCCTGGCTCCCAGGCATTGGCTCTGGCTCAGGAGGCTACAGATCCCCATGGACCTAGGCAAGTGGCTTCCCCTCCTTGGTTTCAGTGCTTCATCTTGAAAAGGTAATCACCTAGGGTCCCCTCTAGCTCTGACAGTAGGTAGCTTGCCACAGCCCCTACAGCCATCACTGCCTCCTCGCAGCAGTTGGTATTTAAAATAATGGTGGTGAGTCATCTCAAAGCGATGACAAAAGAAGGTTGTTCTGATTTATTCCTCACAGTGCCTCCACATTCTGGAATCCTGAGAGCTAAGAGAGTCTGCAGAGCTGAACCTTCCAGATACCTGAACTTTATTGACTTTTCAACATTCAAATTGAACTTTGTTCTAAAGTTAAAAAAAAATAAAACATATTTTCTTGGGCCTTTTTCATCCTATTTAATATTTTGTTCTACTTATATTTTATCTTTAGGAAAGAGGAGGGGGAGAACACCTTGCACTTCTCTGGATGACCTTGCTCCTCATTCTGAGCATGAATGCTGCTAGTGAAGGGAAACCCTCGGGAGCTCCTGAGCTCTGCCATGGGATTGAAATTTTCTCCCCACTGACCTTCTCCAGACTCTTTCCTCACTCCCTTCAGTCTCTGATGGGGTCACTGGGCAGAAACGAGGAGGGACATAGTTTTCATATGTGGAGTGTCAGGCCAGAGCAGGACAGGAATTTCCTCAAGGTTAAGGAGCTGGTCAGCGGTGCTGCTGGAAGAGAGCAAGCTCTTTTGCTTGTGAGCCAGTCTTGGAGGGCTCCAGATGCCAGCTTGCCTAATTCGCAATCCTGTATTTCCTTTTCAGAGGGTCTTAAGCCATCCAATTTAAGTTTCAAGGCTGACTCCTTATTGACTTGATTAATAGTGTTGCCAAGGAAAACTACCCCATCATAGAACACACTGTATATCATATTTTCAAGCTTCTCAGTCTAGAGAGATTCTTTGGTGGGGTAAATAAATTAAAAACAGCAACAAAAATAAAACAAAACGAAAACACAATCACCTACTATAGCGACCTAAGATCCTGCTCCTGCTTGTGTAACTGGAAGATACCTGGCCAGAATCATATATAAGCAGTTTCATTTTTTCTTTTCCCCCCACTCTCCTTCCCTCCATCCCTTCTCTTTATCTTTCTTCCTTTTTTCACTTCTTACCTCCCTTCTTCTCTTCTTCCTCCTTTCTCTCTCCTTCCCACTCTTTTTCTTCTTTTCTTCCTTGTTGCAGAGACTGTAATAGCATGAAGTTAATACCTGGAATATATTCATCTGTGATGCTGCTCTTACGCTACTCTCTGCAGTCCAGAGACTACTTACTTCCTCATAGTCCTTTGTTGGCAGTATCAGTACTCACCATCCGTGGTGGAGAGTGAGAACTTGGTTGCCACCATGTGGTCCAAGAGCCAGGCTCAGCCCAAAGTGCAACAGAGAGGTGGCCTCTCAAGATTGTAAAAGAGGCAAAATTTACATCCTGAAATGATGGTATCTTCCTTAGGAAAATAGGATCTTCTATGTACCATGTATCCCTTTTTATCCAACTCATGTGAAAAGAAAAGTATATACTTGGAATATATGATCATAGGTTGTGGTAGATTTATAGTGTTTCAATTTAGCTAGGTTGAATTCCATTTCCTGCACGTTTCTGGTTAGGGTGTGCCATAAGGATATTCTTATGGGAGATGTGTTGGGCCAAAGGGAAAGAGAAGTCATTTAGTATCTTGTACACTTGGTCATTCTCTGTTGACTCTCCTGTGGTTCTGAACAATCGCTGGACCTGCAAATGATCCACCTTCCCTGGAGTCCTGGGCCAGCTATATACATTCATCTTCAAGACAAAGTGTCCTGGCCTCTGTAGGATACTCTCAAGGTCAGAGCCAATAAGAACTTACACAAATTTCAGAACATCCTCCTAGGCTCCAGCACATGCTAGTGAATTCCAGCTTATTCCTGCTGTCAATCCCTACACCATCATATAGCCAGCAAGAACCTTGATTGTCTTTCCTTTCCACAAGACACCATACCGGCCCATCACATGGTAGTATTATGCTGATTGGATGGATCTAGCAGTCAAGAAGTAGCAACTTGTCTATAGATCCTGGAAGACACTTACATGCTAGGGGATGGGAAATAAATCCTACAAAAATTCACGGGCCTCTTGCCATGATGAAATTTCTGTGTCCAGTTGTCTAGATATGTTAAAAGAGTTCTTCCACAGTGGAAGGGCATGTTGCTGCATCTGATCCCTTGTACCACTGAGAAAGAGGTACAGTGCCTAGGAGAACTCTTTGGATTTTTGAGACAATATATACCTCATTTGGGTGTGCTTCTCCAACTCATTTTCCGAGTGACATGAAAATGCTAATTTTGAGTGGGGCTCAGATAAGAGACAGCTCTCCAACAGGTCCAGACTATCATACAAGCTGTTCTGATACTTGAAGTGTCAATGGCAGATACAGATACAGTCTCTGGCAAGCCCTTGCAGCTGAGTCACAGAATAGACTTAGATTCTGGAGTAAAACTACTTTATCTCTTCATACAATTATTATTCTGTTGAGAGACAGCTTTGGCTGCTACTGGACCTTAGTAGAGAAACACTGGACCATGGGTCAAGTTACTGTGTGACCTAAGCGACCTATCACAAATTGGTGTTGTATGATCCACCAGTTCATGAAGTTGAGCATGGAGAGGTGCTCTCCATTATCAGATGGAAGTGATACATATGAGATCGGGCTTAAGCAGGTCCTGAAGGCACAAGTGTGCTTCATGAGGTGGTGGCCCAGATGCCCATGGCCCCTACTGTTGCTACACTGTTTTCTTTCTCTCAATCTATGGCCTCATAGAGAGCTCCCTATGATCAGTTAGCTGAAGAAAATATCAGACTTACATTTTACAGACGGTTCTGTATAACGTGCGCTCACCATTAAAAAGTGCATGGCTGGGACGCCTGGGTGGCTCAGTTGGTTAAGCAGCTGCCTTAGGCTCAGGTCCTGGTCCCAGCGTCCTGGGATTGGGTCCCACATGGGGCTCCTTGCTCAACAGGGAGCCTGCTTCTCCCTCTGCCTCTGCCTGCCTGTGCTCGCTTTCTCGCTCTCTCTCTCTCTGACAAATAAATAAATAAAATCTTAAAAAAAAAAAGTGCATGGCTGCCACACTATTGCCTCATTCTGCATGACCCTAAAGACAGTAGTGAAGGGAAAATCTTCCCAGGGGAAAGACATTGGACAGTGCCCAGTAAAGATGGCAAAGGTTGCATATCTATACCAGCACATACACCATGAATGGTTTTGGTGACCAGTTAAGGACTTGGAAAGAATCAGAACGGAGAACTGGTGATAAGAGGGTTTGGGAAGAGGCAGGTAGATAGATTAATTAAGAGGAACATATAGGGTAAACATATCACCAAAGGATTATCCCAATAGAATAGGATTATAAAAAAATCATGTAGATAGCATAGCCCCTTTAGTGGATCCCAGTCAGCCTCCTTCTACAGCCACTCCTGTCATTTCCTAATATGTTTATCAGCAAAGTGGCCATGATGGCTGGGATGGAAGGTATATGTGGTCTCAGCAACATGTACTGCCATTCACCAAGGATGAACTGGTTACAGCCACTGCTGAGTGCCCAATCTGCCAGCAGCAAAAACCAAGGCTGACATGGCACCATTCCCCAGGGTGACCAGCCAGCTACCTGGAGGCAGGTTGATTACATTGGCTTGCTTCCATCATGAAAGGCATAGAACGTTTTTCTTAGTGAAAAAGACACTTGCCTTCTATGTGGTTTTGCCCCCAAATAGTATATAGTTTAAAAATTAGGAATTCTAAACACCAACAATAAAACTCCTATATTTGATGTATTTGATGCATTTTGGCCTATAGTTGAGAGCCCACTGAAAGGTTATTTATGGTAATTTGTTGTGCAATTAAAAAAAAAAAGGCTGGTTATCTTATATCCATGTCTATACATATTAGAATGTTCAAATTAGAAAGTAGGGAAATAAATCTCCTAGAGTAGGCTGGGTTATGCTGCACTAACGTACAAACCCAAACTCCTGATGGCTAACACACACTTCTGTCTTTCTGCTGTTATCATTGGTTGGCTTGGGTCTCTAATTCAGAACCCAGACTGACAAAGCAGCCACCTTCAGAATGCTGCCATTCATGATGGCAGAGAGAAAACCTCACGGGGGTCTTATACTGGAGATGAAATTGACTGGCCCAGTCCACATGCCCCAACCTCAAAGGAACAGAAAGTTCTATGCCACCAGAGCCAACACTTTTTGGTGATCAGAACTAATGAGTACTCGAGAGATGAGGAAAGCTATGACTTGTAGGGTCCCCACAATACTGAAGAGTGCCAGATATTTGTGAGGGAAGAGACAAAGGGAAGACTCGAAGTCAAGATGCAAGATTGGGGCTACTTAGTTTAGAGGCAGATGGTTAGCTTACACAGGCCTGGGTTATGTGCTGCTCTCCAGTATAGTATAACAGATGATGTTCATTTCAGCTCCCACTCATCAAGGAAAAGTAAAATTGTGTTCTGGGCATTCTGTTAAGAGGGATTTAACATTGATAGTACATTTTAGAATTATTTCTAAGTAATTCAAAACCCCTCATATATTGATATTGTATTTGTAAAGGGACACTACATCTATCTTACTCTGCAAAGACACCTAACAGGGGCAACACAATGGAATTGTCACTGGTTTTGTTATCGTCATAGTCATTATACCAATACTGGCCTCTATTTCTAAGTGAATTAAGTCACAGGAAGCAAGGGGGAGGCCATAGCCTCATGAGAGCACATCCACTCATTTCAGTCTGTCAGTTGGCTGTTTTTAGCTGTATCAGTTGAGAACGTGTTGGGATGACACATAGCCCTGGATAAGATTATTTTGAACAATATGAGAAATCAGTGGCATTCAGGCCAAATTAAATCTAATTTACTCTACAAATTGCCAAACTATCAGTCCTATTAAATCTGTTTATTAAAAGGCAGGAGAGTCGGTCTGGGTCGCAAGCGGTGGCTGGGATAATAAGACAAAGATGAAGCCCACTAATGTAGATAAATCATGTTTGATTTCCAGGCCAGAGGTAGCCAATGGGAGCGCTTTCACCTCGCCTTCCTTGTCATCCAGAGGTGTCTGTGAGCCAGTAGGAATGTCCCCAGAGTCAGGCCATACTGATTGATTTTCATGGCACTGGGAGGCCCATGTCATTGCCCCCAATCTGGGGTCATTAATAAAACCAACTCCATTTCTTTCTAGTTACCCATTCTACAAAACATAATTTAAGCTGGTTTTTATGAGTTAGAGGTGAGTGGGATAAGGAAGGTAGAGTCGCAGATAATGGTGGTGGTAGTAGTGGCAGGGATAGGAGGTTGGGATTGTTATCTTCTGAAATCCTAAAGTATAGATAGGGCAAGTAATAGTAGACCTTTATTCTCAAATTACTTGGGGTGATCCACAAAACTTTATACGGTTTTGGGTTGGATTTTACATCTTAAAAATGACAGGTGTACACATAAGATGAAGGGGGAAGGGCAATGGTAATTAAGGCCTTATTCTTTAAGAAAGATCAGTCTTTGTTTATGGTGCTCACTTGTTTGTAATGCTCCATGTCAGGGTATCCAGTTACTAAATTCTACTCATCCTTGGTGGTCTTTCTTAAGCCTCCTCTCATCTTAAGAAGTCCTCTTTTAATATCCCAGTCCTCGACTTTCCTTCTTTTGAACTCTTGTCCCAATGGATACTTTTTCCAATGAATATTAATAACATTTGATTTGACAATTATCATATCCCTCACCATACTGCACTTTGGTAAATCTTTTTTATGAATTATTTCCTTGAAACTACAAAAGAAATATGTAGAGAGATCTAGTAACTTGCCCAAGATCACACAATTTATTGCTTGTACTGTCCTTAAGTACGCCCTCAATGTTTGATCGCATGGGGTAGTCTGATCTTGGGAGGGAAGCAAACTCATCAAGTAGGGCTTGGGACCTTGGGACCTACTTAGGAGTGGTCTAGGGACTGGCAAGGGAATATAACGTGAACTGGATTCTTTCGGAGGCTAGAAAAAGCAAGGCCCTCCAGTAGATGTCAAATAATGGCCCTTCAGCCAGTGTTTGCAGACAGGCTGGGCTGGAAGCTGAACGACTGGGTTCACTAATTCAGAACATTATTCCCTTTCATTGAAATTTGGCCCTCAAGCACCTTCCACAGATCCATACCTGTGCCTTCCGCTTTGTTCCAGGCAGTCTTCAGCTCACACAGCCTTTTATAGTGGGTACTTTCTGAAAGCTGGGAGTAAGGAGTATGACTAAGAATAGAGATAAAGCCTTGAGCATATAACCTCAAACCCCAGATCATAATTCCATGGAGTAAACTTGTGGGTTTCAGTTACCACTCATTCAGTACAATCCAGTGATAGGTTCAGGAAACTTCTGGAGGAAAGTTGAGGTGGGAGAAGGGAGGGATGAAAATTGCTCACAGTAATCCAAGGGCTTTATTAGTCTGTAATTAGGAGTGATGGGAGGAAGCCAAGTGAGGGAAAATTTAAGCTGAATTGCAGGAAAAAACGAGTCTCTAACAATGAAGAGTATTCAACTGTGGAGGAGGATGACAGAGACAGAGCAGCGGCAGTCACTCATAATTTCTTTATTGGTAATTTGGTCTCTATATTTTGGATGAAATACATATCTGGGAACCATGCCAAGTCATGCAAGGGATGCCCTTTAACCGGCATTCAGGGTGATAGCATTAATGGCTCTGGGAGAGGAAAATAAGATAATCTTGAGAACCAGCTGAGAATGAGAAGTCCAGAGAACAAGGTGTTCTCTTAGGGTTGGGTCCTGGCACAGCACATCATCTGAGCCACTCAGAGTCGGGGCCCTGCACCACCAGAGCAGAAACCATTGATCTCTCACCTTGCGTCCAGTATCTCTAGAGGGCATCTCTGACTGCCTCCAGTCTTAGAGAAGTCTGAATTCTCAGAATATCTGTATTCTAGGAAATGACCATTAAAATGCAACTCTGCTCCCTGTGATACATTTAAGTTAGAAGGGAAAGAAGAGCGAAGATGGGGTTTTAAAAAGGAATTAAAACATACATAAACAACTTTGTATCACCTTTCAGGCAAGACTTACTTATGTAAACAAATCTTTGGTTGTGTCTTATCTAGATCACTCTACAAGTGCTTTAACCAGCAGCTCTTTCCTCCTTGAGTCTCTCATCCTGGTGGGTTTTTATGTGCTGCTAAATTAATGTCAGTTCTCTGTTCATGATCTTTCCAAGGACTTCTACAATATGTCCTCAACTTACCCCATGGCCAATATCTGCATTACTCAAATCCTCCAGTTTTCCAACGTGTTTAACATTTGCCAAACACATACACATACACACATGTGCACACACATGCCCAAACCTAAACACATGCTTACAGATGTGTGCACACACACATACAAACAATAAAAATACGCCCCTCCCTTTTTTTCATTCAATATTTTGAGAGTCTAATGTTTCTGGGAATGCAATTTGAGGAAATGCCTCTTTTGTTTTTAAACCCAATCTACTCATTTTTCAAATCAGTTTCCCATGTCTATAAAAAGACACAGGTGAATATAGTCACCACTCTTCATCCACCTGGAATGCTATCATTACCCAACTCTGCGTATAACAAGTCTACCTGCCCTCTATGGCTCAAACCTAGCACTATTGTTATAGAATAGCAGGAGGGTGGGCTCCTGGGTGGCTCAGTGGGTTAAGCCTCTGCCTTCAGCTCAGGTCATGATCTCAGAGTCCTGGGATTGAGCCCTGCATTGGGCTCTCAGCTCGGCTGGGAGCTGCTTTCCCCCCTCTCTCTGCTTACTTGTGATCTCTCTCACTCTGTCAAATAAATAAATTTAAAAATCTTAAAAAAAAAGAATAGCAGGAGGGGACCCCACTTTTCTCTGAAATTCGGCAGCCTGGTGAATGATCCAACGATGCTCAACACACCTGCCTTCTACCATGGGTCTCTGCTTTCATGCTTCAACCTCTTTACTAGGATGTCCATTCTCAAAGTTGAGGACCATGTTTCACACAGCTTCATACTTTACATACTACCTAGCAAGGTCCTTTAACTTAGTAGGTACTCAGAAAGCACCTTTTTTAGAGAATGAATAAGTTAATAATCAGAAGACGAAGTTTTCATCTCACTCCTCCATTTAGGACTTGCTCTTTTTGATCATCCCTCCAAGGTCTTAGGAGGCTTGTGTTCCCCTAAAACCACACGTAAGGTTGGTCCATTAGATCACTGCCAACCATAAATTCTCTTTCCTCTTCCTCCCGAGTTCCTTTGCACTGCAGGACCACTGAAGGTCAATTCTCCACCTAGAATGGTGGCCTCTCTCAATTGGCACTTTGGGGCCAGCCAAGCCCTGACTTCTCTAGGAAACTTCTGGCCATTCCATTTTCCACGAACACCCAGGCTCCTTGAATTTTTATGTAATTATAATTAAACTGCATACCATAGCACTTAACTATTTTCTGTTCTAAGAATGTTGTTATTTCACTAACTAGATCATAAATTAGTTTAGGGACATATAGAAAAGTGGTAAAAGGCTTGAACTCCAGAGTCAGCAGCTTGGTTGGAATCTGACTCTGACACTTATTAGCTATGGGATCTTGAGCAAGTACTTAACCCCTCCATACCTTCTTTTCCATCATCTCGGGAGTATCCTTGATCCAGAGAACTGTGAACTAAACAGACTAAAACTTACATGTGTCTTCAGAATGCAGGCAATAGAGGCAGAAGCATATGCATAAAGAATAATAAATTATAGATAGTGGGCCAGACCGTAAGGACCCAAGGAAAAGAGCAAAGGCAGAAACCTGGATGTCCTGGTCTGAGAGGTCCTGAGTTGATTCTTGAGGAATTTTATCAAGGAAGAGAGCATGGTGTGGAGTGATTCTGAGCCCATGCATGATGTGTGGACAGAAGTGACAAGCAGAGGGGCCCGTTATGACTGGGGATGCGTAGGTCTAGATATGGGTTTATGTTAGCGGTAAAATGAAATTTATTTCTTTGAGCACATTGCAGGCAGTTTCCCTTAAGTGCATTGGCCATATTTTCTCAGCCTATATATGTTATACCTGTTTTTATGAAGGCATAGGTTACAGGACATAGAGACCACCCTGGAAAACATGGCGTGTGACTGCCATGCCCACAGATTTGCTGGAGGCAAGACAAAAGCTGACTAGATCATTTTTCAAAGCTGAGAAGAGAGTGGGAGTGAGTTCTATATGTGCAAAAATTATCTTCATCACAAGGCAGAAAAAGAGACCTCTGAGGATGCTGTTAACCTCCAGAGGAGGCTGCATCCCTTCAGTGGGTAATCAAAGGTGCCAGAGAATCATTCAAAATGAGGAAGGTTGCATATGCATTGGGGCGGTCCATTAACCTCATTCCTTCCAATTCCATGATGTTAAATAGCAATTAGAACATCATGCATTTATTTCTTTTCCTGCCCCGCCCCTTGGGCCCCTTGAAGTAACTCCATATTTTAGTCTTAATGGGACATGATAATAGAGCCAAGAATTGCAAACCCACCAGATTGGGGATCTTTTGGGGGAAAGTCGCATAAAGGGCACATGTTTACTGCAGTAACTAATGATTACCTTCAGAGGTTTCAAAAACTGCCTCATAAATGTAACATTCCAATCACATTCTTATCATCTAATGAGGAGATAAGAAAATTCAGGTGATAGCACTGTCACTTCCATGAAGGTATTTTCATCTGGAATAGGCACTGAAGACAACTTTAGGAGACAAAGCCCCCGTGAACACACTCACTGGACTCCTGAGTCTGATCCTGACTCAGTGGACCTCTCATCAGCCCCGCTCATGCCTGGATCATGCCACAGCTGCTACTCTGCCTGCTGGGACCTCTGTCCCTGTGTTGGGAAGTCCTACTCACACCTCCAAGTCCAGAGTAGTTTGCCTTCCTCCAGGAACACATCCTTTGCTTCTCCAGTCTGCTCTCATCTCTTCTTATTCTAATGTCTGTGGCATCTAGAGCTTAAGCTTCATAATTAAATTCTAAATTATAGACCATTCTATTGATATTAATAATATGATTTTAACATAATTTGTTATGCACTATTACTTCAAGTACACAAAGCTCATATCCCAACTAGAAGCGCATGATGAAAAGGGCCTGTTAAGAATAACTGGGGGGTGGACATTTCTGACATTGTACTGGGTCTTTAGGGGAGATACTTGAGCAAGGGTTCCCTTCAATAATGTTTAAAGCAAGTCACATGTCTGCACTGGTTTGTGTATGTGTCTATGAGCATTTATTTGAGTTAACTGTCCCATTACTCTAGAAAAGCACTTTGGATTACATTTAATTCTAAAATATAAATTGAATGTATACTAAGGGTAAGATGTATGTGCCAAGTTTGTGGATGGAGGAGAGGTATGCAGGGAATGGAAGAAAAAAGAACCCTAAAAATGTATCAGAAGTCTCATTTGAGATTCTGACTTATCTGTAACTACTTGTGAATTGTTGACAGATAATCATACCCTAGTGGGTCCAGGGGCTGTGCATGTAGAAACCTGTCTCTAATGTGGGCATGAGCACAAATTGATTATAGTTCTTGGGTCAAGGCACAAACTCCTTTGCTTTTAGATGACATGCACTCAAAAACAGGTACTGAACAATTATTTCCTGAGTGACATCCACAATTAGAGGTTGAATAAGATGATCCACTAAGGTATAGGAAGAGAGTATCAGAACTTGTATTATTAGTAAAAGGATTAAATTTCTAACATTTAATTTTTAATTTTCTTGGAAGCCCTCTTCAGTCCTTAAGCCAGAGTCACATGCGGCCTTGAGGTGTCCAGAAAGGAGGGTAAGCATTCTGTAGCACAGGGAGTTTGATGGTGTGCCATCACTGCTTAATTCTTTTAGTTTACATATGCCCAGGGAAGGGGATTTGTGGATTTATTATCTTCTTTTAACGAAACTGCCCTCCCTAGAATAGAGAAGTGACTTATAATAATCCTGTGAGAAAACTGTGGACTGAAGATAATGCTAACTGCCCCTGAGAATCGCCCAGTTAGGACGGGGTATGCTCACACTTCTCTTCCTCTCTCTGCTCTAGCCCTGCTGCCAGATAAAAATAAGGGGCGATCCCATCAGATGTAAGGAAAGGTCACTCAATGAGTGGGAAAATAAACACCCTCTGACAACGGGTGTTTAGAAACGGTTCCATCTCTGTGTGATATTCTTGCCAAAAATGATGATTAAAGTTCTCATATGTGAGAGCACATTGAAAATGTCAGGAAAATTTTTCTAACCTGCTTGACTTTAGATAAGCTAGAAATTGACTAGCAAAATTCCAACAAATAGTTTTGCTCTTTGGGTACCTGGGATTGAAAAGTGAATTCATGACTACTCAGCAGAACCAATTGTGCCTTCAGCCATGGGCATTGTGTGTCTTCCCGAGGTACCCTTAACAGTTAGAGCAGCCATGAAAACCAAGAATCAAAATAAACTGAAATCAGCGCCGGACCTTACAATTGTTCTATCACAATGTATTAAACCAAGATTTTCTGAAATATGAAGCATATTGAGGCTCAAGACTTTCTCTGAAAATATTACTATGAATAATGTTTTCCAATTTCAGCAAAAGATTAACATTAAATTGTGATTCATAAAATGAAAATGCAAATGTTGATTTTACTTCTCATTTTTAATTTATATTTTAATGTAAGTTTTATAACGAATGCAACATATTAATGTATAGTATATATAAGCACATATATGTATGTTTACCTATTTTATTTATGGGGGCAGCAAGCTCAGTTTTCTTTCCTGATAGGTGTATATGGCCAGAAACTGTTGGAGACCACTGCATTTAAGCTATATAAGCTGCTTTTGAAAATATTCTATATGACCATAATATCAGTGGTAGAGAATGCTATTTGTGAAGCAAAGTACAGGCTACTGGTCCCCATGAATGATGACCAGTGAGGGCAATTAATGACAAGCAGGTGCCAACAAGAGATTTGATTAAAATGGGGATGGTTGGATTTTTCTAAAAGAATACATTTCAGATTCTTCTCTCTCTTAAGAGCCCACAGCACACCCCAACTCACTTCTTCTGCCTTACTGCTCAGTGTCTGTCTGTGTCAGCTTTCCTCTCCAACCTGATTGGACGACTCTTTGCCTCCCAGTCAGAACTGGTGCTCCCTCCCAGCAGATGTTTCTTTCCTAGTCCAAGTCTGAAGTGTCCCGTCCTGTCCTACTGACCTTCTTGTTGTATCTAAATCTTGCTCACCCTCCTGACCAAGGTCAACTCTCCTCTCTCCTTCAATCTTCTCAGACCACTTTAGCCCACAATTTTCTCTTTCTTTTCTAAACTAATAGCAGTTTCTATCTCTGCCACTCATTTGACAATCAACTATATAATGCATTGTGACAGCTCTGATATTACATTGTGCCATAGCATTATTTCCCTCTTCTGTTTTTAGGTTTTTTTTTTTTTTAATCTATTTCCTCTCACATTTTTCTTTATAACTGTAACTTCACTCAAACCTCCCTGTTGGTAGGATAGGGGTGGTATATCCCCCTTCCGATATAGTCTTTTATTAATCTTTGCTCAATGAAGGTGTTCAATAAATATTAGTTGTTAAGATTAAGGATAGGCAGTTCTAAATGATGTTGCATTTCTCCACTTGAAATCAGAATAACAAAATATACTCATGGGGCTGATAGAAGGATTAAATGAACAATGTATGTAAAGTGCAAAGCAGTGGCACCTGGGTTGCTCAGTCTGCCTGCAGCTCAGGTCATGATCCCAGGGTTCTGGGATGGAGCAGAGCCCCACATCAGCCTCTCTGCTCAGCGGGGAGCCTGCTTCTCCTCTGCCTGCCACTCCCTCTGCTTGTGCACTCTCTTTCTCTGTCAAATAAGTAAATAATAATAATAATAAAAAAAGTACAAGGCAGAGTGTTTTCTGCTTAGTAAACCCTGGTAAATTTTATATTCCTCAGAATTAACTCATTAATGAAAACTTTTATGTCGCAAAACTACTTGGTTATTTTGAAGCAGCAGTTGGATAGGAATGAATGGTTGGAGGCCTGCTTCATTCATTTATGCACTTACATCAGTCACTAAAGAGGAAGGCTTATTTTTTATTTTTTTTTAAGAAGAGGTTTTAAATGTGTATTTCAGTATGCTTTTTCTTCTTATAATATCAGTTATTATTCTCTGAAGTTATCCTCCCATGATTGAGGAGAGATTATAATTTTCTTGACTCATTGATAATTGATGTTAATAGTGTGATGGTCTCTCTGACAATTCAATACACTGACCACCATGGAAAAAAAAAAAAGGAAAGAAAGAAACACACGCACACAGACACACACACACCTGCAGTGCCCTTAATCAGACCTGAAGCTTCCCACTGACAGATATTTAACTCATTAATTCTGTTTGGCTGTTGGTCTGACACCATCATTATAATACCATATGAACTGCTAATTATTATAAAAATCCAATGATACAATTTACCAGGAGAGAAAAACCCTTTTTTTCTTTCTTTCTTGGAAGCTGCCTGCTCCTTCTCTTAAATTTGATCAGCATTTACTGTGATAGAAGAGGAAACCACAGTACCACATTTGCCTTGAACCCTAACTAATGCAAAGGACAGTTCACTCTCAATCTATGTTATTTTTCAGATAATTCAGCACATCACTGGGTGCTTAAGAGTTTCTGTTGGTAATCTAAGAAGACAAAACAAATCTGAGATCCTGCATCCCCTCGCCAGGCTCCGGCGATGATAAGCAGTGGAGGCCGGTCCCTCCTTCCTGGGCTCTGAATCCATTTGTGTGTATGGGCACTGAAGAGCTGGCCATCCATTTTATCCTATTTCCCAAATTAAATGGGCTGGTCAGTTTCAATATTCCTCTCAGGTCCAGATTTCTTAAAAATAAAGCCACCCTTACCAGACTTCCTTAGAAGAGTGTGTATGACTCCTGAAGTCTGGAAACTACCAGTTGCCACCTGGTCCGGGCTGCTGTTCCTAAGCACACACTTGGAGAGTGCTTGAGAGAATCCACCGCCTCGCCCTGCCAATGGCCTCACTGCCTAGGGTTCTACTAGTCACAGAGTCCTCCTATTGACCCAGGTTAGGTCTGGTGACCCCAGAAAAGTATCTTCTTTTGCTGGAGTCAGTTAACATTGGAGAAGCCATATTTGTACCTGGAGGCATCACTAACCTCACTCATTCATTTGCCAGGCCAACTAAACCCCGGATTGCCTTTCTGTTTCTTTCTCCACTTGACCCTGACCTGGATGTGACCTAAACCCCTGAGCCCATGGGTGGTGTGTCTGGGGCGTCAGGAAGGGTGGAGCTGGTGTGGCAGAGGGGGCTGCTGCCCTGGAGAAGAGGGTGGGAGCATGCGCAGAGTGCTGCACGAGGCCTCAATAGTGAGCCTTCTGCCTGTCAGGCCGTCAGTTTCCCCTCTTTCAATATAACTCCCTTCACTTAATTCCTTGGTCCCCAGAGCTCAAAGAATGCAGCAAGGGGGGAAGAAAGGCAAGGGAATTTTCCAGGGCACAAACCTCCTTAAAAAGTTCACTTTAACTATGTGCAATGAATGAAATATTGAACAGCCAGGATATTATTTTAAAAAGGGATATTAAACAACAGTGCGGGACTGTCTGGTTATATTACAATGTCTATCTTCTCATGTGCCAGCAACAAGTAACGCGGAAGGAGGCCTCATTAACATATTCACAGTGGTACAGGTAGTAAAACAGTTATGCTTTGCATTGCTCAGGATGTTCAGAGCTGAAATAGATAAACTATGTGGGAGACTAGTAATAGGTAATTATTCTCTACTTACATATTCAGCCTCATAATTCTAAATTAAGGTAAGTGGAAAAAGCTTATAAAATATTCAAAGCTCCTTTATCTTTCCTCCTCCCTCTTATTAGAAACTGTGCATGAATTTGCATAGAATAAACTGAGCTCATAAATCAAAGGAGAAACTGCAAGAATGCTCTTTGTAAGTTATAATTTAAGGTTAACCGTAGCACATTTTGCTTACTGTATTATTAATGACTTTCGTTCACTCATGACAAGATTACATATTAAAAATTGTTGGTAGACAAAACTCAGTTCATAATCAATTTGCTTCTTAATGTGAGCAATCTGCGTGCATCCCTACGGCGGAGGCAGGTTTAGCGGGGATAATGGAAGGAGCGCCCTGGGAAGGACGGTTCTCCCACAGCGCGGCTCCCGCAGGGGCGTGATTGACAGGCAGTCCAGAGGGGGATCGAGTGACTGCCGAAGGGCAAACCTGGACGCCCGCAGTCAGTTCCCCGGGCGGCTGCCCAGGCCCGCGACTTGGGTTCCGCCCTGTACCGTGCCGGGTACTTTCCAACCCTGGCCGGTGCTCGGTGTGTTTTCATCCTCCCATTCTCGTTTACGGAAACTTGTCACATCTCTTTACTAGAAAATGTGTTTCTTTCCCAGTATTCAGCAAACTCGATTTCCATATGCTTTCTCAAACCGTCGCCCTTCTCGTTTCCCCTTGTTCTCCTTCCTCTATTTCACCGTCCGTTTAGATCCGCAGCCAGGTCCTCTCCTCGCTCTTCACTGCTGGGTCTCAGCTTTTCCGCTCTTCCTTGGAAACGCTCCTTCTCCTGCGCCAGAACAAAGGATCGCCAACCCTGTCCCTGCAGCCGCAGCTTCGCGCCTCCTCCGCCCACCTAAGGGTCAAGTCTTTGATTGGAGTCCGTTGAGATCCCCGCGGCCTTCTGATGCACTTGCCCTCACTCCCGGCTGGAGAAGCAGAGAGAAGGACAGGACGTTTCCGAGTTATGCTGCTGGCAGTCAGCATGGGCGGGCTGGATATTATACTTGAATTTGTGCTTCAGCTCCGGCTCAGCCTCTGTAGATTTTTGGAGGGAGACAAGCTTGTTGTGTCTTCTGAATGTGTAGGGCAACATTCGGAAATCCTACACTGAAATGTTCTATTGCTCGATTTCATTAGCATCTTTAATCCTAGCATTATAGGTTCAGATGAATTGGCATCCATTTATCTACAGAATGTGTTCAAATGATGTCAAAAGCCTTAATCACACTGGAAACACTTGAGGTTTCAGCCCCTTGGGATGGGGAACCTTTGATGTAGACAGAGTACCACCTCTAACGTTCAGAAAGCCTTGGCTACAGATTCTTAAAACACCAGGGATTAGGATGGAAAACTGTATCTTATTTGACACCAATTTCTAAATAACAGGACTGACTTCCTGTCTCTTCCTCTCTAGACCCAGAGGTCCTCAACACCAGCACCTTGACATGAAAATACTCCAGAGAAACAGGAGATATTCAGAGGGGCTTCATACCAAGCCAGGGGCAGCACAAAGAGAAAGAATGTGTGGTGTTGTCAGAAAAGAAAAGTATTGAGACTGAGAAACTAGTCAGTCATGAAGTAGCAGGGGGCACTTGAAAGGGGGAGGTGGTGACTCAGATGTAAAGAAATCCAGGACATTAATTACATTTAAATTAAATAGGGGAGATGAAATCAAAAGTCAAAAGGGACTTTTTTTTTTTTTTTTTGCCTGATTTTTAAAATTGAGTGTTCTTAGGAGTTACATTGTCACTCTTCTCTTACTTGACTTACCTGTTGGATGATCTCACTACTGTTTGGGCTTCAGCTCTCTCTCTTAACCCATGACCCACCCCCCCATCCCTAAACTTGGCACAGCCTACTTGACGGAGCTGCAGGCTTATGGTTTCAATGTCCTGCCTAATGTCTCCTTGCAGTTCCCACATAGCACCTCAAAATTACCATTTTTCCCTCCTTCTTCCCCATCTAAACAACCCCTTGGAATTCTGTCCCCACACATGACCATCATCTATCTAGTCCCCAAGTCCCCACCTTATGAGTCTTCCTACCTGCATGGCAGTCTCCAGTCTCCAACCCTCACAAGTCTACCTGACATCTTTCAAATTGCCCCTCATGGGCAACCCCTGGGCCTTAGCACAGACTCTCATCTGGGGGTCACTGTAATCATCTCTTGGATCATTCTTTTGCTGAGGTTATTAACCACTGATCTAGTATCCACGCTGCTGTGGAATGGTTTTCTAAAACAAACTTGATCATGTCATTTCCTTATTTTAATCTGTCACTGGTTCTTTGAATGATAGATTCAGATATCTCAGTTCCGGATGCATAACCCTTATGATCTTCCTCATGCTTACCTTTCTATTATCCTCTACTTTTCATCTATGGGCTTCCCCAGTTCAAATGGAACATTTCTCTCCTCTCCTGTCTCTGGGTCTCTGTCTCTCTTTTCTCTCTCCTGTAACACCTAAATTTTAGGCATTAACTCTTTTTATTTCACATTTAGCCAGAGGCAGAGCTTTTATTTCTGTAATGTTGCCAAAATGTTAATTTAATTCATTAAAAATGTATTGTGCATCTATTATGAAATTCTAGGACTTGGGAGAGGTTGGGGAGTGAAGACAGTTAAGTAAAAGCAGGAAAACAGAGAAGACCCAGTGGACTTGGAGAATGGTTATCAGCCCCTCTTCCTTTCTAAGAGCACACCAATCCAAGTCCTAGAGAATGGTCCTGCTGAGTGGGGGCTACTCTGTCCTGGGACCAGCTGCCATTGTGGATAGTCTGACCTTTCTCTGGGTGGAGACTGAGTGATGGATTCAAAGTGATTGGCGCACAAGAGCTATTTTCCCAGTTTTTTAAATTCAGAGGCCCAATACCTAAAATTAACACTTGAAATGGGACTCTTGTTTCTATGGCGTTTCTTTTTCACCCACTTCTCTAATTCTAGCTGAGCTGCTAGGTTAATTTGCCAAGTTCAGTTTGTCACAGGGTGGTGTTTGGTTCCTCTCTAGCCATGGGGTCCATCAGAGGGGAAGGCTTTCATCACGTTAATTAAAGTGCCACATTGCCTTGTACCTTGGGGGGGAAGTGTTCCAGCAAGCCCGGAGAGAGAAAGCTCCCCGCTCCCCACCTACATGAGTGATTTGCATTCTCATTTTGAGTGGAGCATTCCCAGAGTGTGGGAGAATGGGACTTAAGAAAAAATGGAACAAAGGTGGGGGGCAGGCGGTGGGGGAATAATAGAATGAATGTCTCTATTTATTGCTACAGACGGACAGAAAACCGTAAACATTACAATATTGAATTGCTTGGTAGCCCATTTGAAAGTTACCCCTCCAAAGTCACAAACTCATTCATAATTAATTGTCAATTGATTGATGCAGATGTATGCCACTGGAGTTCTGAGGGGGAGAGATCAGTGTGGACTGAGGCAGTCCGGAGGACTCTGAAAGAGGACCAGGACTGAAGTATGGAGTGGGAGTTGCTGTATGGTGAGGGAGGGAAAGCAATGGTGCCCCCTGGGTGACGTGAACTCACACTTCCATGAAGCTGCACAGATGGTGGGCTGAAGCAGAAGATAGACCGTATTTGGGCAAACTGTCCTTGACACAGTGCACGTGGAGAAAAGCTTTCTTGAGAGTTGGGCTGAAGTCCCCTGGGTCTAGTCCTCCAGCTTGTATTCAGCTCTGGGTTCTGTATGGAAGCCTATAGAGAGCTTCTTCATTTCCCTCCTATCTAATTCCGTTCCTCTGGAGGGTGCTCATTGCTATCAACACTTTGTCGTGGATTTTTCCAGCTCTCTTTTTATGCATTTACATATGTAGAGACAGATACATATTCATGTATATATGCACATCCACAGAAATTCTAAACCTAAATGGGATCACTTCTATATATATACTTCTAATGAGTTGCTTAATTTATTGCTTACACATGTACCTTGATGATCCCTCCTTGTCAGTTGCATTCATTCCTTTTAGTTCCACGGTGTTCTATAATATGGACGACTCAGTATTTATTTAAGCACAATGTTACTGATGGGCACGTAGGTCATTTTTAATTTTTCCTTAAGGCAAAAACCATCTTGGTATCTACAATTTTGGACCCAATACATGTTTCTCTGTAGGACAGGTTCATAAAAGTAGAATTGCTAATTTTGGTAAAAAGCCATTGGATTTCTACCAAAGTATATAATAAGTGCCCATTTCCCCCATATCAGTGTTATTTTTTTCCACTTTTAAAATTGATGTGAAAAATGGTATTTCATTATTGTTTCAAAACACATTTTCTTGGTTACTAGTTAGGTTTAGTATCTCTTCTCTGTGATTGGTTATTCTTCTTTTTCAGGTCTATTTTTATTGCTCCAAAGAAGCCATTTGTCTCATTTCTATTCCTCATTAATTAGAGTTAAATTGGTTTGACTTCCACTGAATTTTTCCTAACCATCAAATGCCTAAGCCAAGTAATGTGAAAGTGTTAAGTGAGTTAAATAATCAATTGATCAATATGTATTCACTAGGCAATTAATGCCTCTAGTCTGTGCTGGATATTGTTGGGGATATGGCTCTGGCTTTTAAGAAGCTTATATGATCTTTTAGGGTGATAAGACTCAAACTGTAATCAATGACGGTGCCGCTGTTTACTAGACCCCGAGGACTGTAGACAACCAGGGGAGAGAGGGGCTCTGCAGCTTGGAGTAGCTGGGAGAGGCCTGCTGAAGGAGAGGTAGTTGTAGTTAACCTTGGAAGCCGGATGTTGGAGGAAGATTAGTGCATTTTAGAAGGGAGAAGAGTGTGAGCCAGGGTACTAAGTGGGTGAATTGTGGCTTTTAGAGGGTAGCAAGGAGTGCAGCCATCTTAAAGCACAGATTATGGTCACCCATGGGATTCCATGAATTCTTAAGCTTCCGTGAATACTCTCCTAGCCCTGTCATACACACACAAACACTGTTTCAATCAGTCCAGCTAGGTGGATTTGCCTCTGCTCATTCTTGTGGTAATTTGCCTTTGTGAGGCTGTGTTCAGGGAGTTGAGCTTTTAGGCTCCTAGTTCAGGGGAGCAGATAAGGACAAGGTGAGGCTCCACCCTTCAGAACTCCACTGGATCCCCCAGGAAGCTGCTGGATCCGGGACCTGCCTGATTGCTGCCCCTAAAGCCTCATCATTTTGTCCAGAGGTGCCATTGCTGCAATTACAATCCAAACCCAGAGTCAATTACTCACTGTGTGAATCACCCCCAAAAGATTGCTTTTTCCTTTTCCATTAGTATCACACATAATTGCACTCTGTATGGTTCCTAAACTCTTATTCCTGACTTCAATGTCCATGAGGATCCAGGGTGATTATAAAGTCCCTTCATCTCCTATCACTGACCTCACTGACACTTCCCATAAAGTTCTTTTACTATTTTCTTCATTAGCAACACATCCACCTCCTACCATTAATTTTTCAGCTCCTTGTGAGGAAAGAATCACTGTGTTTTCCCTGCTGTTTTTTCCATATGTTCCTCCTTCCTTCTTTTTCTTTGTCTCCTTATTAATGGGGAATGTTAACACCCATGTACCCTAAAGTTAGTCGTCAATATGGTTGATTTTAATGAATCAGCTTTCTCTTTTATAGCCACTATCAACTGCAGACCCTGTGCTTCCCCATCTCTTGGCCCACAAGATCACCACAAGGTGCCCCAGGGCATGACCTCTCTCAGGCTTTCTCTCTGACTCATTCCCAAGACACAGCTCACCCCTGCTTTCCCTCTCCTCCTGCCCTTCAGGGTGGCTCTCCTGGGTATCACCTGCCTGGAGGCTTATGAAATGAGATCAACCAATTCATCATAAATAATTTAACATCTGTTAACTACCATGACATGGATTACCAAAGGTGAGTCATGGCAAGTCTTCCATAGCATGAGAGATGGAGAATGAGAAGAAGCAAGAAGAATGTTGGGTAAGGTATCAACCTAGCTAGATGATGGAAGGGAACAGACAGTCCTCCAGCTGCTCTCAGAAGGGCTGTAGATACTCCATTCCATATTTGGGCCAGAACTCACATGCAAAAGGCCCAGTCTGGTAAAAAAAAAAAAAAAAAAAAAAAAATTTCATTAGTAGGGAATTTGGGGCAGTGGCAATATTTCAAGAAAATCAAAATAGTAGTGGCTCTTAGAGACATATCATGTGGAACCCACCTACCAGAAGAAGAGTAAAAGGGGGCTGGGGCATTCAAAGGGCAGTCAGAGCAGGAGCATGACACAACATAGAGTGTGAATAATCCAGACAAACAGGTGAACTTCAGGTCAGGGCCCAGGGCAATGAAGGTCTGGCAGCCTGAGCCAAGGGACAGTCCCTGAGAAGGAGCAAGCAGAGCAGGGCATTGGAGCAGCCATACAGGGAGTGTAAAGGTGTTCAGAGAGAAGAGCCAAGACCAGAGTCACTTAGCAGTTTCATTAGTTTTTTCCTCCACAGCTGAAGTCTAGTCTAATTCAGGAGGGTTTGTTGTGTTCTGTTTTTTTGCAAATTGCCATCATCAAATCTTTTTACTTTAGTTTCTACAAAGGGAAAAAAGAAATAATTGTTCTTTTGTGTTCATATTTTATCAGTTTGCATATTATTTCATTAAAATGTGTCATTTTATTTTAAAGCCCCAAATGCCAAGAATATGTTTGGTCATCAACACAACTTGGGAATATGGAATTCACAGGTGGGAACAGAAGGATGTGGGCAAACCAGAGCCTTGCCTCCCCATCACACACTGTTAGTATGCTCCGGGTGTAAGAGCAAACACCAGTTAATCAATCCTAAGCGTGAGGTAAGTGTCATCTACTATCCCCCACTCTACTGACTCTCAGCCAGAATAAGAAGTAAGGAGCATAAGGTCCTGAAGGATGAGGGATCAAGAGTTCAAGGAGGGGATGTGGCTGAAGGATTAAGCATGGTAAGAATGGTTTATAATCTCATACGTACCTATAAGTGTGTATACAGATGTGTGTGCGCATGTGCACATATGTATGGTGGGAGTATTGCAAAGAAATAACTTCTGATGTTTGTGAACTCATCTGCGAGTGAAGTGGTGAAGTTAGAGACCAGATTATAAAGATCTAAGGTGTATTTAAATGGCATGGAAGTAGAGCTAGGAGGTGCTAATCATACTTCTAAGGAATTAGGTGCCCAGGTAAAGGAGAATGATAGGGAATTCAGTGGAGGAGCAAGGGGAGATCAAGACAGATTTTTCTATGTAAAGAAGTCAAGGTCATATTTATAGCTGAAAGTAGCATGCCGACTAGAGGGATATTGGAAGATGAGGAGGAAACAGAATAAAGTGAGGAAGCAGAGAAGATGTGCTACAAAAACAAAGACAAAGAATTCAAATATCAGCACACTAGATGAGCAGGAGAAGCACAAAGACAAAAGCAGCGAGGGATGTATTAAAAACCCCAGCACAGAATTCTGCAACCTCTCCAGAAGAGAATGCAGATAGACAGATGATAGAGAGATGGATGGATGGATAGATGGATGGATAGGAACATTTCTCATGCAGTGAGGTTAGTGGGGATAATATGTGTACAGTGATAATAAAAAAGAGGGAATAACAACTGTTTAGGTGGGTCAAGAAAGGCTTATCAGATAAGGAAAATATTGAAATGTAGACTAAAATATGAAATGGAATTAACCAGGCAAACTAATGGGAGGGAAATTCTGGCCAAGGAAATAACAAGTTCAGGCTCACAGAGGTGGAAAATGCAGAGTTTTGACTAGAGGTTTGGTGTGGCCTCTGAGCAGTGTACTTGGGGAGGGGGACAAAGCTGAAGCTGGACAGGCTGAAGCTGGAGGAGTTGGCAGGGACAAGATCTTATTTTAAAATTTTTATTCTTACGTTAAGGAGACTGGATTTTACCCTATAGTTGGGGACCTCTGTCTGGCATTGATTTTGGAAACTCTGATTCACGTCTATCGTGGAGTTACAGACATGATGCAATGGAGGAGACACTTGGTAACCATAACATTCTTCTCATGGCATAAATTTCTGTCCCCTGTTTTGAGGAGGTCTTTCTGCAGCCTCTTAAAGAGACATTCAAGATTTGAAGCATAAAATGGAAAGTCCTTGTTCCATAATTTAGGCCTAATGAGAATCCTCAAAAGATGTATTTTTTTTCTGATCTAGAAAATAAGGTCAAAGTGATGTACAGGGTTAAAATGTACAGGCTAACTTTATGTACAATAAAGCATTTTTAATTTTCAGAAAGAAGAAAGAATGGGGAAAATAACAAGGAGGCTTTTGTCTGAGATCCCAAGGCAGACGTAAAAGGCTGGAAGAGAAGATAAATATGAGCTATTGGCAGAGAAGGAGAATTGCTCTCCTTAACCCAGACAGGGAAGAATGCGTCCTAAGGAAAGAAGGGTTTAGTAAGACTTTCTGAGGCTTCTGAGGCTCCTGTGAGTTTTCTTTCCTTTTTTTTTTTTTTTTAAACATCGACCAGAAAGCTTTGTTGTCTAGGAAAGGGTAAAAGGATGTCTGGCTGAATTGGAATTGACAAAACTAGGCAACTCGGAGAGGGCAGTCTCAGGAGCAGCCTTTAACCACAGAAGAGAGATTGAAGGCGATGCAATCGATGGAGCCGGGACGGGCACAGGAGGAAGATGATGAAACCCATCAAATTTGATCACTGGGCAGGAGTGGTCAGCGTCAGCTTCCTCAGCAAGGGTCACTTGATGTCAGCTTCCATTCAGGGGCTTTCACCTCCCCTGCTGATTACTTTCTTAGGATCATAAAGTTTGAGTGTCGAGAGAGAATAGCACATGCTGCCTGCTTCGAAATTCTTTCTGGGACTGGAACATCTTTCACTCATTGTGGCTTATGTGAGTGGGTTTGCTGGTCTCACTGGTTACAGAGCTGCTGGTTCAGCTGCCTTGAGTGCTTGACTGGTATGACCTCCCTCCCTGAAGACACATTCATTCGTTCATTCGTTCGTTCTTTTGTTCAGTCAAAATGTATTCCTATATTCATGGTGGGTTTCAGGGAATCTGGCTACAGATCCTTTGCAGTTTCTTTCATCAAGAGGTGGGGTCTCTTTCCCCTGACTGAGCACTGGATTTGGCCTAACCTGAACAGGGACGGGGAGAGACATATGGAGAGACACCCCAGCTCCCCACCGTCCCTGTTGCCTCCACCATGTCTGAGGCCAGACACCTGGGCAAAGACAGCTGACTCCATGTGGAGAGAAGTGGACTCAGCTGCACCCAAACCCAAATGCTAATCCAGAGGGTCTTTAGCAAACAAAGGGTCTCAAAATAAGCATTTAAACCAATGCTTTTTGAGGTGGTTTATTATGCAACACCAGCTAACTGATATGCATGGAAGGATCCACTTGGGAAGACTCGAAGTGAAAGGGATAGAGAAATCCCTTCTGCCGAGTCTCTCAGGGAAGCCAGAGGCTCACCAGAAAAGTTTAAGGAGAAGATAGCTATCTTAAAACTGTCCTAAAAAATGACCTATGAATATCAAGAATTCAATCATAGCATTCAGGCAGAACTTCAGATAAATGTTGATTGCACTTAGAAACATCCATCCAAATGATTGCATTGTAACAAAGAAACAATGGTATGCATGGCACCTATCAGAAGCTAGGCAATGTAGTGTTCTGTGTCCCTAGAAGAAAGAGATGTGGAATGTGTTTTGGCATCTCTGGAGTGATAGGTACGTGTCTGTAGCAGAGTGGGATACCTCTGGCTATGAACCTGATTATATCTTGAGGTCACACCCTTTCTCTCCTGCTGTTTCACTTTCATCAAACAATTCTAGGATTATGATTTGGCTTCCAGCATATACTTGTCCACAGGAGAGAACATGCTTATCCATAAACACTGACATCCCATCTACTTAATAGTTATATTTCTCATTGTAAATTAATGAATTGGGCTTCTGTGTTTATAGACTGTATCAGTAAGCTTGATTAATGCATTTGTTGTGCTACACATCTGATTTCAAGCCTGTAAGCCTACGGTGCAGAGAATGGTAAATTCACGAAACACATGCTCACTTTTCTTGAATACCTGTCAAGCCCCTCTACCGGCAATACTTGACCTCATTTGCACCTTTTCTTCAAACTGTAGCAAGGCCCAGGTCTCCTAATACTCAGACCAATGCTCTTTTCACCTCTCCATTTGGGTAGTTATAATGTTAGCTACTGTTTCTTGAGGGCTCACTAAGTACTAAGCATTGCTCTTTGGGCTTTTCATGGATTACTTCATCCAAACCTCACAATGATTACGGGAGTAATGTATTCTAATTTTATAGATGAGGAAACTGAGAGCCACAGAGCTTAGTGACTTTCACATTGGTAGAAGGAACAGAGCTGAGACTCAGCCCTAGGAAGTATGATTCAGAATACTTACCCACGACCACCAAGCTACATCACTTATCCAACTAGGGATGAGGCTGTCTTTTTTTCATACCTCTTCTCTTTAAGAAGAAACCCAGAACATCTCCGTTCATCAGATTAAGTCCAAAGTCCTCTATATGGCTTTAAAGGCATTCTCTAATCTGATCTAAATCTATTGATAGAACTTCAGCTCCTATGTTTCATTTAACCTTAACAATTACTTGAAGTGCTTTAAATGCCAGACATCAAGCTTCATGTTGATAGACAAAAAAAGATGAATAAAATAATTTATAACTGAAATAGGCAGATGAAACACAAACCTGTGAAAATATAACTAACAAAACAAGGCAGAAAGTAAACGATACCATGAACACTTATAGCAAAAGAAACTCACTTCTGCATTGGGGATGCTGATGACTTAGACAAGAGATAGGGTATAAGGTCACCTCAATGAAGATTGTACTAGACTGAGAGGAAGAAGAAAACAATTCGTTACAGATAAGAAGAACAGTATAAGCAAAGACAAGATCTTAAAAGAGCCATGGTCATTATGGGAACAAAAATGTACAAGTGTGATAAGAACAAGGGCTATGATTGCAATTGATGGTGAAAAAAAATAGATCACACCTGGGTTGTGGACAGGTTAAGAGATTTAGTGAAGATCTGATCTGAGAAGAGAAATTACATATTGTGATTTTTTTAGCACATTCACAATGAATTGATTGTTGAAACCTTGAAAACTGGGAGATCTTCACTGTAGACTTCCAAAGGGGATTGGTGGTTGAGAGGACTATCCTTTGGCTCCCTGTTCCTACCTGATAATCTGGCAACACTGAGGGAGAATAGTGAGATACCATGCACACTAACTAAACTGGTTTCCTATGCTGCATTCTGGGTCTTAACATTCACTTGAAATGCTCCTTAGTTGATTTCCAGGGTCACGTATGTTTGTGACAGACCTAGTATATATCCCTCTTAACTGTAAAGCTTAAGAATATATTAAAGGCTTTGAAAATTTCTGCTTCACAAAAATGTGTTTAGCTCTATTTAGTATATTTTTTGTTATTGTTATGGAATTTCTCTTGATTCTTGTAACCACTATCACCATGACATGGATTAGGGTTCCCTTCTGTTGAAGATTGGGAAAACTTCCGTTTAATTGATGTCCTTCATGAAATGAATTATACAATATATCTAATTGCTTTTGGGGACAGAAGACAGAGCACACTACTAGCAATGTGGTAGCTGAGTCCTGTACCCTGTGACTGGCCTATAGTATGACTTTGTATAAATAATGGAATTGGGTCAACATTCCCTGACGGATGAAGGGGCTGATGACTTCTGATTCTTATCCAATAAGCACCACAGGATTTAACTAACATACTGATAATTTTGTATGTACAAGAATAGTTACTTGCTTTATAACTAAAGTTTTAGTCTGAATACTGAACCAAGTCAAGACTGTATTACTGTTATGAATAGATAATATATCTATACCATCTTCTCTGGACTCAAGTGACCAGAAAAAGCATGGCTTCTGCCTTAGCCCCTCCTCTTGAGTGACCTAAGAAAAGAAGAATGAACCTTAAGAATAAAACAACATATTCCTACCACCAGATGCCCTAAAAATGACTGGTGCAAAGGTCCTGGATTTGGCATCTGGGAAACACCGAGGGCTCAGGGATTAACTCTGTATTGATTGGGGCAAGTCAGGTCCCTTCCATTTGTTGCAGTTATATCACATTTGGAAAGAGGATTTTAGACTAGATCAGGGTCACCACTCCTCTCTTGATCTAACTCTGTATGACCACACTGCACAAAAGCATTACTATACTCTCATGGCCATGAAGAAGGGAACTTTTGGGAATGATGGAGAGTTTGGAATCCTACTTCTTTCTGAAGAGACTTTGTTCCTTATCTTACCTCTTTCCTCATGTGTGTAAACTTTCACTACAGCAAAGAGTCCAAATTTAGCTTTTGAGTATGAGACCAGAAACTTGGAGGTTTTTATGACTACTATCCTAGTAAGTCTCCAAAGCCCATCTCCAGTGATTTGAGCCCTGTTTGCCTTCTCTGGACCATTTATCCACTCCACTTTTGATACCAGTGTACCACCTTTGAATTCACCTCCTAACTACAGAGGGTCTGCCATATGCGTTCGCGAGCTCCAGAATTCAGAGACCACCAAGCCTCGGCTGCTCTAAATCCCCAAAGAGACAACGCCTACCCCAGAGCTCCAAATAAAGAAATGTAAAAACTGGTTTGGGCAGCTTCAAATATAGTGACCTCAACTTGTCTTTCAGTTTTTTGTTTTTTTTTTTTTTTCCTTTAGGTAAATTACCAACAGACTAATGGTTGGGAAGGTTTGAAGAGAGTTAGAAAGGTGGGAATGTAACATGCAAAGGGAATGGCCCCGTGGATAACAGTCTTTAGGGGAGGGTCTGGTTAAAAAAATGTGCCAAGTTTAGGAAGTATAGCAATTTTTTAATTCTTTATTGTTGCTTCACTAGGACTGAGAAATCTTCTCATGGAGTGGGCAGTGAGATAGTCAACCAACTCCAGGAATGCCAATATGTCAAAAGGAAACCTTTTCCCTTCAGCAAATAAAATATTAAGAGGGCTCAACGAAAGCCAGTGGGAAGTGGCCTGGAGAAGATGAAAAATTAATTTTAATGCATGGGAGACTAAGTAATTCACTTATTTCACAACCTCAATCAATTTTAATATTTTAGTATTTAATGTGAATGTGGTGCCTCTCCAATAATATTTTAAAAGTTGTTTCTCCTTTTTGGGTTTTGTTCTACTAGTGCTTTCTATTTCCTTAGCCATTTTTCTTCGTGTCTTGATAGGGAGGTTCCGGTGGATTTTACATTACTCAAGGCAGGTATCTACCCTCACCTATTCTTACTAGTTTTAAAAGTTATAAAATTACCAAATAGGGAGCCAAGGCAGTGGGGAAGACCCCAAATCAGCTTTTAGGCAGACTGATTTTTGGAGAGGCCACTGAACCCCAAGAGCCTCTTAAGTCTTCCGGGACAAGCCATTGTGTGGAGAGCAAAATGGAGTCATTTAGTCATTAGTTGCTCAGATATCAGCCCAAGAGGGGAAGCTGTCTGCCTTTCTCCACAATTTAGACACTTATCTTACAAATTCACCAAGCTCCGTGATTTCTGAACAATGCCAGCTGTTAGGGAGTCATTTCCCTGGCATTTTCCCCATAATTTGATTTGAAAGGAAAAGATTAAACTCAGTCCGACCCAGAACTGTCAGCCCAATGCCCTCAAAGAGTTTGACAGGAAAAGAAAAGAAAAGAAAAAAAAAAAAAAAAAACCAACCTTGCAGACTTTTAGATGAAGAAATCACCTGTACCTGTGCATTAAGGAGGACAGTAAAGCACAGTCCATAGGCCAGACAATGAATGTGGATAGGACCAACCATGGAGATTTCTCCTCCCAGAAAGATGGATTAAAGTGAAGGCTAGGCGGGGCCTGTGTGGCTCAGTCTTTCAGCGTCTACCTTAGGCTCAGGTCATGATCCCACGGTTCTGGGATCTAGCCCCACAAGGGGCTCTCCGCTAGGTGGGAAGCCTGCTTCTCCCTCTCCCACTTCCCCTGCTTGTGTTCCCTCTGTGTGTCTCTCCATCAAATAAATAAAATCTTAAAAAAAAAAAAAAAAGTGAAGACTGCATTCACTATCCCTGATGTCTACCTTTTGTGTAATGTTAATTTTAGGAAGAAAGTTTAGATTGCATTTAAATGGTGATCTGCTGGTACTAGTATGCTAGCTTTTTTTTTTTTTTTTTTTTTTTTTTGACAGAGAGATCACAAGCAGGCAGAGAGGCAGGCAGAGAGAGAGGAGGAAGCAGGCTCCCCGAGAGAGCAGAGAGCCCGATGCGGGGCTCGATCCCAGGACTCCGAGATCATGACCTGAGCTGAAGGCAGCAGCTTAACCCACTGAGCCACCCAGGCGCCCCATAGTATGCTAGCTTTTTAAAGGTAGTTATAACAACCAAGTTTTCCAGATTGTGGTGATGCCTCTTCCAATTCAGTAATAAGCATTCTATTTATTTTTCCAGATCTGGTAAGTACAAGTGTCAGAATGTTTATACTTTGTTGAATACTTTTACTTAATTTTCCTCTCACAAGAATGATTTAGATGATAATCTTACCTGTGCTTCTCTGGTAAGATCATTGATTCCTAAAGAGGTTAACTTGTTCGAAGTGCAGTAGCTAATAAATGCTATAGCTGGGTTTGGGTCTAGCTTCAAATCCTGGAGACTTTGTCAATGTATTATGCATTCTCGCTGTAAAAGACAGTGAAGAAATGTTATAAAAATTCTAATCCAACAGTATGGTTTTTCACTTCTACTATTGTTCATATTTTTTCAAAATATGCATGCTTTAAAATATCCTTTTTTTAAAAAAATATTTTATTTATTTGACATAGAGATAGATCACAAGTAGGCAGAGAAGCAGACAGAGAGAGAGGAGGAAGCAGGCTTCCTGCTGAGCAGAGAGTCCAATGTGGGGCTGGATCCCAGGACCCTGGGATCATGACCTGAGCTGAAGGCAGAAGCTCAACCCACTGAGTCCACCCCAGGCGCCCCCTCCTTTCTACTCTTAAAAGCTACTGACAACACCAACGCCTTTTGCTCCTGTGGGCTATACTTGTCAGTATTACCAGTATTAGATCCCAGGATGTTGAGATCATGATCTGAGCCAAAGGCAGAGGTTTAACCCACTGAGCCTCCCAGGTGCCCCTAAAATATCCTTCTTCTTCTTCTTTTTTTTTTTTTTAAAGATTTTATTTATTTACTTGACAGACAGAGGTCACAAGAAGGCAGAGAGGCAGGCAGAGAGAGAGAGGAGGAAGCAGGCTCCCCACGGAGCAGAGAGTCTGATGTGGTGCTCAATCCCAGGACCCTGGGATCACAACCTGAGCCATAGGCAGAGGCTTTAAACCACTGAGCCATCCAGGCACCCCCTAAAATATCCTTCTTGAACTTGACTCCATTGCCCTTCTGCCCAGGGCTATCTCTCAGTTTATTAAAGGACACTTGGAGGATACCACCATTGCCTCTGTTAATACCACCTCTCAATGTAGGAGCAACTCAAATATTTCTAATTTCTTTTGATAAGTAAGTCAGTGTTTAATATCAAGAAATGTATTATATATTCCATAACATAACACAACATATCTTCCCGTTTAAAAATAATCCAATTTGCCTTATTTCACAGGTGAAGAACTAGACCTAGACATGAACTTCCCAGCCACAGAGTTTATTGGTGGCTAAACTGGGGCTGGATCCAGGACTCGTGTACCCCAGTTCCTTGATTGTCCCAATGTTACATTACAAAAGCATTAATACTTTCATTTTACATCACTTCCTAGAGTAATGAGACCCATAGATGTAAATATATATGTTTATACATATGTATTTATGCATATAAATTTTACCATGTACATTAGCACTTCTATTTTTCCTCCTGTCCCCCTTTTTTATGCAACATTTCATATATCTTCGATGTTTTCAACAATTAAGACTTAAAGTTTCCCTGTTCCTTCATTCACATCTGTGCATAGGACAGTTCTGACAAAACATTAAGTCTTCATTAATTATTTAATGATTGATTAATCCTCTTTGAGGTGAATTTGCAGGTATTTATAATTTTAAATTCCTCAGTATGTCATTTTTATTATTTCCTATCTATTTGTTTTTTATTGGTAGACTTCCATCAAACTCTGAGGTCATCTTGTGCTGAGACACTGAAAGCCATATTCCAAAAGCAACTAGGGCACCACAGAATTTGGTTCTGTTAATAGCTCATTTGACATTGCTGAAAGTTACTCAATCTAAATTTCCATTCCCATATGCCAACATGTCTCCCAATGATCAAAAGAAATGAAACTGCAGTAAATAACAGAAACACTTGACTTAAAACCCAAGGGGGTGCCTCTGCCTTCATTTTGAGTCCTCCAAATTGGTGTGAGGGAGTGGAGACTTGGTGGGAAAGGAGACACCCACAGGAAGTGGTCAACTAAGAAAGTATTAAGGGGAGATGATATGAAAAAAAAGGATAGTAGAGAGACTCCAGATTTTAATAGGGGTTTCCATTTGCTTAGGTTCCTAAGTAATTTATTTATTAAGCAATGTGGAAAGATAGAATTTTGTCTTTCAGAATTCCCAGAGATTGAAGGGCAGGTCAACCAACCTAAAACTACAAAGCACAAATCATTCCACCTAAGGGTAAGTGTGTGCATATGTGTGTGTGTGTGTGTGTGTGTGTGTGTGAGAGAGAGAGAGAGAGAGAGAGAGAGAGTGTGTGTGTGTGTCACATAAATAACATTCTTGATTCATTTAACTGCTTTGTACCTGAAAGGACACAGTATGTCTTATAGAGATTCACAGACTATAACAACATAAGATATTATGAATGGATAAGAACAAGAATAGAAAACAGAAGAAATTTTAAATGAAGCTAAGAATGAAGCATATATCAAATGTGTATCATACAAAAAAGTACACATTTGATGTAGGCAGGGCATTAGAACTCTAGTGTCAAAGTGTTCTGACATATACCACCTCTGTGACTTTAGACAAATTTGTTTTCTCTTGTTTAGACAAGTTGGACATGATTTTGTATGTGCTGTGTTTTCAAACACTTACAAGATGTTGTCCCTGTCCTGTAGGATCTGGCAGTCTAGATGGGAAAACAAGATTTGCTCAATGGAAACAATTAAAATTTACTCTTCTAAATATATCCTCACACATGTTTCATCTCACTCAAACCTCCATCTTTTCCTCTTTGCTTCTGGTTTAGCCAACCTGATGTCTGTACTCCTTTCCGTACCATCTCGCGGAAGGTTACAGTAATAACAAGGATGTCCTGATTTGTCACTCTTTACTTCAGATGAATAACAGGTTCTGAGTATTCCCATCATCATTGATCGGAGGGCATCTTCATCACCTTTGGCAGTAACCATCTGTTGTTGTGTTTTATGTTTCTATTATTATTTTTCTTTTGACCAAAGTCTTACCCTGTCGCAGTTTTTTTTTCCCCTCCCAGATCCTCCCTATATCTATATCATCCAGTGCCCTAGGCATTGTGTCCCTATATTACAGGCTTTGTGATTTCTATCACTCTAAGTGGCTGCATTTGCTCTCACCCCTTGGGGTTTTACTCTCATTTAACTTTGACACATATCTTCATTATCTCCCTGAGAGGAACTCCAGGGGCCTAGAATGAACTGCTGAAAGTGCCTCATACAGTTTCCCAGAGGTGGTAGCAATTGGGTGATGCAAATTTTAGAGGAGAGAATTGTTAGATGTTGAAGGAGCACAACTGTGAGGCACTCTTGGTACTCACTATTGAGAAGGAAGCCAGGGCTGGGATGACCGGGGTTGGAGAAATTAAGTCTACCCTAGGGTTCCGAGTGAGAACAGAATGCTTCTTAAGGCCCACTACCCGAAACTGAGTAATAATTCTACCTGACAAAATATGAAGTTTGAGTCCATGGTACTCTATCTAAGAGGACAAGGCTATAGAGATTTCCTGGAAGGAGTTGAGTTTCAGTTATTACACAAGTTATCGATGGCACAATGATGACTATGACACAGATCAGGTCTCATGGGACACTCAGAGGGTCATGATAAGTCCCTACTTAAATAGCTATCTGCAAGAATCTTGTGGTTTTTTTGTTTTGTTTTGTAATAGATTGGAATGAATCCACATAAGCACAGCTATGTTCTATTGCCAGGGAAGTTCCTATTTAAATATTTTAGATCATAAGTCCATAAATTTTTATATGTCTGTTTTACCTTTTTAGGAGGAGTTACTGAAAATAATTCAGATAAAAATCTGAATTTTTGAATTAAAAAAAATTGAATTGTCAACATCATTATAACAAAATACTTAGTGTTACACTTTTAACCATGGTATAATTGGGAATTTTTAAGTTAAGTAGGGCTATCTAAATCTACTGTCAATGACTCCAAGTTACAGTGATTCTTGGCTTCTTAGAAACTATTTTCATTGTTTTACTGTCATATCTATATCATAATAATAAACAAACTGAGGGTTTCGGAGGGGGGTGGGAGGTTGGGTGAGCCTGGTGGTGGGTATTATGGAGGGCACATATTGCATGGAGTATTGGGTGGGTGCATAAACAATGAATTCTGGAACACTGAAAAGAAATTAAAAAAAAGTTCATGTGTATATGAGTATATATAATATATAGTGACATATATACACTTTAAATACTTTTTTCAGTTTGTAAAAATAGATGTGACATCAATTTTGAGATTTAAAATCTCCAAAGGTCAGTGTTTTTAACGTTAAAATTCTAAGTTTATATAGTTGAAATAAGATTTTTTTAAAAGTCTTATTTATTTATTAGAGAGAGAGAGAGCACTCACAAACATGGGGAGCAGCAGGCTCCCTGGCGAGCAAGGAGCCCTATGTGGGACTCAATCCCAGGACCCTGGGAACATGACCTGAGCCAATGGCAGATGCTTAACCAACTTAACCAGCCAGGTGCCCCAAGATTTTGTTTTTGTTTTTGTTTTTTTTAATGGCCCAGAGAAGTTCAGGCCATTCAGTTACCTGAGGGGTGGGTGGAGCGTGTACAGAGAAGCTCTTATCACCCACCTTTTCACTGTCAACAGGCAAGTCCAAATGCAGATTCTCCTCCTAGTCTTGGGAAAATAGATACAGTTGGGGAAGAACACCACTTTCCTGAATCCGAAAACAATGCTGATTGTGAATTTCACAGCAAGCCAGGTGATCTGATACCGTGACTATGGTGCTTTTCCTGAGGCTCTGGAATTTTGTGCCTTTGCACCATCCCATTTAGTAATTCCAAGAGCACTGATTGCTATTGAGGCATGGGATAAAAACATGTCTGGGTGTCTCAATCTCATGTTTGTCTCGGGATCAAACATTAAGAATTAGACAAGTCCTAAGAGATAAATCATTGGAATAAAAAGAATGTTGACTGTTGTTTTGCTTATACTCCGACTGAGATGGGAATTAGAAGACCAGCACTACAAAGACGTCTGGAGTCAGCAGTGGAGCAGACAGGTAAACATCATACACAATAGAAGTGGCAAGACTAGAACTGAAGAGTGATGCCAAGGATAAATACTGGCTCTCTGATAAGGGGATGCCAAGAACTCAGTGGAAAAGTGCCACAATCAGCGTTAGGAACTAGGAGGTGAAATCAGAAAGCTGGAGGGAATATGAGACTCAAGAAGTTAAGAATAATCTGTTACAGAGGATTTCCTTGGAGCCTGACTAGTGGGCAATGGTCTTAAACCTGTCCCTTCTCCATTCATGCCATAGGCCCTCCTTGAAGCTGGTTCAAAAAGAGTTCCACGTGGAATTTTTCAAACATCAGTAGATAGCAGCCTCTCCTGGAAGCCTTGTTAAACACATAAATGCCTCTTTCCAAAACCTGATCTGGAGGTTAGAAAAGGTAAATCTCCTGGTTTAAAACCTTTTTGTATAAAGGGCCAATAGTAAGTATTTCAGCCATATGGTCTTTGTCATAATTCCTCATCTTCTGCTGTTCTAGCATGAGAACAGCCATATACAAAATGTAAATAAATGAATGTGGCCATGTCCCAATACTTTTTTTTTTTTTTTTAACAAAACAGGTGGCATGACAGATTTGGCCTGTGGAACATGGTTTCCTGACCCCTGGTTTAGAGCAATGTCATTCTTTCCCCCAACATAGTAGCCTAATGCATCTTGAAAAGAAAATTAGCAAAACAAAGGCCTTCAAAATAGAAAGCCAGATGTTTCTCTTAATCACCTACAGTTTTGCAGATGTTATTGTTGATGTTCAATATCTCTCTGTATCAAGGTTGCTGAGATATGGATGTATAAAACAGTGGCAGCAAATATAGTTTTTTTTGGAAGCTACAGGAAAGAGATCTCATTTCCCCAAGTAACTCACTCATTTGCCTGCTCTCATGTCAGAAATTCTACCTTTAGTAGATCAATTCAATTCATAGCACTGATATGTTTCCTGATGCTATATGCAAATGAAAGAAGAGAATAATTGTTCATACCCTCAAGGGGTAGGAAAAGCAAATCTCCTTTTGACAACCTAAATACTCCTGAGAAGGTATAAGCAATACTTATCCACAGGAAAAATGGGTTGAAGACAGAGATATGGAGATTATTTTAAGTTAGCATCAAGCATTAACAGCTAAGTGTAATTCTTTATAAAATTCTTTCTGTGTGCACGTGTGTGTGTGTGTGTTATGTAAGATGTGGTTAGGAAGGCAGTTGTGGAATGTATTAAAGAAATGGGCAGCACTGAAATGACACATTTCCAAGGGCATTTTAGTCAAAACCCAGCTCCTCCATTAGCTCATCTTTCTCCTCCCAGTGGGGTGTAATCAGTTTCTTGATTAGCATTTGCAGTCACAAGGATTGCAAGTTGCTTCTACATGAGTCTCACGGACTCACCAGATCATCTTAGAAAGAGCCAGCTCACTACAGCCACCCGCCTGTCTCTGTGGGCCCTGGTCTCCTGTGAATGTGTCCTGGTCAAATGTAGGAAAGTGACAAAGCTGATGTTTGCTTTAGAGGACTCTTTTCTATGACTTCTCCTCGATGCCCCTCTTAAACTTTCTACATTTTGTACCCCCCCTGCACCTTGGCCCTAGACCTGCCCAGAATTCCCAGCCCTTTTCCGAGTCCCTCACTTTTCATGAAAACTTAAACCCAGTTTGCCTTTCATATGAGGATATTGTGTCTTAAGATGGGACCTGACTTCTGGGAATAGCTAATTTGATAACCCGATTGAAGATAATACCTTTTCAAGTTATTTGCACTTTTTTTTCAGTTAAGATTTTTGCATTTTATTGGGGGGTTTTATACTCTTCCCTCATAAGGATTTACTAATTGGAAATTTCATTAGGAGACGGTCTCAAACACCTCTGCTGGAAAGGTTCTGAATTAGAATGCTGTAGTTAACTGAATGCCGGGAGACCTGCATTTTTGTCATGTCTCAAATTACTAAATTAGTTATAAAACTATGTTCCCATTATGCATCTCAGTTTTCTCATTCTCTAAAATTATAGTTTGGGACTACATGATTACTGCTTAAAACTCCAGGATAAGCTAATTTACACTAAAGTATTAAGGACTGATAGTAGTTTACTTAGTTATTCAGGTACAGCAGATATTTTGAAAGCACTTAGACCCCAAATATTCTGTCATACTGTCATTTTAGACATCAAAAACAATGTAGAGAGCTTTCTAGTTACCTTCAAATCATACCAGTAGACTGCAGCTGCAGTTGAGGCAGACAGAAAAATGGCCAGAAGTTATGTTTTTTTAAGGTTAGATGCGTGCTATGATTTCTGGGAAGATTTGGAGTAGGAAAGGACCTTGAGCTAACATAGAATAATCAGGCATGTCTCTTTAAATTTTGCGTATAGTATCAGAAGCACTGTAAATCTCCCATATTTAATAGGACTCTTCACTTAAATAGCTATTTATTTCCTCTGAGATGAAAGGTATAATTCTTAATGTGTTATTCAGATTCATTACACTTCATGTCCTTGTGAAAATTAATAAAGGAAAGCTCATTTAAAATGGAGATGGGAGGCCAGCAGAGGGAGCTCTCAAAGCCCTACCACTCTATCAATTATAGACCCCAACAGGAAGCGAGATACCTTGCCCTAAAGTCTGCTTTACTATTCAAGTAGGCGGAACAAAGATTTTCTCTTTGCCAGCAAAGGCCCAGCCAATGAAAGACTGTCCCAACTCAGCCAATGAAAATCCACTGTACTTCCAGCTCCCAATTTACACCAAGAGACTTTTTGTTTATGACAACTGCTCGCAACTCTCCCCTTTCCTCTCTAAAGGAGCGTTCCTCTTGTTTGTTCTCCTGACTTGCCTATGGTTTTATTGTAGCTAGTGTGTCCTGAATTGCATTTCTCTGCTCTCCCCCCAAATAAACCCATTTTGCTGGCAAACTAACTGACAGTTTTATTTTGAAGGTTAACATCTTCATTTAACAACTAGTAATGACCACACTGTTGCAGGCACTCTTCAAATACCTGGGCTAGTGAACAAAGTACAGAGTCCTGACCTCATGGCTTCTGCATTCTGAGTAGGACAGGCACACAATGTACAACTAGAAACTTACATATGTCACTCATGGAAGTGCATTCCAGAGAAGAATGAAGAATGAAGCAGAAGAAAGGTCTAGAGAGCAATGGAAGATAGATGCTGTTTTAATGGGGAGGTCAGAAAAAGCCACCCTGAGCAGGGGACATTTGATCAGATGTAAAGGAAATGACAGGGGCATCACATGGGATCTAGGCTAGAGGGTTCCTGGCAGATATGATCTGTCCTCATATACTGTTCCCGACTTTTAATGATCTTCCCTATGCTGATTCGGCTCTTCCTCCCTGGACTGTCTCCTCTCATCACTTATTTTAAGCCATTCCTTCCTCTGTCCAAGGTTCCCTCCTGGTATTTATAGTTGATCCTCATTATTTTCAGGATCTTTTTTTTGCCAGTTCACCTACTTGCTAAAATTATTTCTAATTCCCATATCAATACTCATGGCATTTTTGTGCTCATTTGTGGACATATGCATGCACAAAGCAGCAAAAAACTTGAGTCGCCCTGTGTATGCATTTGCTGCTGAGGTTGATCAAGGAGAAGCTCTGCTTTCTTGTTTTAGCTCTCATTCTGTAAATGAGTGTCCTTGTCATGTTCTATTTAGTGGGACATTTTAAATATTTTTGTGCTTTTGTTGTTGATTTATTTATTTAAAATAGCCCCTAAGAAGAGTACTGAGTTACCATCTACTGTTCCTGAATGAAAAGCCTGGGATGTGTCTCTTAGAGAAAATCCATATGCTAGGTAAGCTTTATTCAGGCATGACTTATAGTGGTGTTAGACATGAGTTCAAGGTTAATGAATTATCAATATATACATTAAAGAAGGTATTTTTATTTTTTAGTTTTTTAGAGGGGGTAGAGGCAGAGGGAGAGGGAGAGAGAAAACTTTTTGGAGCTTTACCCAGGGCTCGATCTCACAATCCTGAGATCATGACTTGAGTCCAAATCACGAGTTGGATGCCCAACCAACTGATCCATGAAGGCACCCTTAAATAAGGCGTTTTTAAGTAGAAACATATATAACACAAGGTTATCCATTCATGAGGTGAAGAAAATGCTAAATCAGAGGCTCATAGGAACCTAACCTTGTTTTTACCCTAGGAGCAATGGTTCAGTATTTGTGAATTCAGGGTTCCTGGTGACTTTATGGAACATTAACTATCACAGATATTAAGACTTAACTATAACTTCTAGATCTTGCCTCCAAAGATACTTTTTTAAGGTACCTTATTTACTTTATTACCCAATTATATTCTAATTAGTGTTGCACTATATTTGCTTTTAAGCTCTTCTCAAAATTGTTTTCTGCATTTTTTTTTTCCTGATCACTTTGGCTAGCTCCCAATGATTGAGCATCTATTATGTACCCAAAATGTACCCAAAATTGTGGGATTTTCATCATAATGGCCCTGAAAAGTAAACCCTAGGAGGTTCATTTGGCAAATTAAAACCCTGAGACTTGAGAGGTTCTGAGATTTGCCCAAAGTCACCATGCAAATAAGGCTGAGGAGTCTGGATCTGTTCCAAGGTTTGCCTGGCTCTGAAGCTTTTATGTCTTGCATAGTTCTGGGTCCTTGATAGAAACTCAGTGAGCTAAACAGAGTGTTACACAAAAAAGACAAAAGAGGGAGGGGAAGTCAAGGACAATTCATGCTTTTTGTTGGTTGGTAACAAAGCTATTTTTCTCTCTGGAAGAAAGAGATGAAAGTTCTGATATTCAAATGCTCACTCACCAGGCACCCTTCAGAATTCCCATCCATCAGCTGGCAAATGGACACATTTTAACAAGCACAATCGCAACCAAGCAAGTTCTGGCAACAAAATATGCCTCCACTAATGATATTCAATTGTTCTAAGAAGACAAAATGGTCTGAAGTGTAATGAGATGCCAAACACACAACCGCACAAAACAGGCTGCTCATATTTAAGTCCTTATGTTTCTTGAAGTGAAAACTCATTTTAAGAAGATTATGGTGCATATATTATAAAGTGGGATGATATTCCACATTCATGCCCCACTGGGGCCCTGACTGTATTAAAAAAAATGAAAACAAAACCAACAACAACATTTTGTTCCCACACAAGTACTTCGCTAATAGGACATGTGACGTGGTAGTCATTTGTTTGGGTTATTTTTATTGCAAGCTTTATGGATGAATTCACACTTTTGAAACACAATGCATTCAGGAAACTTTTCAATCAGGCTCTTGTGAGTAGGAATATCCTGCAAACAAGGGGCATCAGGTCAGGGCCATGGGAGTAGAATGCTAATCGATGAGGTGGGGTGAGAGAGAGGGAAGGGAATAACCTTTCCAGCAACGTGTCCATCCCCCTCCCCCTTTCTGGCAAGAACAAAGTAACGTCTACCAAGGCAACAGCCAGATTTTTATCCTTGACCAAATTCTATTCAACATGTTTATCAGTGGCAAAGATCCATGGTTTCAAACATTTTATTATAAGTGAAAGCCTTTGTTTTGATGAAATCCCTCTGAGGAATGTAAATAAGTAAAACATATGAAACAGAAGTAATATGCTGAAGTGAGGGGGTTGTTTTCCAAACACTTTCTGTCCCCCTGTTTTTTTAGTAGCAGCTCTGAGGGGGCTCCTGGAAATCCCTCAGACTCCAAGAAACTGTGAAAAGCACTGATTCAGATGAATTGAGGTATTTGAATGTCTAAGAGAGATGAATGGAATCGTTAAAGGAAGGATATATCAGGCAGGGCAAAAGAAAACACTCTGTATGTTTCAAAGAGAGAGTAAATGGGGATGGCGAGCTAATCGTAATTGTAGAGATTCTTGAAATGAATAATTGTAGGAAGCACTCACCACTCCAGGGTTGATGGAGGGAAAAGGAGGAAGTGGTGGTTGCTCAAGGGTATTAAGTAAAGACCACATGATCAGTACTGGTATAAAGAAGGTCTCAGGGGTGGAACCAGGATGGCAGCCGCTTCCTGAGATGCACCTAGAGGGAGTAAGGAAGAAATGCTGCTTCTTCCCTACCTCTGCATCTAACCCTACCAATACCTCCTACTCATTAAACCTACCAGGAAGCCTGCTGGAAAAACAGACGCCCTGGCCCTGGCATTCCTGAGCAGAGCTGAAAGGGCAGGCATGAGATGAAGAGGTAGGTTGACAACTGGCTTAGTCTGTTTATCGGGCTATTCGCCGTCCACCCATACCCTTCTACTCGTATTTATGATTTCTGCACCACAGCAATGATAATGTCATGCTTCTGCCTCATAAATCGAATCCTCCTAGGTATGCAGGAAGACCCACATAGTCTCTTCCAAAGGGATGATGCCAAGATTCATTTATCATTCCCTGTCTCTGTCCCTGAGTGATATTAGTTCCTATTCATTTCAAATGCAAAGCCCATCTGGATATTATGTAACACAAGGCAAAATTTAAAGTTCAACTACCATCCATGTTCTATATAAAATAATATGGTTCATTAGGTATAACAGTGAAAGGAGCAGTCCCATTTCAACCTCTTCATTTCCAAACTCGGGCATTTGGGCTATGGAAGAAATAGTACCACATACCAGTTGTGAGTTCAGAGCACATATCACATTTTGAAAGTGAGTTTGCCATTTCATCTCATCATTTTATGTTGGCTAAGTGCCTCTGGGGGTATGGAATATACAGCATAAAACCAGTGAATGCCATGGAGTTGGCCAACTGCTGTACTTTCATGTCAAAATGAGTTGTTTGGTTGGAACCGCTGTTGTATGGTATATACTGTGATGGTGAATAAGACATCTCGTTAATTCATGGGTGGTGGTACTAGCAGAAAAATTTTGAGCAAAGAAGAAAATTTCTTATCAAACTAACTTTGGTTTTTGAGAGCATACCACTGTTCCCGGTGTTTTAGAAAAGGATAAAATATAATCAGACTGCCATCAGGTGGCTGAGATGATCCCCTTGACAAATGATAACCCAATAGGGCCTGTTAGAAGGTTTGGATACTCAGCAGTGATAGAAGCAGGATTTTTTTCTAGTGAGGTGAGAGCTCATGCTGTTGACCCATATATAACTTTCTATTCCTGCTTCCATAGCTATTTGAGTGTGAGTCCATTGGCTAAGCACAAGGGTGGCTGGGCAGAGTTTGGCTAACACCCACAAGAGAGGTCACTTTGTCTTTGTAATATTGGAGGATTTTCTCTGCTTGGGGTACTCTTCAGTAATCAATAACACGGAACAAATATATACTCTCCTGCTATGCCTATCCTGGGCAAGTCATCCCATGCTTCTTCCCCTGAACTTCTTCCCAAAATTCCATCCTTGAATCTTTTTTCTTTCCAGTTATCTGATCCTTAAGCCAAACTGCTATCTGTTCCTTATGAATCATTGTGGATTCACAGGTCTGGCTATATATCCATCCAGGCACAGTAAATAACTTTATATACTTCTCAAAGTTTGGCCAATGAGAAGACTTGCTTCTACTGCTGTCTTTCAGGGACATTCCCGATTAAGACTGAAGAGTAGTAACAATCACTTAGGACTGATGTCAGCATGTCATGTAGAAAGATCTATGGAACTAAGCCTGAGTTAGTTCTTCCTCTGTAAACTGGTCATTTGAGATTTTCCCATAAGGCCATAGAAGTTGGTTAAAGGAATGATGACAGAAAGCACATTTTGTGAAAGTGCCAGAAGATTCTGAGCCACTTGTGCAATTTACTTGTGTCTTTTAGTGTCTCTATGACCTCTTTCTATATGTAACACCTCCATCTGATAGTGGTATGCTGCCTCTCATCTCTAAATTTGTGGTTTAATGGATGAGAAACACTCAACTCATGACATAACTTACTGGGTCAGTTTTTGTCCCATGATGAGTTATTAAATCTCCATAGAGCCCAATACCAACCTAAGAACTTTATTTTTCCCCCATAAAGTTAACAGTATTTTCAGAAGGGAGCATTAATTTGCTCCCCAATCTTAGTGGAACAGCACTATTATTTGTCTCTTGCTGAATCCCAGTGACTCCGTTCAGCATTTCTGTTTGCCACGGTTGTTCTGGGTTTCATAGGAAAGTCTGGTCACTAAGCAGAGCAATGTCCACCACAACCTGGATCAGCTTCAGAACCCACACACAGCTCAATCTATCAGCTCATCATTAAATGGGTTGGAATGACCCCAGATTTTCTCAGTCTTGTTTGGGATATCTCCAAAATCCAAAGAAGCCCAACATGGATTGCTCCAATTTCTTAGTGACAGGCCATATAAGGGAAAACTCCCCACTGGACTCCTAGAAATGTCACCATGGGGCCAGGTCTCCATATTTCTATGGGGTTTATCTCCTAACCTCTGGCTCTTTTGAATGTTATTAAGGCATCTACAGTAGTTGCTACTAACTATTCATCAAGGTCAATCTGCATGATGTCATCAAGATAGAGAATCAGAATGATGTTCTGTAGGGTATGCTCAAATCCCTGCAAGTCTTCCCAGGGAAGATCCTCACAGCTATGGAGCAAGTCAGTTGAAGAATATTGCTAACCTGTCAGGTGAAAGCTTCCTGCTTTGGGTTGTATTTAGAAATTAGCATATATAAGAAAAAAAACCCCAAACATTTGATATATAAATTGCTGCATGCTCAGTTCCAGGGACTTGTCTCATTTAAGGAAAGATAATATATCCAGAGTATCAGTTGTAATCTGAGCTACCACGTAATTTATTTTGTGGTAATCCATAGTCATTTTTCAAGATGTAGATATCTTCTGCATAGCCAAAAAGTTAGTGATTAAGTAATTAAATAGTTAAAAGGGTGATATGATAGAACTCACCACTTTCACAAATGTTAAGTCTCTTGCTACTAAATATTATATCAATCAAGATCCAATCAAGATCCTTGAGGAGACATTTACTTTTCCAAAGATGCTGCCAGAAGCAGAGAGAGGAGAAGAATTTCTTTTTCCCTCTTCCCAACTTCTGGTCTCTCACTAATGCCTCTTTTTAGGGAAACTAACAGGATACTGGTTGGCAAAGGAAACTGGAAAATTTAATTTAGAAACACAGAGCCTCAGCATTACAAAGCAGAGAAGTTTCAATGTAGGGCTGTAAGATACCAGATAAATAACGGGTATAGTTACTTTTCACATAATAAATGAGTATTTTGGCACAGACCTTATGATTTTATATGACTTACAGGTATCTCTGCTTTTCCTTAGAGAAAGAAGACGGTAAATGTAAGGAAATGTGCTTCAGAAGTCTACGATGTAATGGAAAATCTACAATGCAAGACCTGGCCACTTTGTATTTTTCAATCAAACCCAGGAGGTTAGGACCATGTCAAGCTGAAACAAATTGATGTTGATTTCATTGTAGTGACATGAGGTGATTAAGATGAGAAACATACAGTATCAATGTGGGGACTTAGGGAGGGGCAGTGTGAGGATTTATGCATTGGCATCATTTCATTAAAAGATGTGGTGTTTGAGGTGATTGCCTACACTAGGAAACATCAGGATGCTGTGGCTTAAAATAGAGCTCATTCAAACAAAGATTGTATTTGTGAAGTGAAATTTTTGTATCGTATAAGATATTTGGTTAAGAAAAGATGGGTTCACCTACATTTATCCACATATTTACTCTTTCTATTGCATTTCATTCCCACCTTCTTTTTTTTTTTTTTGAGTCCCTCTTTAATAATTTTTTTCTTCCAGAACTCTTTTTTAAAAAATTTTATTTACTTATTTGAGAGAGAGAGAGAGTGTGAGAGCGGAGAGGCCAGACTCCCCGCCGAGCAGGGAGCCTGAAGTGGGACTTGATCCCGGGACTCCAGGATCATGACCTGAGGTGAAGGCAGTTGCTTAACCAACTGAGCCACCCAGGCACCCCTCCAGAACTCTTTTTAATGCTTCCTTTAGTGCCGG